>NC_138531.1:39036883-39557072 GCF_964234715.1 Podarcis melisellensis
TTCGAGAACACTGTCCAACCATCTCATCCTCTGTCGTCCCCTTCTCCTTGTGCCCTTCATCTTTCCCAACATCAGGGTCTTTTTCAGGGAGTCTTCTCTTCTCATGAGGGGGCCAAAGTATTGGAGACTCAGCTTCAGGATCTGTCCTTCCAGTGAGCACTCAGGGCTGATTTCCTTAAGAATGGATAGGTTTGATCTTCTTGCATGGGAGTCTCATCCAGCACCATAATTCAAAAGCATCAATTCTTCAGCGATCAGCCTTCTTTATGGTCCAGCTCTCACTTCCATACATCATAGAGCTACAATATTCAGAGTGCATTAACAGTCAGTCCCTCTTCCTAGGGAACTCTGAGAATTATGAACACCTAACAACTCTCAGTGTGGGACGCGGGTGGTGCTGTGGGTAAAACCTCAGTGCCTAGGACTTGCCGATCATATGGTCGGCAGTTCAAATCCCTGCGCTGGGGTGAGCTCCCGTCTTTCGGTCCCAGCTCCTGCCCACCTAGCAGTTCGACAGCACCCCTAAGTGCAAGTAGATAAATGGGTACCACTTTATAGCGGGAAGGTAAATGGCGTTTCCGTGTGCTGCGCTGGTGCTGGCTCGCCAGAGCAGCTTCATCACGCTGGCCACGTGACCCAGAAGTGTCTCCGGACAGCGCTGGCCCCCGGCCTCTTAAGCGAGATGGGCGCGCAACCCTAGAGTTGGACATGACTGGCCCGTATAGGCAGGGGTACCTTTACCTTTACCTAACAACTCTCAGTAGAAATGTTGACAAGCTAATGTGCTAAATTATGGTACCAAACCAGTTCAAACCAGCTGGCACAGATTCTCCAATTAATATAGAAAAAAATCTACTGTTTGATCTTATGGCCTTTCAAGTAAAGGCAAAAATTCCAGTAAGTGACTAAGATGGATGTCTAAATGATGCTGCTAGGCTGGGGTCACCGATTCACCTTTTATTATTTTAGACCACATGAGGAGAAATCGTTCACATGCTGTTACACACACAAATTGTTATATTTGCTTTGATAGTCAGAACATATTTTATTTTACCTTTTTAGATCATTGTTCACACTGTGGGTGATAATAGCCCTGAAGTTTCTACACTTGAATGTGTGATTTCCAATTACATTTTTCAGCTATTATGTTCTATTATTGTGTGTGTGCCATATCATAATATCAATTCAGATTATCGAGAGTGCCAGGGAAAGAGCAAGCCATCTTTGAGATTGATATTTACAAGGTTATTCCATCATGTTCCGAAAATTATCACTGCTGAGCTGAGCACTCGGAGAAAACTGGAAATAATGATCATAGATAGTGAAAGTGCACGGTTCTTAACCAGATGTTAGCTTCATAGTGTATAGGAAGCAAAAACAAAAAAACCCAAAACCCTGCAGGCAAAGCAATGCTGTGTTCTGTACAATTAGGAAAAAAGTAGCTCATTTTATATGGTTCATTGATTAATTTTATGGGGAGGCCAATGGAGCATGCAAGTTATTAAACAGAACTGTGGTCCAGATCTTATAGATATCACTACACAGGCATCTTTACCTATTTTTAAAACATTCATAAAAATGGGTGATGGAGCAAAGTGGCTTTTAATGTGATTAAATTGAAAAGTCTTACTGCAGTTCCTTGGAAGATCATATGCTAAAATGGGTGTTGTGATTTCAAAATGGATTAAAATGAAATAAAAAAATTATTTATTTAATACATATAAGTATTTCCAGCAATAAAACAGAACAACAAAAAAAAAAACCATGCAATATTGACTCAGAGAATGAAACAGCAGCTAAAACCATTAAGACCTAGCCAATTAAAAGTATAGTGTGAGAAAATGGGGACTGGTCTAAACAGCATAGAGGACCCCCGCCCCCATAATCACTCTATGGTTACAAGTTTGGGGTTGTACTAAATGTTGGGGTTTTGTTAAAGCACCGTCAAAAATCTTGTGACTCTGATAGTAGAAAGAAACTGCTAAAGCAGTCAAAGTGAATGGACATGCTTCGATTGGCAGATTCCTTTTCTTTGGGAAAATGTGTCTTTGCATAAGTAAGAACATGGTCAAATATAGGTGATGTGTTTCCACAGAAACAAATGGTGCTTCCATGCAGATGTTTATTGTGGAATTGGTGATATAAATGCACATGTTTAATGCATTGTCCACATGATGCTGTTGTCATCAAAATGCCAGCCTGTACTTTTTTATATGCATTTAACCCAAATTTCGTCTTACGATGGAAAATCAATTAAGGGAAAAAGAACCCATTATACACCCACAATTAGTGCATTTTTTGGTTGTTGGTGGAGGGAAGTTGGTCCTGTCTGTGGTGGGTGCTCCTCACCTGAGCACAACATAGCCATTTGTTTCCAGTAGCCTGAAGTATAAGAACCTGTTTATTTCCGATTACCACATGCTGAAGGCACATTTTAATTTCTGCAATGCAGTTCAAAGGAGCTGTTTTCTTAAGATCTCAATATGGCAGACTATGTTGGAGACAGCAATTGCAGTGCTTACATTGAGGCTTGTGGGTTATTGACGGAAGGGGCCAGAATACACAGCATGGAAGCATTCCATCAAGGACCACCTACCAGTGTTGATGGGAAACACTTGCATAGTTATGAAAAGCAGAAGACTTAAACTGTGTATGTGAACCCTTATGTTCCAATCACATGCACAGAAAATCAGATCTCAAATTACTTATTTGAGAAATCCAGGTCCTAGCTTTAGAACCTCTGGAAGGGACGTATGTTTCTCCCCTTTCTTCCTTGGATGGAGCTGGTATCGTCATAGTGCTGGTGGAAAAGCAACAACCCAATAGGCTAGGGGTGGACAGAAGGTAAGACCATAAGAAGGATCATGTTGGATCAGGCCAAAGACCCACCTACTTTGGCATCCTGGTCTCACAGTGGCCATGTAGATGCCCATGGGAACCTTGCAAGCAGTAACATTCTCCAGACTTATGATCCCAGTAACTAGCATTCAGGGTCATCCTGGCTCTGGCAGTGGAAGCAGCCATTGATAGCCTTGTTCTCCATTAATTTACCTAACCCTCTTTTAATAACGTCCAAGTTGTCCATCGCTGCCTCATCTTTATGGGAATAAATTACACAGAGGAATAAGAACATTTTATTTATATGTATTTTCTCACACATCCCTTCCAGAGACATGCTTTTTTTAACCTCTTAAAAGGGATGAATAAAGAACAGCTGTTCAAATATATATTGTTGTTCAACAAGCAAAGAGACTTCCAAGTTTCAGTCATAAAAAGCAAAAGCAGGGTTAGTGGAACTCAGTGTAGTACTGCCCACCTCTGAAGCGAAAATCTCTCAACGCTGAATAAAGAAATCTAGAAGCATCAGGATTTATCTTATAAGAAATAAGTCTGGCTTTGTCCTCCATTGTTTTATTGTTCATCTGCTCTGGATTTACAGTTTTTGTATTTTAAAATTCAGTGGTGGTTGGTGCCCACTGGAACTAGAAGACAGGAAAACAAACCATAGGTGGAATCAGAGCCAATGACAGGAAGAGCCAACCAATTTTAGTTTTGTCTCCATCCTGCTCTCTGCAGGGTCCTGCAAGGGCATCACTGAGGCTGAGGAGGAGGAGGTTGATAGGCAGTGCCCTCCCATTGGTTGTAAGACAGCAGGAAGGTGGGGGTGGTTTTTTCTATGGAAATTAAAGCTGTTGCTTTGAGTTGCCTTTGGCAAGAAAAAGTGGTCCCTCAATTTAATAAGCTGTTATTATTATTGTTATTTGTGTTCTGGCTGATGCCATTTGGACTGTTCTCACGGAGCTCACATAACTGAGATTTCTTTTTAATTCTAGCCTTATAATTTGTTACACAGCAAGGTTTAAGCCGTGCATATAACATTAATTTAACTTCTGGTTCAGCTTCATAATCACAAGGGTGGTTCCCTTCACACCACAGTTGTTACGCCTACACAACCATCTCCACGAAGCAGTCAACATGAACACCACAACAAGATTTGGAATGGCAACTGCAGCTTGCCGCAAACCAGCCCTCTGTAGCCCAGTTTTGCAGTCGCCTTAAATTTTAAAACTGAAGTGGAGGCCCATTAGATGAAAAGTGGATTGTCTACACCCTTTCCAGCAGAGCTCTGTACCCATGCTAGCTTCATGCATTGGCAGATGTCCTTCCTTTGCAGTTTATTCATTAATTCATTCATTCACTTACATATATGTATTTGTGCCCTACCTTTCCTCCATAGAAATCAAGGTGTGTACACGAGTTTCCTCCCCCCTGAGAGATTGTGTCTAATGCAAGGTCACCCAGTGAGTTTTAAGGCTGAGTGGGGATTAGAACCCTCAGTCCCCAGGTCTCTAACCCCTATGCCAAGCTGGCTCTCTGTATTACTTCTCAGGCTTTTGTTTTAGCAAGCCACAGAGAAACCACTTCAGCCAGAGGTACATAGCAATTTCATAATTTGATGAAGGCAGACATAAGGTAAGAAAACTGCAAGCAGCCCTAAGACACCATAAAGATATATTTTTCATGGTTACAGCCCATTCTCCAGAAGTTTTCAGTACAAGCTACTATGCCCCCAGTGCCACAACAGAAGGGCAGAAGGGATAGGATTTGGGAGAGCCAAGGCCAGAAAAAGTCTCAGACTATTAGCTTTCATTTAAGAAAAAGAAAGTAAGTCAACCAGACATTTCTGAAGGAAGCCACAGCTCAAAATGCAAACGTAGCTCAAATGCTTCAGCACTCTTCAGGCAGTGTCATTGCTAAGAATTAATCACCTAATAACTGCTGCTAAGCAATATGATGAAGAAATGTTTACTCCTCCACTTGGGACTCAGTAGAGGACCCATTTGAGATAAAGATTACTAATTCAGGCTCTCTGTTGACATCTGTAGAAGAAGAAGAAGAGTTTGGATTTGATATCCCGCCTTTCACTCCCTTTAAGGAGTCTCAAAGCGGCTAACATTCTCCTTTCCCTTCCTCCCCCACAACAAACACTCTGTGAGGTGAGTGGGGCTGAGAGACTTCAAAGATGTATGACTGGCCCAAGGTCACCCAGCAGCTGCATGTGGAGGAGCAGAGACGCGAACCCGGTTCCCCAGATTATGAGACTACCGCTCTTAACTATTACACCACACTGGCTCTCACTGTACCTCTAACATGATCCAATACTTTGGATTCTAGCTGTTGGGTACATTTAGAACTTTTGGTTCCAACTGCTGGGTACCATTAAAAATTTAATTGACCTTAGAAAAACCATAATATTCATGTCAGAAGTTCGTCTAATAAATTCCTTGGTGGGCTGTCTTCACTATTACACCAACTATTAAAATAGCAGCCATATTTCAGAAATGAATTAAAAACAACACCATTTACACTACCATCTGATACATACCTACTCAGAAATGTCTGATCGAGATAAATGGGACCTACTCCCAGGTAGGTAGGTAGGTAGGTAGGTAGGTATGGGATTGCACCCTTAAGAACCATGTGGCAACAACACTGATTATTAAAATAATGCATCAAAGAACATAAGAACTGTCTTAGATTGCATTTCCCTCAATCATTTCTTAGTATGTAAATGTGAGCAGTGATTGCTTAAAATAATTATGGCTGCACATTAAACAGAGTGCATAATTCCCCCCTCCCCAATGAACCATAGTTAATTCTATCTGGAAATTAGTGAGTACCATTTCAGAGTTAATTACAGCATGCTAACTAGATTGTCACTAATAAGAGGCATGCCCTTATCTCTACAGACGGGAGCTAAAACAATGAATTTGTGACTCACGAGTGTCTAAAGAACACCCAAAAAGAAATCCATTTCTGCATCCTACATAAGAAATACAAATGGTCAACTTAAGATTGCAGCCTAGGTAGACAAAACGGGTGCTAAAATTGGAGGTCTCCTGATTTTTACGGATATGTTTTACTTTTGCCTCATGGGGGCTGGGGGGGTGAGGGAGAAATTTAAAAGAACTGGAAACTGCTCTATACAATGGGCAGCTTCTAAGTCTATATGAATGGCTAAGAGCTCGTGGAAATGACTTGGTGAGGTGTCCAGTTGTGTAGGTGGTGCCCAATGAATCAGGGGCCAATTCCATCAATGCAGTTGACCCCTGAACATATCCTTGGGTCATTTAAACACGTGATAAAGCTCCTCACAGTTACAGGATTCCTACTGAAGCCTGGAGAATATCTCCTAGACACCTGCAAGTGAGGAAAAATGTGAGGAGAGTGATCCTTTATCCAACGTTCCTGGCTTTCTTTTTGGTGCCAGTTCTGGAAGGGAAAGCTAAAAAAACTTTCCCTCTCAATTCCTAATGATTTAATCCAATTCTCTTTCCCCCTGCCCAATCTCTACTGCTTTGCAAATTGTCAGGCACAAACATTCCAACGGTAATTTTGGACTTGTAATCATCAGAAAACCAGAAGAACCACAAAGAAAGAGAGAGAGAGAGACATGGAAATATAGGAAATGTAATCAGCTAGAACTGAAAGCTGACTCAGCACCTCACTGGTGGATATGCCAGAGGAGTTTGCTAATGGTGTGTTTCAGCACCCTTGATTGAACTGGGTTTGCAAAGGGAAAAAGCAGCTGCAAATTCTTTTATGTTTAGTGTCTGCTTATTTTGGTTCTTTTTTCCCTATGCAAATAATATTACCTACCCTTCTGTTTTTGCTTAGTAGACAGCATTCCTTCCACTGAGTAAAAGGAAAAGATTTTTCTTCTTGTACCGGCCAATGCTTAAAATGCTGTTTCCACTGAAATGCACAACATTTCTGCTGCCTTTCATTTCTTTTGAAGACAGCACAGACCTGTCTCCATGTTAACTACACTGGAATTTGTGGTTTAAATGTTGTGCTCAAGATGAGGATAGCAAAACAATATTTAATGTCACAGGCCGTGGTACAAATGTGAGGGTTACTGAAAGGAAAACATGTTCATGGTTAAAGCTCTAGACTACAGCCAACTCCTGACCATTTTTGTTTATGCAGGAGTTAGCCTCATTTAACTCAACGGGGAATTATTAGGATTGCACTGCTTGTGCATATGGGTTTAGCTTTATTGTTCAAGAACAAGGCCATCAAACCTCAAATGGCTTGGAGGGAATCAACAAAATGTCCCAAATAGTCTTTGTTGTGATGAAACTCTCAATGGGGTTATTTTATCCAGATTTGGGACAAACAAACTAACTTAAGAAGAGCCCTATTGGATCAGGCCAAATTTCTGCCATAGTCCAGAATCCTTTTCTCACAGTTAGGGCTGCCATACATCTGGGTTTCCCCACAAAATGGCGTTCGGCCAGATTTCTGCTGAATTGAGAAAACCTGGGTGTATGGCAAGTTGGGGTATTTGTTTATTTTAAAAAATTTAAGAAAAGCCCCAAAATGAATGTTTATTTGGTAGATTTTCCCAAGAAAAAACTCTGTCTGGATTTTCACTTTTTGGAATATGGCAAACCCTGTTCACAGTGGTTAATGAGATTAATATTGCCCACATGCAGGTGCCGAGTACAAAAGTACCGCCCACACATGCAATTCACAGTAAGTGGTATTCAGAGGCATATTGCCTTCAACAGAAAATAAGAATGGCACCAGAAGTTTGAGTAGTTGCACAGGAAGAGTGGATGTTTGAAAGGCCCATCTTGCTGAGCCTTGGACTAATGCAGTCCCTCCAAGTGTCCCTATTTTCCAAGGACAGTCCTGGATTTACAGAAGCCATCTCGGTTTCTGATTTGATCCTGGAATGTCTCGCTTTTCCTCAGGGTGTCCCTATTTTCATCAGAGGAATGTTGGAGGCTATGGAGTTATGCAGGCTAAAGAGATATGTAACTATACAACCATTAGAAGACATCTCTGTATAGGAAAGTGTTTAATGTTAAATTATGTTTTTATATATGTTGGAAGCTGCCTAGAGTGGCTAGGGCAACCCAGTCAGATGGGCGGGGAATAATAATAATAATAATAATAATAATAATAATAATAATAATAAATCTGTGTTTTCATTGGAGAAATGTTGGAGGGCATGCAGTCTTTATCTTGTGTCTATGAGTCCAGTGAAGAGAGTGAATTAAGATTCAAGAAGTGAACAAGTGACAGACTGCTGAAGAAAGCCTGTCATCTTCTGCTTATGTTGTTGTGCTTGTGTCCTGTTCCTGCCTGTCAGCTTCCTCTAAGTATCTAGCTGGTTGCTGTGTAAATAGAATGTGGGACTAGATGAGGCTTTGGCCTGATCCTGAAGAGCTCTGCTTGTGTTTTTACCCAAACCTTAAGATCCTCTTTGGAAGCCTGCTTGGGTAACCTCACCAAATGAAGTGAGGTGGCTTTTCCAGTGCTGGGATCTCAGCTATTGAACAGCTTCTCCAGAGAGGCTTCCCTAACACCTTCTCTATGGTCAGTTCAGCACCCAGGCATTTAAATTTAAACCAATCTTGGTTTGTTCTGACTGAGTGTAGTGCTATGAACAAAAGCTATTTTTTCTGAGTATTGTTGCTATACTAGTAACAAATATTGTTCAACAGAGAGTTAATGAAGAAAGTATCTTTTGCTGAATTAATTCATTTGTGGAAATTCAAAACCAGCAAGCTTTTGACATTTTAGAGGGCTTTTCCTTTTTGCCTCAGGAGGGCTTTTCCTCAGAAGAACCTACATTTCTCCCAACAAGCTATCATCTTAACTTATTCTGTTGTTTTATGCTGGCTTTCTGTGTGTTGTGCTACTATAACCTAGCTAACCCACTGTATGCTAAAAACGCAGCCTTATTTGACACTAATTTATTCCTCGGAGACTTCATCTTCAAGCCCACTTGATGTAATGTCAGATTTTGAAAAACATGGTGTGATGTCAGCTAATTTTACAAGTCAAATCTGTGTTGCATTAGTGATTTCATACATACTGGGTTGCAAAGCTGCTTTTCATCACTGCAAAATTACATACGTGGGATATTACAGCATTTCTGATTAAATCATGCCTTCTGGATCCATTCAGATTGTTCCATTTGACTGAAGATGGGCAGTTTTGCAATGCACGTTTTGGCCTATGATTTTGCTTAATTCTACCCAGCATCAATGAAGTATTGAAGAATTAACAATGGTGTTCTTGTGTAAAGAACTGATTTTGCTACATTTGCATGCCATAAAACTATTCAATTGTCTAAAACAGCGATAACAGGAGAAAATTGCTGCTATTGTGTCCCTCTCTTTCTAATACGATTTAATTGCTTTGGACAACTAAGATAGAGTACCTTTCCCCCAGGACAGCTTCAGTACATCGTCTGAGCTCCCCCCCTTTCTTTAGAAACTAATTATTTAGAAGTTTTCTGTGGCAGATGTTCTGCAGTCAGAAGAAATGAGCTTATGCTGAACGGAGGTGAGTTGTGAGAGACTTTCACGATGGAACATTAAAACATTGCCAGACGCTCCTTCCACTAATTATTTGCATTTCCTTTGCTGGGACCAAAGATGATGATGCAGACACAACTTTCCTTGCTAACAATGCAGCTGTTCTTGTGACTGGATCCTGCAGCGAATTCATCAGACAATGCTTATAAAGACCATTGTTAATGGGGGACTGCCATCAAATCACAAGTTCAGTTTTGACTTCCAGCACCCAAACAAGAGGTAACGACTTCAAAACTGTAGCTGCTCTGACAGTAGATAAGGAAAATAAAGAGAAACTGCAAAAAAATAAAAATTCTCAACCAATTCCAAGGGAACTGGCTCCTTTTGAGAATACGCCTGAATGCTAAGGAATATGAATATAGATGTTAATCTGAAGCTTTTTTTGGAGCAGGTTGAGCAATTCTTTTAGGCTGGAATGCCTGTTGTGCATTGAAATTGCAAATAAATAAATAAATCTGTTGTTGGCAAAAGCTGTGGCAGAAGGAAGATGTTGGTAGGTTTGGGGAAGCAAGTTTTATTCACCCCAAATCCAAGATAAACAATGGATTGAACGAGGTCTTTCTTGCCTAAGTGGGAAACAAGGCCGGTTCTATCATTAGGCAGACTGAGATGGCCAGCTCAGGCAGGAGACGCCAAATCTTCTCTTGGCTCTTCCCTCCCTGCTGTTCTCGCCCTCTTGAGCTGAAACTCAAGCAGCGTTCCTTGCTTGCTTGCTGCTGGTCTGAGTTGGCAATAGGGCCGTTGGGAAAGTCCCGAGTGAGCAAGCAGCCAGCCGAGGCCACACCATTCCATCAGGCACCACCCATGCAATGTATGCAGGAGTTACCCCGGTGGCTGCATTGCAGCACTTGAACAGGCAGTGAGCAGCTGGCAGAGTGGTGAGCAGGAATTAGATATTGGATAGAGCTGTATGGTCCACCCAGCCTATCCTGCACCCATGAGCTACCCTACTGCCCACAAGTATGCTGCTTGATGATGTTCCATTGGCAGCATTGAAGCTGATTCAGCTGCTGGTCCAATCCCCTTCTATATATGGAATGGTGGTGGCAGCTTGTTCCTTTCAGCTAGCAGAAAGAGCAGAATGACCCTTGATGTTGCCAAGATCTCAATATGCCCCTCCTCTCAACTCTATGCATGGTTCGTATTGATGTCAAAAGTCAGAAATACTGGATTGCATTCCTATATGTAAGAGCTAAACTTGGGTAGAGAAACTCCCTCAGGAGTTGAGGCCAAGGAGATTTAACCTCAACCACCATGAACAGGCAAGAGAAAGGAAGAAAGAAAAGACTGCTGTTGTAGTCAAGGGGAACTGATAAAGGAGAAGCACTGTCCACTTTAAGTTTGCTGTGCCTGGACAGCAGAGCTAGGGTACGGAGGAAGCCGTCAGACTGAACTAAGAACTACAGTGGTACCTCGGGTTAAGTACTTAATTCATTCCAGAGGTCTGTACTTAACCTGAAACTGTTCTTAACCTGAAGCACCACTTTAGCTAATGGGGCCTCCTGCTGCCGCTGCACAGCCAGAGCACGATTTCTGTTCTCATCCTGAAGCAAAGTTCTTAACCCGAGGTACTATTTGTGGGTTAGCGGAGTCTGTAACCTGAAGCGTATGTAACCCGAGGTACCACTGTGAGACTGAGCCCTGAACACTGAGTTTCCAAGTTCCCCCACCATTCTGTATTAACAACCAATGTCTTATCAGTTGTTAGGATCCCTAGTGATTTTAATTTAATATTGAACTGTCTTCCCTCCCACTTCAAAATAAAAATTTCTTGGTTCTATTAAAACAAAGCGGTGGCCCCGCCAAAAATGCTGCATTTGTAGAATTCTAGTTCAGTCAAAGAATAATATGGAAAACCCTGATCCTTAGGTGACTTGGTATGCTTTTTTCTAATATGGTGGTTAATTTGAATTGATGAAGGTGTGCTTTTTGTCACATCTAAATATTATTATTGCCAGGTTTTTTTTCAGGGGCAACTCACTGGAACTCAGTTCCGGCACCTCTCAGGTGGGCGCCATTGCCATCCTAATAGAACAAGAGAGGCGTTCATGGTGAGTTCTGGCACTTCTTTTTCTAGAAAAAAAGCACTGATTATTATTAATTATTGAATTGGTTAGTTACTTGATCTTGCCCAGGGCAACCCAAAGCAACTTAAAATAGCTTCTTACAATAGTGATCTAAGTGACTATTATGCTTCAGACAAATAGATAAGGTGATACACAACAAGTGTGTGCAATGTGTATGTCTGCAGAAATAAATACAGTGGTACCTAGGTTACAAACGCTTCAGGTTACATACTCTTCAGGTTACAGACCCCGCTAACCCAGAAATAGTGCTTCAGGTTAAGAACTTTGCTTCAGGATGAGAACAGAAATCATGCTCTGGCAGCGTGGCAGCGGCAGCGGGAGGCCCCATTAGCTAAAATGGGGCTTCAGGTTAAGAACAGTTTCAGGTTAAGAACGGACCTCCGGAACGAATTAAGTACTTAACCCGAGGTACCACTGTATATCAAAAACAACAAAAAGGATATTTGTGCTGCTGAGTAAATATTGGAAAATAATACTATTTCCCCCAATTAAAGGAGTGAACTGTGGTGGAAAAGAAGCAGAGATTATTGTGACACATATTGCATCATGTCATCCATAAACATGTACATCAAATACCACAGACATCAAACATGTTTACAAGTCTGGATTTGGATTACATTAAAGATGCAAAGGATCTGTATGCAAAAAAACCAGAAAGAAAAACTAAACAAAACAAAATTTGTCATGAGACATCAAATGTATTTTTATTAGAATCCTTGCTGGCATAGTAATTACACAAATTAGCAAAAAAATGCATGCCTACAAAATGTTTACTAATATCCAGGGTGTGTTCTAACATGTTGGTTAACTGGTGCAAGTTGAATAGGAGGCAGGCTAATGTCTACTGAAGTTAATTACACACTAGCAAGTCCTGGAAGACATGGCTGTGGCCTGGATTTCAAACAATGCGTTTTGGAGAAATACTTTTCTATGGAGGGGTGTCTGAAATCTGTTAACACTTTTAGCGTGTGTTCATATTTTTGGCATGCACGAGACAGTACTGCAAATATATCCAAATCAAACGCACTGATAGGGATTCTTGAGGCATTTGTTTTTTGTAAATTCTGATATGAACTGACCTGATACATACCTCCCAGATCAAAACGTAAATTATAAGCCAGAATTAGAAACCCCTGCAAATTTGCGACGTGGTACAGTGGTACCTCAGGTTATAGACGCTTCAGGTTACAGACTCCGCTTACCCAGAAATAGTACCTCAGGTTAAGAACTTTGCTTCAGGATGAGAACAGAAATTGTGCAGTGGCAGTGGCTAAAGTGCATTAGCTAAAGTGGTACCTCAGGTTAAGAACAGTTTCAGGTTAAGAATGGACCTCCAGAACGAATTAAGTTCTTAACCTGAGGTACAACTGTACTTTGTTTAAAAAGGCGTACTTTGGGTTTAGGAGTGTTCCATGCAATGCAATTTTTCAGAGGCCGATCTTAAAAAAATGCAGATCAATGTAGAAATGTACCAGAATGGCCTTGGGGATTAACAGATTCAAAAGTGCCATGGATGGGAAGTAGACTGATCCCAGGATACGGTCTGAAGACACCAAATTGCTGAGATGAAGTCTGGGTTTGGTCAATGCCTGGATGGGAGACTGCTTGGGAACCATATACATGTTGCTTTGGGTTTCATCATGGAAGAAAGGTGGGATATAAATATTATTCAATGGAACAATCTGTCCGTGCGTATGCATGGTAGACGGCATCTCAGGTTCACAGGCTTAATTGTCTTCAGAGCTGCACCTCAGCTCCCTTGAACACTTGGCAAGAAGAGTAGATTGGTGAGCTCCTAGCCAGAGTGGAGAGGCACAATTCTTGTCCCCCTCTGAGCCTATGCCCTTGATTGACTTTTGAACTGTGGTCCTTGAGCATAAGAATCAGTTCTGAAATATTTATTCCCCCCCCCCATCCTGAGTACCAAGACCTTTAAAGATTGTCCTGCTTTCTGGTGAGGGAAATGCAATTTTGTAATGAGCTGGAAAACACACTTATAATCTCATACTTCTTTATTACCTAATCATGTAACAACAACAAACTGAAAGGAGAGGTGGGGGAAAGCTCTTCAGACGTTTTCTTCTGAGGTGAAACATCACAGGCCAGGTTTCAGTCTCGAACATAACTTTCTTCTACTGGTAGAATATCTGAGAAAAACCCTCAAATAGTTAAACTACAGTCGTTTAATATATTGTATCTTGGCCAATAGCTGCCTCCAGGGTATTGGTGGAAGTGACAGGAAAGAAGTCACATTTAAAATCTAGGGCAAATCTAAGATAACATTAAAAAAATGTAAAATAATAATAATTCTGGATAGTTTCTAACCTTTTCCCCAGCACAGCTAAGTGAAAACAAATGCTACTCCTCATTTCCTGCAGAGCCAGGGCAAGCCAAAATCAAATTACTTGAAATATATTTTTATAGAGTATTTTCCCTATCCCCTACAGTACAAATGACTAATTCAGCTCTTCCTGTTGGGTTGGAATGGGCTCTGGAAACTGGCAGACAAATTCAAATAGAGTTGGAAAGAGGAAAGGAAAATAAGAAAGGGGGCTTTTGCTGACTCTTGATTCATTCACTGAATCCTTCTGCTCGGTCGAGCATCAATTTACGGAGCCCTGAGATTCCTAAAAGGAAAAAGGATGCAAACCTTAGAGTTTCAGGGGAATAATTGGCCAGTACTTGGGTTGCTTTTTATCACAGTTCCTATCAAAGTTGAGTTGCATGGTGGTCTCCATAGCTTGGATTTTGCTGGCACCCAAGCCATAGAGTTTCTTCATTTCAGCCCCTCTCCTTTCGCCGGGCTTCTCAGCTGGGGGCTGTACCGATCGGCCTGTCGATAGGTGAAGGTCGTGGTCTGCTTCGACATACATGTCCTGGTGTTCTGCTTCAAGCTCCTGCTGTTTTCCTGTACAAAACACAAGACAGTTCCTTAAGCTGCTCCTCAGTTATGCCAGACAGGTTTAAAATTACACATGGGCCACATACGCGGACCTGAAGACATACACAATGATGCGGGGCAGAATTTTTCCATGGAACTCTCCCCCACCCCGCCACACTTCTTAAGTTCATTAGTAACAATGAATACATGCCAAATATTATGCAAGCTTGGCGGTTGGGGAGCATTTCACTTTTGTCTGCTAAATACAAGTAAAATCTGACAATTCCCCTATTCAAAATTTTATGGGAAACACAAATCACTGGGCATATGCATAACCTTTCAAACAAAGACAATCCATACACAACTTGAGCCTTGCAAGTATGCTGGTTCCCGTTTCAACAAGCCTTGAAGCTGTAAGTATATTATCCCTTTCTTTTAAAAGCTGCACTGCTTTGCCAATTTTTCTTTGGGCACAATTCAGAGTGTTGGCAATTACCTGCACAGCAATAAATAGATTCAGGTAGATAGCCATGTTGGCCTGGCGCAGTCAAAATAAATAAAAAATTGTCCAGTAGTGCCTTAGAGACCAATTAAGTTTGTTCTGGGTATAAGCTTTTATGTGCATGCACACTTCCTCAGATACAGTGGT
This sequence comes from Podarcis melisellensis, assembly GCF_964234715.1. Classification (NCBI taxonomy): domain Eukaryota; kingdom Metazoa; phylum Chordata; class Lepidosauria; order Squamata; family Lacertidae; genus Podarcis; species Podarcis melisellensis. The sequence continues at coordinate 39,051,896 of NC_138531.1, forward strand.
ACCTCGGGTTACATACGCTTCAGGTTACAAACGCTTCAGGTTACAGTACCTCGGGTTTAGAACTTTGCTTCAGGATGAGAACAGAAATCGTGCTCCAGCGGTGCGGCAGCAGTAGGAGGCCCCATTAGTTAAAGTGGTGCTTCAGGTTAAGAACAGTTTCAGGTTAAGAACAGACCTCAGGAACGAATTAAGTACTTAACCCGAGGTACCACTGTACATGCACACAAAACCCAGAACAAACTTAGTTGGTCTCTAAGGTGCTACTTAGAGGTCAAAAGGTCGGTGGTTCGAATCCCTGCTGCGGGGTGCGCTCCCGCTGCTCGGTCCCAGCGCCTGCCAACCTAGCAGTTCGAAAGCACCTCCGGGTGCAAGTAGATAAATAGGGACCGCTTACCAGCGGGAAGGTAAACGGCGTTTCCGTGTGCGGCTCTGGCTCGCCAGAGCAGCGATGTCACGCTGGCCACGTGACCCGGAAGTGTCTCCGGACAGCGCTGGCCCCCGGCCTCTTAAGTGAGATGGGCGCACAACCCCAGAGTCTGGCAAGACTGGCCCGTACGGGCAGGGGTACCTTTACCTTTAAGGTGCTACTGGACAATTTCTCCCCAATAAATAGCTTGAGGCTAGGATACATGAAGGACTGTCTTCTCCAAGGCCAGCATGTCTGCTTCCTAAGATCTGCTGAGAAGGTTGTGGCCCAATGGTGGCCCAAACAAGGCCTGGCTAGGATGCATGAGGAAGCTTCCTCTGTGGTTGCATCTAGGCTGTTGGAATTTGCCTGCTGGAATTTGGCCTCAGCTCTCTCTGCTTTATATCGCCTGGGGAAGACTATTGTTGTTCTCATCATCATGGCAGGCATTTGATCATCACAACCACCATTATTATGGCAGGCATTTGACCTGCCACGGTGAAAATTCTTCTGTAGCTGCCCTTCATGGGTGCATCAGATAACAAAAATCTCTTGCCTTTTTTATCTTCTTGATCATTTCATTGGCTTCAATGCTTTTAAAACTGCCACCCTGAGCACTGCCAAGTAGTTTAAAATTAAAGTTAAGGAGGGGGAAGCTCTCACGCGGAAGTATGCAGGGGATGAGGACTATGACAAAGGGAATCAAAAGTGGACTGGGGGGAAGATAACATTTATTCCTGTTGTAAACCCTTTAAAAAAGTAATAAGAGTGTGAACCAATTATTAGAGCAGATGTTGCACTGGAAAGAACAGACACGTCATATATGACAGAAGTTAAATTAAACTTGGTTCTCCCTCCCACCCTCCCCCAATAAAATGGGACCACCAGGCCTAAATTGTTTTGCAGCTGTGGCGATGAAATGATAGAACAGGACAGTGTAACTTTAGCCAAACCTCTGCTGGTGAAAACTGCTGACATTCTCCAGGGTAAGAGAAAGGACAGGCCTCAGCTTGCTACACATACCCGAGCTAAGCTTGTCTTGTGAAACCCAGCTGTTGGCATTGTCAGGGCACCTGCCAAATTGACAACCTCCTGAATGCTCACACAGATGCACTTTGTTTTCCCCCCTATTAAACACTACCCAAGGTGGTAGCAGCAGAGTGATAAAGTATTAAACGAGAATTGCCAGTCTTCAAGCTGATGCACTCAATCCTGCGCTGCCTGAGCGAGTTTAATTTCTGGTTAAGACTGTTAAATATTTAAGCCTTTTGCACCCATGGAAATCGACGGTGGCCCAAATTTATCTGCAGATTAAAAAAGTAAATAATTTGGATCCACAAATCAGTCTTAATTCTACGAAGCCAGCTGAAAGCTGATTTCAAAAAGGAGGGCATTTTTACTTCTATTGTAATAACAAGGGATGTCACACTGGAAGAGGGAGACACTCTGCCTAGCCATGCAAATGAAAGATATTTCTGACATAGCTTTAAAAGACTCAGCATATACACATTTTATAATCCCGTATTTTAAGTTTATGTGTGTGCATCACTTAAAGGTTGCACGCTGATCTATTTTACTGTTGGGTGGATTTTTGCCAAAATGTGTGTCTTTGCAGGAAACAGCCAGATGTGTAGATCTTCTTAAGCAACAGCTGTGTGCACCAAAAGCCACACTGGAAACAGCCCATCTTTGTTCTTGCTTACTGTCTCCAACAGTGAACAGGAAAGATTGTTATCTTGCATGAGAAACAGGCTGATTGTATTTATTTGATTTTGAAAATTTCTACCCTGCTGTTCAGCCCAGAAGCTCTCCGACTAGCTAACAATAGATATTAAAAATACAATTTAAACAATGGAATGGAAAAAACAAAGACAACAAACAGTCAGAGAAGTTTCAAAAATATGTTAGTGACGGCTTAGTCAATACACAAATCCAACACTTGCCTTTGTGTTTCTATCTACTTTTAATGATATTACGCATAAATCACATTGAGATAGTGGTTAAAAGGTGTTTAATAAAATAATAATAGTAATGATGGTCGTTGTTATCTATTTCATTTATGAATTGCTTCCTATGAAGCATTGTGAAATGGTTTCACAATGAAATAAAACCATATATTGAAGAATTGCATCTTTGAAAAACAGATAAAACAACAGCATGTATAAACACAATTGCATAAATAAAAATAATTCTCAAATCCAATGCAGCTACTGACTCGGATAAAAATCTTTATCACATGTAGAGAGAGATAAGGCTCCATATAGAGGGTCACTGTGTGATCCACATGCACACACACAAGAACTCATCCAGATTTCACTCATCAGTGAAATAATCTGCAGATTGTATACCAAAATGAAGTGTTTTGCAATACCTGCTTTAAAACATCTGCAATATATTTTAAGGCTAGGGGAAGGGGGGGGGAACTATTTCTGTGTGTAGCAGCTCACTGACAATCTGTCTGGTTCACAAGACAAATTATACCTCACTCATGGACAATAGATATTTAAACAGTACAATCTGGAACTTCAATTTCTGGATTCCTTTCTTTGCTGGGAAGCAACGCTCACAGACAGAAAGTCTTGCCTCACCTCTAAATATTGCCATAATTTACTCTGTATCTCTCCGCTATTGGCACAAACAAGCACAATTGTTTCTGGTGGTGGAAAAGCAGTTAAAGATCATTTACATTTTCACCTCCTCCCCTTTGCTTTTATTACTGTGTCACAGCTTTTAACACAAGTCTCCCCAAACCAGAAAAGAATTCTCCACCTAATATCCCCCAGTATAATGTGCTTAAATAAATTTTGGATGGCTGAACACTGTTTTGTGCCAGGCCCAAGTTTGCCGTCTAGACAGCACTGAGGTAAAAATGTATAGCATGTGTATCATAGTAAAGTCCTGAGCTTTCAAATGTCGATGGATGGCATGGGTTTTTTCCCCATATACTGCTATTAGATATTTTAAGTATCTGTATTTAAAGTGTTCTGCCAGTGTTTGCACTGGGGGCGCGGGTGGCGCTGTGGGTTAAACCACAGAGCCTAGGACAGAAGGTCGGCAGTTTGAATCCCCGTAACGGGGTGAGCTCTCGTTGCTTGGTCCCAGCTCCTGCCAACCTAGCAATTCGAAAGCACGTCAAAGTAGATAAATAGGTACCGCTCCGGCGGGAAGGTAAACGGCGCTTCCGTGTGCTGCTCTGGTTTGCCAGAAGCGGCTTAGTCATGCTGGCCACATGACCTGGAAGCTGTACGCTGGCTCCCTCAGCCAATAAAGCAAGATAAGCACCACAACCCCAGAGTCGGCCACAACTGGACCTAATGGTCAGGGGTCCCTTTACCTTACCAGTGTTTGCAAGCTGACTTGCAGGCTTTTATAGTAGACGTGTGGTATAAGTTGCCTGAGCAAAGGTGACTATTCTGGGCAGGGACACACATTACTCTTAAGAAAAGCTCAGCTCTGCTAGCAGTACAACTTCTGCAAATTATAGAAATTCAACTATTTCCCATTCTTTAGATTAAGCACACAAAGTTAACTGATGTCCCCAGAAGGGAACTGTGTGTCTCAGGGTAAAGATTTCACAACTCTAACCTAGGTGTTTAAACCTTAAAGGAATGTTGCCATTTTCTGTCCACAGTGGCTAAGAAGAAGTCAAATATTCTGCAACTCCTGCTTATTCCAGAGAAGCTGCCAGGTAGATTTGTAGCTGGTTGACTGACCAAACCGAAAGGGTGCTCACTAATGGTTCCTCCACATCCTGGAAAAAAGTGTGACAAGTGGGGGGCTGCAGGATTCTGCCCTGAGCCCATTGTTGTTCAATGTCTTTATAGCCCATTTGGATGAAGGAATGGAGGGAATGCTCATCAAATCTGCAGGTGACACCAAACTAGTATGGGTAGCTGTTAGACAAGAGTTGAGATTCAAGATGACCTGAACAGATTGGAGAACTGGGCCAGAACTAACAACATGAATTTCAATAGGGACAACTGTAAGGTTCTACACTTAGGCATGAAGAACCAACAGCACATATATAAGACAAGGGAAACTTGGATTGCCAGTAAAAAGGTAAAGGTAAAGGACCCCTGACAGTTAAGTCCAGTCACAAACGAATCTGGGGTTGCGGGGCTCATTTCGCTTTACTGACCAAGGGAGCTAACGTTTGCCCACAGACAGTTTTTCCGGGTCATGTGGCCAGTATGACTAAGCCGCTTCTGGCGCAACGGAACACCGAGACCAGAGAAGTGCATGGAAACACCATTTACCTTGCCGCCTGAGCGGTACCTATTTATCTATTTGCACTTTGACATGCTTTCGAACTGCTAGGTTGGCAGGAGCAGGGACCGAACAACAGGAGCTCACCCCATCACGGGGATTCAAACTGCCAACCTTCCGATCGGCAAGCCCTAGGCTCTGTGGTTTAGACCACAGCGCTACCCGCGTGGCGGTAGTACGTGAAAAAGATCTAGGAAGAAGAAGAAGAGTTTGGATTTGATATCCCGCCTTTCACTCCCCTTCATGAGTCTCAAAGCGGCTAACATTCTCCTTTCCCTTCCTCCCCCACAACAAACACTCTGTGAGGTGAGTGGGGCTGAGAGACTTCTTTGAAGTGTGACTGGCCCAAGGTCACCCAGCAGCTGCATATGGAGGAGCGGAGACATGAACCCGGTTACCCAGATTACGAGACTACCGCTCTTAACCACTACACCACACTGGCTCTCAAGGGGTCTTAGTAGACCACAAGGGGTCTTAGTAGACCACAAGCTGAACATGAGTGAACTGGGTGATGCAACAGCAAAATAAATCTAATGCTATTCTAGGCTGCTTCAAAAGAAGTAATTGTACCGCTCTATTCTGTCTTGGCCAGACCACACCTGGAATTCTGTGCCCAGTTCTGAGCACCACAATTTAAGAAGGATATTGACAAGCTGGAAGATGTGCTGAGGAGGGTGACCAAGATGATCAAGGGTCTAGAAACCAAGCCTTATGAGGAACAGTTGAGGGAGTTGGGTATGTTTAGCCCAGAGAAGAGACAGAGAAGAGACATATCTTCAAATGTCTAAAGCGCTGTCACATGGAAGAGGAAGCAAGCTTGTTTTCTCCGCTCCAGCGGCCAGGACCCAAACCAATGGATTCAAGATACAAGAAAGGAGATTCTGACTAAACATCAGGAAGAACTTTCTGATGGTAAGAGCTGTTCGGCAGTGAAACAGTTTCCCTCAGGAGGTGTTGGACTAGATGACTGTCAGGGATCCTTCAAACTCTACAATTCTATGATTCTATGAACAGCAGTTAAGGGATTTTTAGACTAGAGAATTTCCCCTGATGTTTATTTTTTTTGTCCTTACAGAAAATGTTTAAAATATACTCTGAGATAGGCTTTATTTCTAATCAACAGATACGAAACAGCTATTTGAACTATGAAGCGACATAAAAACAATCTTACAGATTCTTGAAGACCATCGTTTATACAATGACTTCATTGTGGGCCAGTATTTCAAATTAAACAAACTGAAGTTCTGCCAACGCACACAAAATGAACCAACAAATTGGACGGCAGCATTCATTAGTTTTAAGCTTTCAACCTAGAGCATTATTTACTCCACGCTTATGGAAGATCGCTGGCAACACAGGAATTAGAGCAAAGGATAACTCCAAAGCATGCCGTTTTTATTGGTTTCCCAAATGCCGAAACACATTGCAGCAAAGTGCATGACTTTAAAGAGCTCCATCCCTATCTAATTACAATTAGGAAGTGATTTTGTTTCCAGAAAGCATTATATGCACAAGGCAGGTACAAGATCGGGTTCGGTGGGGTTACAAGAGAGGAATGTAGAGCGCTGCCTTATAGAGACTCACACCGTTATTCCATCACTGCTGACTGGTTGTGGGTATCCAGTGTTTGAGACAAGGGAGATTCCCAGTCCTGCCTGGAGATTCTGGGGACTGAACCAAGACCTTTCTGCTTTCCAAACATCTGCTCTACCACTGAGCTATAGCTCTGCCCTATATATTTCTAGTATTCTCTGTGTGCAAATCTCTACCTCTTGAGAAGCACTTTTTATGGCTAGGTCCTACTTTTGTCCTTCCACCATCATAGAATCATAGAATTTCACAGCTGGAAGGGATCCTGTGGGTCATCTAGTCCAATGCCCTGCGATGCAGGAATATGTAGATGTTCCACATGGGGATGGAACCTACAACCTTGGCATTATCGGCACCATGCTCTAGCCCACAGCTTTTCAACCTTTTGCAGTCCACGGCTCCCTTGGCCAACTACATTCTTTCTGTGGCTCCCCTGTGGGGCTCAGGGGCCCAGTTATGTCACCCCTTGCCTGCCGAGCTGGCAGCCTCTCACCCTTTGTCAAACACCCTCCTTTGTGGAGTGTTCCCTCAGCCTCCTTTGTTATTCTCAAAACCAGAATCACAATCCATGGTTCAATTGACAAATATTCCTGATTTGTTTGTTTGTGATATAATTGGGACCATTATGCATGTGAGCATTCAATGTCATGGGACAGAGCACTGGATTTGAAGACCCTTAAAGCTTACCATGATTTTAAGTCAATCACTCTCTCTTAGTCCAGCCAATTTTACATAACAATTGCTAGAATGACTTGGGCATGATGATGGGGCTGGAATTGCCCAGAAAGTGATAGCTAAGAAAGGGACCATGCAACACCTGCTTAAATCCCTCCGAGTTGAGTCCAATTGTTGAAAAGTATGGAGTCCAGTGAGTTCTTGTGTGGGACAAACAGAAACATGACTGTGTGCTATGTGGCCCCTTCTTGGGTGCTTTCAAACATATTTCAGTATACCTGAAGGAGCGTCTCCACCCTCATTGTTCAGCCCGGACACTGAGCTCCAAGGGCCTTCTGGCGGTTCCCTCACTGTAAGAAGAGAGGTTATAGGGAACCAGGCAGAGGGCCTCCTTGGTAGTGGCGCCTGCCCCGTGAAACGCTCTCCCATCAGATGTTAAGGAAATAAACTACGACCTGACTTTAGAAGGCATCTGAAGGCAGCCCTGTTTAGGGAAGTTTTTAATGTTTGATGTTTTCTTGTGTATTTAATATTCTGTTGTCAGCCAGATGGGTGGGGTAATAATAATAATAATAATAATAATAATAATAATAATAATAAATTATTGCAACCTTTGAAATCTCAAGTGTTTTGCTGTAGTACAACTCCCACCATCTCTTACCATTGATCATGATGGGAGCTGATCTACCTAACTCCTCCAGAAGAAAAAGGTAACAGTGAATGGACACTAAATCATACTACCAGCATGAGGATTTAATGATCTGTTAAATAGATGCGCTGTCCAGGATGGCAACAATACTGCAGTAGAGAAGCCAACTGCTATGAATAAGATAAAACTATCATAAGGATTACAAATGCAGGCAACTTGCCATTCATGGACATGTCATTTCCTTTCCTTATAGATAAGGATGCATTTACACACAAATGGCCAAAATAACCATCAGTTTGGCATTACAACACACTGTTCTTCCCAGGCAAAAAAAACCCCAAACTAAAGGGAAAATGTCAAAATACAAAACAGAAATGTGTTGTGCTATAGAGCCCGCTAAGGTGCTGACAGAGAGTTTTACTGGACAAAGAAGCAAGGAGGAATTTCTAAGAGTGGGCTACCTAACCTGCAAAAGAGGGAAGAGGTGTATGAGAAGCTCCAATATGGCAGAAACCATATTTTCCAAGTCAAGTGCATTCAATGCAACTACGGTATGCCTTTTAAGCTGAGGGAGTCCTAGAGGAAAACACACAATTGAAACTGCTGTAAGGAAAGCTGCTGTCGATAAGACATCAGCATAATGGCTGTTTCAATACAGGCAGAGTGGGAGAGGAATTGGCAATAACTGTGCATTGATCTACAAAATTATCATTTCTTTCCAACATCGTAGGGTCTTTGGAAAGAGTAATCAACTAATGGCCTTTTAAAGATCCTTGGATAAAAAAACCAAAACCCTATGGAATCAAATCAAAATGTTTTCTTTTTAAAAACACACCGTATTTTCTTCTTTATAAATACGTATAATAACTACTTTATTTAAGCTAGCTTGCTTGGCAGCATCGGGAGCAATGGTTTGTAAAACCAATGAAGGCTTGGGTTCTGATGCAAGAACAAGACAGTCAGGGCACTTTTTAAAATTAGAATGCAAAAAGATTAGCAACCCTACAGAAGTGTAAATAAAGAAAATAATTGAACATCACCACTGAAATACTCATTCCAATGTGATATAAATAAAAAACCCTTTTTATGTAGTTGCCTGTTTCTGTTCCTTCCTTAGCATGTGAAGAATAAGCAAAATGTGTCCAAAATGGTTTTATACCAATTAGATGGAGTTGGTGGCTGCAATTGTTTCTATGATGAAACAGTACCATAGCCTTCCTCTACCTGGTGTCCTCCAGATATTGTTGGACTCCCAACTCCTATTAATCCCAGACAGAATGAACAGTTGCTCAAGGATGATGGGAGTTGTAATCCAGCAACAGCTGGAGGACTCCAGGTGTTGGACAGCTGCAGTACAGATTCTGGCAGAGGTTACTGAACACACGATCACTTCCAAAGTACGTCATTTAAGATACTACAAGAGCAGCATTTCTGAGTATAGTACTGGGAATTTTATATCATTTTGACAGTTCTATCAGGGGACAGATATCAGTGGAACTGGGCTTTTGAAAAGGCTTTTACATTAATATTTTTTACACTGAAAAGGTTCTGTTACATTAAAAGTTTTTTTTGCAATATTATCCCACAATCAGATCCGTTCATCATCAAATATACTTTCCCCAAAACCCCATTCCAATTTGTGCTTGAAATGTAATTTCCTCTTATTCATTGACAGAATCAAATAATATCATTTACTTACTAATCCTCTTGGCAAAGGGGGCAGTATGAGCTTTTCTGCAAAGGTTTCCCCATGTTTATTCTGGTATTTCTGAGTCCTTGTAACATTTCTAATCTGAAGATAGTGAAACCAAATTGGCCCACTGCCTGCCATTTCTTGAAATGGAGTATTGTCTTTCAAAAGATCTGTAATTTTAAATAGCTGAAACTGATACCAATCAGGAAATCCCCCAGCAGTAAATCAGTATGATGGAATACTGATGTTAGTCAACCTAACTCTTCTCTTATCAAACCATTGTGAACTGACAAGTGGCATCTTCTTGTTCACGTTTTAATCTAAGATCAGCCAGTCAAATGTTGCTGTGAATCTTAAAGCAAAGGGCTCTTTTCTGGTGCTTTCTGCTAACAGGTTGGGGCTGTGAAAATCCCAAGTATGAAGATTAACTGAACTGTGTAATTAGGTGGAAAGATCCTCAGAAGCCTTCCTTGTTCAGAAGATGCCTGTAAGAGTGTACCTACCAATGGATGTCATTGCTGAGAACAATGGGTGGAAACCCAACTAGTCTTGCTCAGAACAGAACCAGTGAAATTAATGAACATTACTAACTTAGGTTTGTTCACTTCAATGGGTCCACACTGCTTAGGGCTAGCATTAGATAAAACCCAGTGTTAGCCAAGTATCAGCTTGGCAACTTAGACCTCATCCATCCAAATGGGGACTGGTGGAAGCACCTTAACCATGTCAAAGGCCACAATTAATTCCACTTAACTTTGCCTGCCCCAGCCTACCACCCATCAGTTCCACTGAGTGAACCCAGTTCTAGCATTTGAGAAAGATATTAACTCTGTCTACTTTTCCCACTGCAAGCCAATCCAATCCAAATAACTTTATTGTACTAGACATTGGCCATGACAAATCTGAATCAAAAATAAATACACGCCACAAATAATGGTCTCTATTTAGATCTCTGCGTCTCCCTTACAGTTCACTGCTATATTGTCCAGGGTCTTCTTTCTGGTCTTTTTGGCTGCCAAAGCAAAAAGGGTGACATAAAGCCACTGAAGAATTTAGAACCTTCTCTGTAAAGGACGCGGGTGGTGCTGTGGGTTAAACCACAGAGCCTAGGACTTGCCAATCAGAAGGTCAGCAGTGATGGGGTGAGCTCCTGTTGCTCGGTCCCTGCTCCTGTCAACCTAGCAGTTCGAAAGCACATCAAAGTGCAAGTAGATAAATAGGTACCGCTCCGGCGGGAAGGTAAACGGCATTTCTGTGTGCTGCTCTGGTTTGCCAGAAGTGGCTTAGTCATGCTGGCCACATGACCCGGAAGCTGTATGCCGGCTCCCTCGGCCAATGAAGCGAGATGAGCGCCGCAACCCCAGAGTCGGCCACGACTAGACCTAATGGTCAGGGGTCCCTTTACCTTTATCTGTCGGGGAGAGACATCTTTCCTGCATGGACGGTTATGCGAAAAATCGCCTCCTGGGTCCGATGTATAGTGGGCAATATACTGTGGTACCTCGGGTTACATACGCTTCAGGTTACAGACTCCTCTAACCCAGAAATAGTGCTTCAAGTTAAGAACTTTGCTTCAGGATGAGAACAGAAATTGTGCTCCGGCGGTGCGGCAGCAGCAGGAGGCCCCATTAGCTAAAGTGGTGCTTCAGGTTAAGAACAGTTTCAGGTTAAGTACGGACCTCCAGAATGAATTAAGTACTTAACCTGAGGTACCACTGTACTAAATAGTGCAAGATGTCTTCCATCTACGGTTGCCCACATATACAAAGTCTGTCTTCATACAGTACCCTGTTATATCTTCCGTCTAGGACATCGGAGGGGACAGCTTGAAAACACAGCTCAGTAAAAGTGAATCTAAGTGAGGCTGGCCAGAGATTCAACAGGTAACTAGCTCTAAAATGGACCACATTTAGAAGTGGGAACCAAGGAGAGCATTTAAAGAATTTGATTGTACTACTGCAAGCTTGATTATATAAACTCACAGACCTCCCCAGGCCAATACATTCCCCCCCACAAACTAAAAATTTCAAAAAATTAAGCTTTTCCTTGGACAGTCAAGGAATTGTTCCAGATTAGAAAGCGTATTAGAGAATAAAGAGCCGGTGTGCTTTTGTGGTTAGAGTGTCAGAGTAGGACCTGGGAGACGAGGGTTCGAATCCCCATTCTGCCCTGAAGCTCACAGGATGACTGTGGGCCACTCATTCATTGCCTCTCAGCCTAACCTACCTCACAGGGTTGTTGTGGGGATTAAACATAAGCCACTTTGAGCTCCTTGGAGGAGAGGTGGGATAGAAATGGAAAATAAAATAATAATAATAATAATAATAATAATAATAATAATAATAATAATAATAATGTTCCAGCTTGCCTCCATAAGGGCCAGAGAAGCATTGTCTGCCTTATGCTATGCCACTGGGAATTGTCTTCTCCAGTCCAGAGGAGACGGTAAGCACACATTCAATTTACTTCAATACATCACAGATGCCACTATGAAATCTGTAACATCTGTGGTCTGGTACATTCCAACTATTCCCTAATATTACCAAATAATAATAGTAATAATAATAGTGCAGGATCAGACATTGGCAGTTGCTTTTAGAAAGGATCAAGTCTACAGCAATAAGATTACAGGCAGACCAGCTGACTCTGCTGCACTGTCTCTCCCCCCCCCCCCGCAAGGCTCCAATCTGTCTCCATCGACAGCTCTGATACCAGACGAAGCCAGTAGTTGCATTTAATGGAGGATTAAACTCAGCACATCTTGGTGTGTTTTTACTCACATACTTTGCACACGGTCTATTAGAATAATGCCTTATCCTATTCTACTAGGATAATGCATCGATATACTGAAATAAAAATGACTGAAACCCAGAAACTATTTGGCCAATAATCATATTTGCCTGCGCTTTAAGCAATAATAAGATTAATAAAGTATCAGTACAGTTGTAAACTCAATTATGAACGAAGAAGCTGATTTCAAGTAACATGGTTTTAGCGGAATGTAATCCATAAGTAAATGTGACGGGTGGGTGTCACTTCAACATAAAATGAGACAATTGTTTTAGAAAGTATCTTTCCATCCTTTCAAAGATGTAAAACACACATGCACACAATGAAAGAAATTGAGTATTCTGGTGAAGATAGGTTTAACAAAGCAGAACTGGGGGGGGGGAATATAATGCCTACTATATTCTGTATTTCCCCAGTAAAAGATTCTAAGTGTTAAACACACTATGTGATTGTTAACTACTACTTCTTTAAATACAAATACGCTACCGCCAGGAATAGTACCTCCAGCTGTCTAGCAGTTGTCTGAGTAACTATTGGTGCATAGACAAAGGATAACGTAAGTTCCACCGATCAGGATAAAGCTGGTCTCAGGAAGTAAAAAAATAAAATAAAATAAAATTGCTTCCATGCTTCTTGGCAACCCAGCCGGCCGCCTTGTCCATCAGTTTAGCAAAGGGGCCCTTAAGGGGGTTATAACTGAAGAACACAAGTTTGTGCAGTGAAATCCTATGGCCCCCTCCTTAGTCGTCCTTCATATTCTGTTTTTTTTTTTTTTTTTGCCATCAGATCACTCTTAACAGATAAGCTGTGCGAAGCTTCATTTTTTTCTTTCTTTTTTCAGTCTACAGATTAATTAAAAGCCCTCAGGTTAAATCAATGGCACCCGCCACTCAGCATGGGTGCATAGCCATTTACTCACACACTAAATGTGTGACATGGAAGAGGAGGAATCCGGCCACAGGGATTTTCACGTGCCTGGATACTGTCCTACTGTCCTCAATTCTTCATTTTGCTTCATCCTAGGAGGCAAGTCTGAAGACGGAGCTACAATCTCATTTTGCCATTAGGAGGTCTTAAGCAAAACACTCTCTCCAGAGCCGGCCATAATATCAGGTGAAGCGAAGTGTCTGCCTCCAGAAGCTGATTTTGGGTGTCACAAAAGGGCAGCCAAATGCTAATTATTTAATCTGTTTACTTGTGAATTATATTGTTAAGGCCAGTGAAGGGGAGAAGCGCTTCTGGGTTAATATTTATATCCCACTCAACCAACAACAAATGTTGAGGTCAAAGCCACTTGCAATAATCACAGTAGCATTTAAAAAAGCAACACATGTTGCTATCACTATAATATGAAATACAAGAGCATATAAAGCAAACAACAATAACAAATCCATCAAAACAATTAATGCAATTCAACGAAGAAGTAGAAACTCATGCAATTCAACAAAGATGTAGAAACTTGTAGTATAGCCAGAGTACTTCCTGCTGTGGGCTAGGAGGAGGTTCTGAGGGGGCAATTTTCAAGATAGAAAGTCTGAGGAGTGTTCTATATGAGGGATTTTTGACTTGAAAAGCCAACCCAGTCGACACTCCTACCCCTCTGCAATATTAATAGGAGAGTATTGCGTAAGGCTGTGTTGCATGACTCTGTAAGCTATACCTGCCTCTGCATACCTGCAAAAATAATGGGCCATTTTTATTTTTAAAAAACTAGTCAGTAAATAATAAATCACAAGAAATAAAATCTGAAAGGAAAAACAGCAGGAACCCTCCTCTCTTTACTGCTGTTTTGTGTTTGGCTGTGGAAACGCCAGTGCCATGATAAAAGCCCAGATATCTCCACCGGAGAGTTTTCATAGAGTTCTCATAGAATCTCATAGAATCGTAGATTTGGAAGGGACCATGAGGGTCATCTAGTCCAACCCCCTGCAATGTAGGCATCTTTTTTGCCCAATGTGGGCAACCACAACCGTGAAGTCCAGAGTCTCACAGGCACAGAAAAACCAAGGGTCATAGTCAACTGAGTTCTATTTGGAGGAGACACACTGAAAGGACCTAAACATTAGGAAGAACTTCCTGACAGTAAGAGCTGTTCGACAGTGGAATTTGCTGCCAAGGAGTGTGGTGGAGTCTCCTTCTTTGGAGGACTTTAAGCAGAGGCTTGACAACCATATGTAAGGAGTGCTCTGATGGTGTTTCCTGCTTGGCAGGGGGTTGGACTCGATGGCCCTTGTGGTCTCTTCCAACTCTATGATTCTATGATTCTATGACCTATGTTAGTCAGGTCCGTTAATCTAACCCCTTCCAATGCTGGTGTTGCACGAGAGAGAGAAATGGTGCTTTTCTAAGGTAACAAGGGCCTGCAGGCTATGTGATTCACCACCCCGATATACAGTATTGGGATTGTATCCAGTGTCAGTTATACTCAGCGTAGTCCCATTGTAATTAATGGACAGAGGTCCATCAAGGAGGCCTGATAGAGAACCATCTTATCTGGACCCCTCCTGTCCTATTGACTCAGAGGATTAGCCTCCCACCCCTTTTCCCAGCCTCACAAATTGCAAAATAAGGCCAGGGTGTTTTAACCAGCCAGAGGTGGAACAAACCAGGGCTGCTTCGGAGCTGTCCAAGGTCCTGGGCCTTGTCTGCTCTCCAATTGGACTTCACTTGGCCTGGCCATTTCCTGCTTCCTCTGCAACCCTCAAGCTCTTGAATCATCTGAAAAGACCCACAGAGAAGCCTGGAATCAGAGAATTGCAGAGTTGGAAGGGATCCCGAGGGTCATCTAGCTCAACCCTGTGAAATACAGGAATCTTCTGCCCAAAATGAGGGGGTGGGTGGGTTATTGAGTTGTTCTTGTTTTTATTTTGATTATGTATTTCATGTTTTTATATTGTGATTTTATTCTTTAACTGCCTTGAGACCTGTGTATATAGGGTGGTATACAAATTTAATAAACAACAACAACAACATGGGGCTCAAACCCACAACCCTGGGATTAAGATTACATATTCAAGTAACACTATCATTGGACCAATGACATTAGAGCAATATTTTACTGAAATGTATTATTTTTGTGATCATTGCACTATCCAAGAATCACACTTTATAACTATGGAGATTGAAAGGCTGCCCCTTTGAAGTTTGATAGACTGCAAGAACATCAGCTGAAATGTTATACTTGAAGGATCTTTCTATAAAAACAAACAAATAAGGGAATTGGTCAGAGTTTCTGAAATCTCCCTGGGAAAAACAAAGGACGAGAGTTCCCACCAAGTAGCACAACTGTTTCAACCTATACAATATAATTATGTCACAGCATTTTACAATGGCAACATGAGCCTTCCAGCTGTGGAGCTATCCAGCTGCAGCATGAAGAGCAAATTATTCTAAGTGACATTTTTATCACTAAGTGGACAGTTTCGCTGATGCTTTGTCCAAGTATTGCTAATGTGCTTTCACATGTCTGACTGATTTACTGGTCCCCAGCCACATTTCATCATAAAGTCTCCCCAAGCGACAAGTATCAATTCAGTCTCCCTCCCCTTCATCCAGGTGTGCTCAGACATATAGTCAGTCTTTAAATAACAGACAGGTTGACAAGAATGAATGAGGTGTCACACAAAAAACCAAAACAGGATCTGGGGTGAATAAAAGAAATACAATGCCCACCGGAGCCTGTCACTGAAAAAAATGTAACCACTACAAGCATGTCTTCTTTTACTTCAGAAAGGCCTCTCAAAGACAATGAACACATTTCAGTTTTTCTTCAGACAGAAGCCATGACAGAGAGACATACTAGACATGACAAATGTCTGCCCCGTTTACATATAAAGGGACGACTTGGGAGGAGGGGTTTTGCCCTTTGCACAAAATGGAGCAAAGCTCACACACAGCTCGTTCACTTAGTATAGGGGGGAGCCAACAGCATGCCCTCCAGATGTTTCTCCAACTGCCATCAGCTTCAGTCAGCATGGGCAATTGTCAGGGATGTTGGGAGTTGTAGTCTGGCAATACCTTGAGGGCACCATGTTGGCTGCCCTGGAATAGTTAAAATGCTTGTGACCTTCCATGACATCACAGAAACCCAAGACACGCATTGAATTACCAGCACCACACCCTTTAGCAAGCTCAGGACAATGCAGAAGACTCTCCAACAGAACTGAGTGCTTCAGAAAAGAGTTTCTCTTCACACTAATCTCTTAGTAGGGTACAGACATTGAAATGACTCCAGCCTAAAAACAGAATGCTGAGGGAACAAAATGATGGACTGCGAAAGGTCTTTGCTCTAATGTCCTCCCCCCTCTCCCCCAAGACCATGGACTGGTGCATATCAGCTGCTCTGTAGCCTCCAGAAATTGCCTCCAATAGCAGAGGTGATGATGCCATGTCAAAGCAGAAGCCCAGTATTGAAAGTGCAATTATTTGCCTGGCAAAGTGAGGCCTCCCATCCTTAAGCTGTACCCTTTCAGAAGATGGCATAGTTGTCATATGCTCTGGTTCAAAGATCTCATAACATGCTAGGTAAGGGGAGCAGAGGCTGAAGGACACCTTATCCTGTCTCCTTTGCTCCCCTGCTAACTGGAACACCTTGAGTCCGGAGAATGTTGAAACACACAGCCGTGGTGGTGGTGGGAATGGAATAGCTTTTCCTAAAACACGGTCTGAAATGGCAGTCATTTCCCACATCCAGATGTAGTGTGTAGAACAAAGTGACAAGCCACTCTCGATGCTATGGCTAGGAGCTGTCCTTATGTAGTGTCAGGGAACTGACATCGGAGCCGAGTGGAGCGGCAAGGCTCCCTAATGATGTCTGAGAGGGAACCAGCAAGGAGAGAGAGAGAGCTTCCGCTGGGGAAGGAAACCAAGGTGACACCAGGAAGAAAGGAGGGGCTGAGAGTACTTTGGGGGGGGAGGCTCCGAGACTCTTCCAGTGAAGTCAGTGAGGAAAGTGCAGGACCACCCCTTGGCACACCCACTCTGCGCAGAAGGCTTCCGCGCAGAGAAGCGAGGAGGAGATTATCTGTTAAGGAATTCTTATGTTGGAGGAAGTTTAGGAAACGCCCACTGACGGATTCTGCCAGTGATTGAGACAGTCGCGTTTTTAGGGCTGTCAAACCGGGAAAAGGTCCAGCTACGTAGCCAGCTCGGAGCAGTTTGGAATTTACGCACAAGCAACCCCAATTCCCATTACATGTAGAAACAGCAATTTGTAAACTAGCCCTTAAACTTTTGGCTCAGCTACAAACTGACTGGACTACACAAGGAACAGGTGTTTTCTCCTTTTTCAGTGTGTGTGTGTGTGTGTGTGTGTGTGTGTGTGTGTGTGTGTATTCTTCCCTTCCTGCTTCCCCATCAATCTCAATATGGAGCAAAAATCCTCAGATGCCTGTGGCAAGGCAGCTCTGAATCATCTGGAACACATTTCCTAATAAACCTCAAACTACAACGTTTGACAGAATTAGATAAACATCATAATATCCATTACCGGCACTATTTAATCCAATACAAAAACTCCGTTCAAATCTGAAGTTTAAGATTGATTTCTAATTGTATTTGGCGACGCGCTGCAGCATTCTAAAACAATTAGCTACATTCAGAAAGTACATTGAACTTGGCAAGGGACTGAAGGCAAAAGTTGAAGGGCAAAGTTATGGTAGCGAGGAACGAATGTAACAGCTCTCTCTGGAGAAGTAAACACACGCAAAATAAATCTGATTTGGGGAAGATCAGGCAGCTTCCTGTCTCAAATGCACCTTGCTGTCTCTTCTGCAAGGAAAGAGCCATTTTCACTGGAGAGGAAAGCAGCAATCATAGTGACATTTGTAACAGAATATATGCATGGACAGATGTTGGACTATATATGGCCCAAGGTCCAGTTCCCCACACAGCTATAACCTACACCGGGTGACCTTGGGTTCAGCTTGCTTGAGTTGACTATTGTGAAAATGAAATTGAGGGGTACAAACATTGTGTGTTTTTTCAAGTTCCTTAAAAGAAGGGTGAGATTAAAAAGCTAACAAATATGGGGCTTATTACTATAATAATAATAGCAGGTGGCGCTGTGGTCTAAACCACAGAGCCTAGGTCTTGCCGACTGGAAGGTCAGCGGTTTGAATCCCCGCAACAGGGTGAGCTCCCGTTGCTCGGTCCCAGCTCCTGCCCACCAAGCAGTTTGAAAGCATGTCAAAGTGCAAGTAGATAAATAGGTACCGCTCCAGCGGGAAGGTAAACGGCGTTTCCGTGTGCCGCTCTGGTTTGCCAGAAGCGGCTTAGTCATGCTGGCCACATGACCCAGAAGTTGTCTGTGGACAAACGCTGGCTCCCTCGGCCTATAGAGCGAGATGAGTGCTGCAACCCCAGAGTCATTCACGACTGGACCTAATGGTCAGGGGTGCCTTTATCTTTACTTTAAAGTGGCAAATTGTCACATATTTCAGATGAATTCTACCTTCAAAACTGATTTAGCTAATAGCTGGCAAGATCTGATGTGGTTTAATCACATGGGGTGGGCAGATCATGGGAGAAGTTTCAGTGAGAGCATGATTCAAATTTTAAACATATTTAAGAGTGGCATGGGACTGAGCCACTGGGCAACATCTGTTGCAGAAAGATAGGGATTCAACATGTTATCTTGTACAAAACGGCAGGTAACTAAAAGTCTGTATCCAGCCTTTGTTTCACCCAGATCCCTAACCTTCTCTTTCTGTGTGTGCATGCAAAATGTTGAATCCACTGGTTAATCTTGGTCTGACAGCAGGGCATGCCAGGTGTGATCTTTGCATTTTTGTATGTTTGCTTTGCTGTTGCTGCTGTTCAGTTTTAAATTATTTGTATTCTACGCATTGTGACCAATTGTGACGGCTTATAGTTTTTAGCAATAAAGATTTTATTCATTCATGCATTCATGCATCAGTTCTGCAGACAAGTTCCTATAAATACACAGCAAAGTTTATGCTAAGGGTACAAACCAGAAAAGGCCTGCTTCCTAGATTCCATGTTACATCTTCTGCCCTGGGGACAGAGGGGGGACTTTTTATTTCTAACTCAAACCTGCTGCCTGGTGCTGAGGATATTTTGGTGTAGAGTTAAATTAACTGCCTCGCTAATCAGTTAACACAGGCATTAGAATTCAGAATTCACATTTTCTCTGTTTATTTTTGGAGTGAAATTTTACGTTCCATTTGCTCTGTGAATAAACTTAACTTTTTGGTTAAAGTAAACTGGCATGTTAATCTGGTTCTTCTTAGAACAGATTCTAATTTAAACTTGACTGGAATCCAGGATCTGGCTTTTGAAGACTGCTGTTGCCTCCCACTTGTCTCTCCTGCAATCTGAAATGTCACTGTAACATCCAAATGCTTAATTTCTGGATTATATATATAGCAGACTTCCAGAATTTAGACTGTGGTGTAGTGCAGAAGCACATTTTGCTACACAATCGGATCACCTGGGTGGCATTGTGACAGTATTACCCAATAGTGGGGGCATTAGATATACAACATTAGGGGACTGTAACATTAAAAGGTAAAGGGACTCCTGACCATTAGGTCTAGTCATGATTGCGGCGCTCATCTCGCTTCCGGCGTACAGCTTCCGGGTCATGTGGCCAGCATGACTAAACTACTTCTGGCGAACCAGAGCAGCACACGGAAACACCACTTATCTTCCTGCCGGAGTGGTACCTATTTATCTACTTGCACTTTGATGTGCTTTCGAACTGCTAGGTTGACAGGAGCAGGGACTGAGCAACAGGAGCTCACCCCTTCGTGGGGGGAGATATTAAAGATTAACATTAAATATATATGCTAACATCAGGGCATGGATAGCTCAGTTGCTTAGAGCATGGTGCTGATTACGCCAAGGTTGCAGGTTCGATCCCCGTTATGGGATGGCTGCATATTCCTGCATTGCAGGGGGTTGGACTAGATGGCCCTCAGGGTCCCTTCCAACTCTACAATTCTATGATTAAAATATTTAACAGTAAAATGTAGAATGTCTCTCGCTTACTCACTCACTTTTTCAAAATAAATGTCTCTTCTGAATGGGATAAAAACATAAGGAGGTATTCTTCCACATCTTGTAAAAACTGTTAGTCCACCAGGTCTCGGGAAGGGGATGGTGGTGAATAATAATAATAATAATAATAATAATAATAATAATAATAATAATAATAATTTATTTACACCCTGCCCATCTGATGAGGCCTGTTTTCTGCCTCTTTATTTCTTCTCCTTTTTCAATGAATCTATCATTTCCAAGCTTTTTAGCTCCATTTTTAATAAAAGGCAATACATGACTATAAAAGAAAAGGAAGCATAAAATGTCTCATGATGCGAAGCAACAAATGAGAAACAGGCAATTGATATAATCTAATCTAGGATCTTAAATGTTTGGACCAAACAGAGTGCAAGTTTGACCTTCCTCTCATAAAAACCAAACTACAGTAAAATCAGCAGCTGGGAGAAAGCTGGACTTTCCTGGGAAAAGAGAAAGCGCAGGAAACAGAAACAGGATTTCAAGGTTACGGGCCAAGAGTGGGGCTCTGACAAGAAATCTCAGAGGGAGGGAATGACTTTTCCTGAGAGGTGCTCCTGGCAGTAATATCACTTGCTCCCCTCGCCAACAGCTGTTCTTACAGGCTCCCCTGAAGGAAGATGGAAGGGAAGAAAAATTACAGGAGGCCCTTAAGGCAGCTGCAGACACTAGCAGAGCAAATCCATAAAAAGGCCAAGCTTAGAAAAGACACTGATGGTGGGAAAGTCCAGAATCCTGAGGAGAATTGTCTACTGCTCTCTGCAAGGAGCCATCAACATGAAGCTCCCCTCAGTCCCTAAATATAGCATCTGCCCCATGCATTTGCCAATCTGTTTAAATTACATTTTTGCTTGTTTCAGAAATGACGCTTCCATGTATCTCAGCTCTGCAAAGCACAGCCAGTGGAATTTGTTTGCTGTCTCTTACATTAATTGGGTAGCTTGAGCCCAACACAGTATTTGGGGCCATGCTATTTCCTTACTTAAATTAAAGCATGGTGAATTTCCTGCCAAACTATCTCTTGCCCTCCCCCCTGTGGTTGTTCAATGGCTTTGGTAGCAAAAAGTCATGTGCAAATTTTATTTACTTCTTTTTTTAAAGCAGATACCCACATTGGCAGAAGTTACGGGCAGAAAATATACTGAGAAGATCAAGAACAAATGCCATAGCGCTATGCACTGAAGAAAGGCAACGTGATTTGCAAAAGCTTTCTGGGTATCCCACTGTGTGATATGGTGAGGCAAGGCAAGGCCCAACTCAGGCGCAAGAGAAAGCCAGGTTCAGCCTGGTCACAAGGCAAGACAAGGAACAGATTGGATATACTGCAGGGTTCAGTTGTCCTGCAACCTACAGTTGCTCCAGAAAGGAACACAATGAAAAAAAGTCCTTATGTAGCAGCAGCAGCAGCAGCAGCAGCAGCAGCAAGTGATACCTAATTGTTAGCCCCACTCACAATGCGAGGTGCTGCTGTATTAAAAAGGGTTAAACCACAGAGCCTAGGACTTTCCGATCAGAAGGTCGGCGGTTCAAATCCCTGCAACGGGGTGAGCTCCCGTTGCTTGGTCCCATCTCGTGCCAACCTAGCAGTTTGAAAGCACGTCAAGTAGATAAATAGGTACCACTCTGGTGGGCAGGTAAACGGCGTTTCCGTGTGCTGCTCTGGTTCGCCAGAAGCGGCTTAGTCATGCTGGCCACATGACCCGGAAGCTGTACGCCAGCTCCCTCAGCCAATAAAGCGAGATGAGCGCCGCAACCCCAGAGTCGGCCACGACTGGACCTAATGGTCAGGGGTCCCTTTACCTTACTGCAATGGAGCAGGGGAGCCTCAGGTCTTCTGATCAGCAAATAAGCAGCCTTCTATTATGTTCTTTATTTTAATCTTGCTTGATTTAATATGCAGAAAAATCAAAGGCAAAGAAAATTCTTAGGTTGAGCATGGATGTGTTGAAAGTGAGGCCACCCATCATTCAAGAACTCTGCAAGCTTCTGCCAGTGTTTTATATTCCTTTCAGCTTTAAGAACTTCTCGGCAAATCTAAGAGGGCTATTTTGCTGTCTCGTGTTCTTTATAACCAGCATTTCTGAATAGCTTCACAACAGAATGCTGGATACATCTGACAGGTGCAATAACCCGGAAAAATGACTTCATGCTCTTCATAAACAGCCTCTGGGAAGTCATTTAAACTCAACCACAAAAAGTCTCCTGCAGGTTAGAATTACCAGTTCTGCAAGGAACAATGAGAAAGAATTGCCAATTTAAAGCAATAATGTAAGCTATTAAATAATTTTGAATACGGTGGTGGGAGGGAGAATCACTGGATGTAAAGTCTTATACTGCAATGCTATGTACTGTATATCGTCTACTTCGAAATCTTACTGAATTCTACTGGGATTACTCCCAGGTAAGTGTGTGCAAAACTGCAGCCTGATTTCCTTACTGGAAAAACAACAACAACAAGAAGAAGCAAATGGATGAGGTCTGCTGGGAAGGAATCATTTTGTAGCTTTCTAACAGTTGTTTCCACACTTTGCCTGCGGTATACGACTCTCTACAGCGCAATGATGTAAATAACTTGGCATATTGTAAAAGCTCAGCTAAGCACGGTTAGCACAGCTAGTTTGGGGGCCATCTAGGAGCCTAGCACATGATGTGAATTACAAAGGGTTGGAGAGCACTCCAGAAGAATTCAAAGAAAGAAAAGAAAAGCTGTTTGAAGAGAGAGGGAGAGAGAGAAAAAAAAGAGTGGGTTTGGTGGAGGGAGGGGGAGAGACACAACACATCCTTATTGGAGTGCTAAATCAGGCGCAGGGTTTCAGGAGTTGCCAGTTTAAAAAATGCTTCACGGTCAAAGTTGGGAGTCGAGGCAGCGCACAGAACTGAGGCTGCAGTGTATAGAAGCCCACAGGCTGTCAGAATCTGAAGAGGTTCCTGGAGTGAAGGCGGAAAGCAGGAAGGAAGGAATGAAAAATATTTTAAGGCCAATTATTGTTCTTTTTTCTTTACCCTTGACTCCAAAGAATATGAAGTAGGTTTTTAAAAAAGGATTATATTCAGTCTTGACCACACCTCTCAACCGCTTGGGATTTTCCAGAACATTCCATGGGCACAGACAGCAAACCATGTATTAAGTCACAACGCATCACTAGTAATGGGCAAACCCACCACACTCCCAATCAGAATTAAATCTGATTTGGAATTAATCTGGAAGATAGTTTCCCCTCCTGTCTCCTGAAAACCCCAAACAAGGTCCACAACTTTGGATCAGGTCTGGATGTCTTGCTGCAGGGTGAAGATGACAACGTCCACAGGCCTCAGTACCTGTCAAAGCACCTTATAATTTCTGGACTGCCCTCACTTTGCACATATTACTAGGAAAGTGGGCAATGAGCAGTGGTAAGTTGCACAAAGAGGATGGGGTAGATTTTAGGGATGCAAAAGAACCAGAGTCATCCCAGCATTTTCCCTCATTGGGATTATAGATAGGTCCGCCCTGCCACAGGCTTCAACTTCAACTTTCGAACTAAGCACGGTTCTCCACTATGTCCAAACTTAGGAGCTGAAGTTAGCTAACAAACTATGATTTCAAACCATGGTTTGATAACCATCACCTAGCTGCACTTAGAAGTAAAATTTCTGAGTTCCAGTGCTATGGGGAACTGTGCTTAGTTGAGAAGCAGAAGGGCATTCTTTTAAGAGGAAACCATGGCTGGCTGAATCAGGCCAGTGTCAGTGTCCTACTAAAAATCAATGAATGCAGAGTGAAGAGGCTAGAGTCTGTGGACTGAGACCGGAAGAAATAGGCTGAGGGCTTGAAAGAACAGGACAAAAGGAGAAATGGAAAGAGAAATACCCTCATTCTTATTGTTAAGTAAAGAAGCTGGGAAGGGCTCCACGGCCAGGTGAATTAAGCTCCACCCCCCAGTTGCCATTCTCGTCACTCTCTATGAGTTTGGCTCCTGTGATCATAGAGGCTTCCTGCCTTTTTAGAACTTTTTCCAGGGTTATAAAATGTGCAAGGATTCCTCTACAAGCACAGGAGGTTTCCTGCTTCAGACTATCTCTCCTTCCCGCCACCTCCTCCAGCCAATGAGCATGGGAGAACTGTAGATTACAGTGATGATGCCTGGCATTTTTCTTTCTTCTTTTTAAACAGTCTACAGTTCCATCAATATCAATATATATATTACGAGGGGTTTTCTGCAGAGAATGAAAGACGAAGCACGGTAATGCGGTTATCGCATTTGGCCTAATCAAATTCCGCCCTGAAATTCTGTTCTGCTTAAAAAGCTGCACTCTGCAAAATCAATAGCTCTATGTAATTAAAGGCAGTGTTGGTGTATCTCTTCCACACACCCAGGTCTCAAGGGGCTGAGCGGGGGCACCACTCAGGCTATAATAGAGTTGGAAAGACACTCTTCCTCCTCCATCTCTGCTGTTATTCTTAATAGACACTCTAGTGGCTGAAACGGCTGCTGAGCAAGGAACTCTTGTTAGCCTAGAAAACAGGCGCCAGTCAAATAAAATAAAAAAAACTCTCGAAAGCCCTTTTAACCCCAAGGCATTTTAACAAACTATTACACAGAGAAGATGCTACTGATTTGTCTAAAGGCTTCCTCTCCCCAAATACAGCACAGTTCCGATTATGAAAGTGGAATATAGTTGGGTTGGAAAGAGAGAAAGCCAACTTCCTGCAGTACTCAGAGGTTAAAGATGTCCTGGAATCAAGCCAAAGGAAGGGAAAAAAAGAAAAGCAAATGGCTGATCCATATTATAGGTTACGTCAGGGCTTCCTCCAGACTTCCAACGACACAGCCAGGAATTTCCATTGGGCTGCTCCAACTATCTGCTAAACTTAACCTTAAAAGTGCCAGATTCATATGTCTATACAGTGGTACCTCAGGTTATGAACTTAATTCATTCCATTCTTAACCAGAGGCGTGCATTCCCTATATAGGCCTCCCGCGGCCCCAGAAGTGGATTGCGTTCGTATCCCGGGGCAAAGTTCGCAACCCGGAACACCTACTTCTGGGTCTTTGGAGTTCATAACCTGAAGTGTTTGTAAGCAGGACTGTTCGTAACCTCAGGTACCACTGTATTAACAAGTACACTGACAGCACCTTATGGCATTCAGGCTCAGCCAAGAAGAAGAAGAGGAGTTTGGATTTGATATCCCGCTTTATCACTACCCGAAGGAGTCTCAAAGCAGCTAACATTCTCCTTTCCCTTCCTCCCCCACAACAAACACTCTGTGAGGTGAGTGGGGCTGAGAGACTTCAGAGAAGTGTGACTAGTCCAAGGTCACCCAGCAGCTGCATGTGGAAGAGTGGAGAAGTGAACCCGGTTCCCCAGATTATGAGTCTACCACGCTTAACCACTACATCACACTGGCTCTCAGAAGACCCTCAAGAAGGGGGGTTTTCTAGGAATATTTCTGCCATGGTAAACAAACTGAAGAAGCAGTTCTGCAGGCAGCAAAAAGATGTAAGGTAGATGGTGGGGTGGCATAAAAGAAAAAAAGAAATGAACTAACAGGGGGCTCCTTTTAGAGGTAGACTGATAGAGGTGCACAAATTCAGGTTCTGAATTCCAGTGCCATTAGATCAAAGACTTCAAGAAGGGGTGGAATTTCTTAATGGCAGGGTTTTTCCTCCCAGAAAAGCCCACTAGGCCAGTTCTGCCTCTCTCTGCCTCTCTCCTTTAACATGCCATGCCCTGCCCTGCATGTAAACCTAAACAAAGGTGCAGCTTTGTGTTGCAGATATAGGTCAACATCCACGAGACACATTTAAAGATGGGAATTGCAACTCTGTGAAGGTTCTCCGAAAAACTCACAGCACTCTTAGCAAATGACCATTCCCAGGGTTCTTTGGGGGATGCTATGGGTAGCATTCAACCAACTGCTCCCGGCGGTTGTGGGAAAACACAGAGCAGATTTAGGGGTGTGCACATGGGGAGAAGAGGGGGGAAGAATATTCACCTTAGTGCTACATTGAATGCAACCCAATGACTGTTAAAACTGCTATGAGAGCACTTTGAATGTATGGTGTGGATATAACCACGATCTGGGGCTTGAATCCAACATTACTTGTACTTAAGAGTAGACCAATTAAAATTAGGCCCATTCATTTCAGTGGGTGTACTCTGAGTAAAACCTAAGTGAGCTAGAACCCTTGGACTAGAGAGATCTGGATTCAAATTCTGTCACCCCAAGCTGCTCAGACGAGGTGGGATTTTGAAAGTATGCCCCTTGGACATGTTTGACCTGCTACTGAATTGCAAAATTTGCTTTAAAAGTTATTATTCTGGGCTGAGCTGCTACTAGTGCTTTATTGTTATCTTGTTATTTACTTTCCAGTGCTGTTTTTCATGGTATTTTATTGAGATTTGCATTTTTCATCAAATATTGCCATTTTAATATTTTGTATGTGTGTAAGCCGGCTTGTGAGGGCTTGGTCCTAAAAGGCAGCCAAAAACCAATCATTAAATGTATGTATGTATGTATGTGTGTTATAGATAAAAGAAAGAGAGAAGGGAGTAGCTGTATTAATAACATGGGGAACATGGTCGAAGGCACTTACGCAGCTCTTCCCGGTGCTTCTCTGTTTGCTCAAAATACTGGCGGAGCTCTTCTGTGATCTCCATGTTGCTCAAGTCACACTCGATATCTGCTTCGTCTTCGGAGTCGGTGTCTGTTTCAGAATCGCTCTCCACGACTCCTCTGCCTGTGGCATTACGTGGGACATGTTGAGACCTGGGAGGGAGCCTGGGTTGGCTCCCTCGTGTGAAAGCAGAATAGGACCTCAAGGGCTCCCCTTCATCCCAATCAGAGTAGCGTCCACTGGGAAGACTTTCAGAAGGAGGAAATGGCAGATTATACAAGGACTCCATGGCTTTCCTGTAAGCATATCGGTGCCTGCTCATCCACTCCATGGCTTGGTTGTAATGCTTCCAGTATCTCACATAGACATTTTGGGAATACCATGGTCCTTTCTCTTGAGGCACTGAATCCCCCTAAGAACATGGGCAAAGATTAAAAAATCAATTATTTCTACAGCATGTCCTCCATCTCCCAATTAATTCATGCAGCCTACTCCTGCCACTAATTCGGAAAGCGATGCAACTTTCTGTCCTACTATTAGCTCAGTCGCAAGCACATGGCTCTTAGGTGGTTGGTAAAATATTTTGATTTATAAGGCACTGGCAGCTTTGCACCAATCCTAAGATCACCTAAGTTGACAGAAGTCCCCAGGAGCCTGAAATCGGGTAGCTTAGTAGCTCCAAGTGGATAAGAGATAAGGCCACAGGTTGTGCTTGCTCTGTGTCTACTATAACTCTATCCTTAAAGTAAGGGAGAGCATTTCCCTTGATTCACCCAAGCCAGAAGAGAATCGCTCATGTAACTAGGGTATCCTTTTGCTCCTTGGCTACCTTCTTCTGTTCAAGGCAACCTAGGATTAAATCCAGCATTTGTTTACACAGAAGAATCAATCAGATGTGCAACCTCCTTTGCCCGTGGAAAAAACCATCTCTAATCAGCAAGATACAACGTGCAACAGTTCAATAAAGCATCTCTTGTGAACCTGGTTGCACAAACTCAACCCATTTGCTTAAGCCGAAAAGGATGCTCAAATAGCTAAACAGCAGTGGGGCGAGAGCTAAATGGCGTGCAGAGATCCCTCAAGCATTTAAGCTGACAAGAGATTTAGCAAGGCAGTCCCAGTTTATACATTATCCTAGTGTCTCTCCTCTCCACTATGAAGATGACATGGGGGGTCTTTAACTGAATAGACCCCCATGCATACCGTTGCTCTCTCCCTCTTTTTCAAAGGAGAGAAATCATGTGAACAGGACCTCAAAACTATTGGCGTTGGCATGGAAGACGACATGCCATGTCATCTGTGTGTGGGGTGTCCTGCTCCTCCATCAAGTGAGGGCAACATGAACCAAGACACTGACACCCCCTCCCTACTAGGCACCCCTCCAAAACCCCAATTCACTACTATGGTGAGAAACATTGCACTCTTATTTCAACATGAAAAAGCTGTCAAGATTAACTTGAGGTCATGAAGCAGCCCCGAGTCTCCGTGCTTTATGAATATACATTTTGGAGGCAAAATCCTGAACGCTTCAGAATTTGACAGGATTGACTTCTGCCGCGCGAGTATTCCGCCCTAAACTATTAAGAATAAATGAATTCCAAAAGCCTAATTGTATTTACTCTTGCCATTCAGTTTTGACAATGAGTCTTAAGAGGTCAGTCTCCTTTTGTTTATGGCTAGTTTCACTTTCTGGTTCCCATGGACTAATAGGACGCACTTTTTTGTGTCAGACATACTTGAATACAAGTAGAAGTCTCCCCCTCCCCTCCCAGTCCATCTCTGAAAGACTTTGGTGGGGGAGGGACGGAGCCGTAACAATGGGCTTGATATGCATCCCACTGAAGTCAATGGCAACATTCCCATTATTTTAATGGCGCTGGACTGCTCCCAATGGCCTTTGGAAACCAGCTTTTAAGAACAAGGGCAAATAGCTCCAAATTATTTTTATATGCAACTTTTAAAATTAAAAAGTTCACGCATTCACAATTTTGTATATATTTAAAATTTCAAAAAATAATATTGGGAACATCAGGACTTACAGTGCAGTCCTAACCATGCCAATTCTTGTTTAATTTAATGGGGCTTACTTCCTTGTTATGACTGCAGCCTTAGCTGTAGAAGCCCTATTTATTTTAGTGGGTCTACTCTTAAGTATTACCAAGTCTGGATCTAACTGAATCAATTCGGTTCCGGGTTTGGTATACCACATTCTGGATGAAAATAAAATGCCAGGTGGTGATTGTACTATTCAGAGCATCTGGTAGAATTGCATCTCAGAATTTTATCATCTCAAAAAGTACATGGATCGCTGTGCATTTGAAAGTGACCCACATCAAATGTCCACTAGCTTAACCTTTTCCCTAACGTGCTACCTTTACCTATGTAGCTCTGAATTAGTCACATAGCCAAGTCAAGACAGTATGCATTTTGAAAGCAACTGCACCATATTTTAATAAGGTTTGCTAGCTTTACTCACTGAATTTTTAAGTATACATCACCAATAGTTCTAACAGTTTTGAGTGGCTGTATACTCTCTCTCTCTCTCCCCTGCTCCGCTGCAAGGCAATGCTGAAGCGCAAAATATTATCAGCTGTTCTTTTTAACCAAACTGTTTCTCAAGCGGATCTTGGTGGCGACTGCAGCAAAGAAAGTGGAATACAGCTGGCTGATTTGCCTAGCTGTTGTTAATTTAGGAGAGGAACACAAAGGATCGTTTCAAGTAGTCAGAATTGTGATTCTGATGCTTAGCCAAATACTTCTTTTAGGGGGAATGAGGGGAGGAGGAGGAAGGGGAGGATGAGAAGGGGTAGAAGTGACCCTGGGAAACCTCAGAATGCTGTAGGGAATGTTAAGAAGAAGCCTAGGTGTTTAAAACCATTTAAAAGGGGGAGGAGAGAGAGAGAGATAGAGAGAGAGAGAGAGAGAGAGAGAGAGAGAGAACTATAAAGCCCAGTTGAATCAATTGTATTATACATTGCATCAGTTGAAACAATTGTATTACACATCACCACCATCATCAGGCTGTTTCCAATTGGGTCTCTTCACTGGCTCTGTAGCCCAGATGAGGTTTCTGTTACTGGAAAGTGATTTTCACTTTCCCCCTCTTTCCTCTGCAGATCCCTCTCAAAATCTGCTCCAGAAGGTTGGGGAACAGTATGGCAGGTGGCACAGAGAAAGGGGCACTATGCAGAAATCGCCTCCCTCTCTCCTTTTGGCTCATAGAAGCCTCCACTGGATCAAAGAGCCTTCCATCAGTGGAGGAACTCAATTGGACACAACCCAAATCATCATCACCATCATCTTCTTCACCATAACATATGGCCTTCCTGAGCTGTATACAGTGGTACCTCAAAAGCCCAATGGAATCCATTCTGGAAGTCTGTTTGACTTCCAAAACCAAGGAAGCTCCTATAGCCAATTGGAAGCCACGGAGGACGTTCGGGTTCCAAAGAACGTTCGCAAACTGGAACACTCACTTCTGGGTTTGCAGCATTTGAGAGCCAAAACGTTCAACTTGCAAGGCGTTTGGGATCCACGGTAGTACTGTGTATTATGTTTGCAGTGCTACTTTTCACAGACCTCTTATCTCGAGAATCTCATGTCTTCGAGATGTATGCAACATAACACCCATGGTTTTAGGTCTGTGCATTTATTATGCCAAAAATAGCATTTTGCTCCCACTCCTATTCTCAGCTGCTTCCTTATTTACCCTGCAAGAAGCGGCCAAGTGTCATTTAGGGGGACACATGAATACGTGGAACAGAGCTGCAAACAAACAAGTGTTTGCAAACACAGTTACTAATTCCTAATAGGGGTTGGCTGCAGCTTCTTGTCAATTCTACATTGGAGGCAAACCTGTGAAATGGCCCCAATGGAGTGAAGAGAGAGGAAGATTCCTCAGTTAGGGCTTCCGAGGTTTGGGCTTCCTCAGGTCTGCCTGAGCTCAACTTCTCCTTGATAATATAGGAGGGGGCTTTATCCATCCTCAGAGTCTTTCCTCCTATATTTCTGATTCCTCTACATACAGGTACGCCACCTACATGACTCAACTGTTCTCAGCAGCACATGCACTTCTTCACATAGAATCAGCACCGTGGACTCTGTAACCAACTGCTATCCATGTATTGCAACTATTCGCTGTAAGCTGCCCAGAGGCATTTGTGTTTTGCAGCACTACTCAAATGCTGTAGGGATAAACACAGAGACAGAATCCAACAAATGTTTGTTGGGTCCCAAAGGCCCACCCGCCTCACGCCCCATTTCTCTTTCCTCCAAATCTGCCATGATGCCCTCTTTACGCCTAACCATTCTAAGCAATCTGAGCACATGTCTTTATTACAAGACAAAGCTTTAAAATGCTCGTTTGTTAAGGAAGGACTCACTGGTCATCCCTTTCCCCCATTAAACACACATAAACAAATCGTCTCTCAATTAAAAATGTGCCTGTGATCCCCCACAAAAATAACAACAATACTCTACAAAATTATTCTCTCATATATATATATAAGAGAGTAAGCACTTTTGTTTTTTTTTATAAATATTTATTGAAATTTTTAAGTAACAGTGTAACAAACAAACAAAGTTATAATATAATATAACATATTTTCTCATCTTCTTGTGACCTCCTCACATCTCCCGCCCCTACCTTCCATGCTTGTCACCAGCTAATTAGCAGCTGAGATAGATGCTCCTGTCTGCTCATTTCATGCCTGCCTCCTCAATCAGGTTATCTTGACAGGCTGCTCTGTTGTGTGTCTCTCCCCATCACCTCCTTTGCACAAGGCGATATGATTTGTAAGTAGCCCTATGGTGGTATTGGGCAAGAGATCAGCCAACTTGGCCAGAGCTACTGAGAGCTGTGTGGTAGAAGGATCCCACCCAGGCTATTCTGGCTTCTTCCCCTTTCTCACACTTCAGAGGGCCTTTGACAAGGTAGCCTATAAATATGTGAATATCAATGGATTCTAAATACAGACGTTCTCCTGTGTTTTAACCTTTCGTAAGGTGCTTCGAGAGGTTTAGTAAAAAGCATTGAACGAACAACAATATATTAATGTGGATTTAGGCACCGCAGCTCACAATTTGAATACCAAACTGATACATGCCAAAGACCATCAACAAATAGAAAGGATCTTACCATGATCTATGGGAATGTGCACCAGCGACCGATACAAACTAAAAGACAAAAGGAAAATAAATAGGTGAAGAAATCAAATGTTTACATAGAGAAGAGTACAAAATTAAGCCTGTTAGGTTTTCAGATTCAACTCAAGGTGCTTGTTTTGATCTTTAAAATGCAAGAAGGTTCAAGGCTAAGGGGTGGACTTTGGTAACATGGAGCCCTGAACGAGGACAAGATTTGATGCCCTCCTCGTTCTGGCCTTCTGTTCTGCACATACTCTCACGTGCACTACGGCGTAGTTGTGGCAACTCAAATCATCCAACTGACCAGGGCCTAACTTTGAGTAGGTGCCCATATATGCAAACAATGAAGGGTGTGCAATACTGGCCACATGGGGTGCAAGCAGGAACTCCAATTATTTTTTGCAGCAAGATTTTTTCCATCGCTAAAGCCCAGTGGATCTGAATGAAAGGAGATGAGTGATAACAGGATTGCGTCCATTCATCTGAAATGCAAATTAGGACACCACTACAAAGCAGCACAAAGGCACAGCTAGCACAATTGTACAGCTGAGAAAGGGCGAGAAAGAGAGAGAGAGAATGATCATTACTCACTCACCCTTTGCCGCAAAAGGTGTTGGAAGTTCATACACCCTTGCCGACAGACTACTACTCGCATGGGAAAAGATCTGAAATTTCTCAGGCCCAAAGATGCTAAGGAGATGGAATTTACAGTCATTCTCCCTAGTTTTCAAGGGAAGCAGAAAAAAACCTACAGGAATACTAAGCTGGCGGTGATTATTAACAGAAGACTGCAAAGATTCTGCTGTACTCTGAGCCTGCAGATCTGTAGCACATTAAGCTCCAGTTCCATTTTGTATGTCCCAAACCGTTCTGTTTCCCATGCTCCAGCTCTTTTAAAGTTTGTCCATGTCTCTCATAGTTTATACATGCTCACTGAATTTCTTTAATATGACACATCTGGTCTCTGGCAAGGTCGCTGTTATAAGTATAACAAGGTTCCTTTCCCACATTTAGGATACAGAGTCTTTTGTATTTGCCTTTCCTGTTTCCTGACTATTCTTAGGGTGGCATTCAACTAAGTTTGACTCAGAGTAGACCGACTGAAGTTAATGAACACTAAATTAGGTCCATTAATTTCAACGGGTTCTACTCTGAGTAAAGTTTAGCTGGCCAAATATCTTTATTAATAGACTGACTGCCTGAATCAAAAAGAATCACCTCTGAACTGTCCCAGGTATATGCAGACGTGTTTCAGACAAGGGCAAATGTTTTCCACTTTTCATTTTGCATTCGACAATCTGGCAGCTTGACGGGAGCCAACACAACTGTGGACTCAAAAGTTTGGTTTGTGAACAGCTGCTGGTTGTTGAAGCCACTGTGTGCAGGACCTCTTGGTTTCCGTCACAAGGTGGCACCAAAACTATATGAACTGGGGGTGCTGCTTGTCTGAGTTCATTTTATAAATCCAGGGTGGGAGCTGATGGAAATCCAATAACACAGATTTTCCATCCCTAATGTAAATGAAAATATTATCTGGTCCCATGTGGATTCTTATTATTATGTATTAAATTTCTTTACTGCCCTTCACCGGAAGACTACAATATATAAAACTGCAATATTAAAAAACCACAAAAAATACATAGCATAATAACAAACAAAAACTAAAACCCTCACAGTTTAAAAGGCCATAGATTGTTTAATTAGTCAAAGGCCTTGGAGAAGAGGAATAATGATGATAATAATAATAATAATAATTGATTTATACCCTGTCCCTCTTGTTGGGTTACCCCAGCCACCCTGGGCAGCTCCCAACAAAATATTAAAAACACGATAAAACATCAAACATTAAAAGCTTCCCGATACAGGGCTGCCTTCAGAGATCTTCTAAAAGTCAGATCGTTGTTTATTTCCTTGACGTCTGATGGGAGGGCATTCCACAGGGCAGGCACCACCACCAAGGAGGCCCTATGCCTGGTTCCCTGTAACTTCGCTTCTCGCAGGGAGGAAACCACCAGAAGGCCCTCAGAGCTGGACCTGAGTGTCTGGGCTGAACGTTGGGGGTGGAGACGCTCCTTCAGGTATACTGGGCTACTCACAAAATGTTTCTGCCTAGCACCTAAAGATATGTAACTAAGGCACCAGGTGAGCCTCTCAGGGGAGAGTATTCCACAAATGGGAAGCCATTGCAGAAAAGGCCTGTTTTCGTATTGCCGTCCTCTGGACCACTCATGGAGGCACACAAAGGGCCTTAGATGATGACTGCAGGGATATGCACCACACATACATCACAGAAGACCAGATCAATGAGTTTCCTACAGTAGTGGACCCCAAACTTCCCACCTGCCCCCCCATTTTTTTGCTGAGGCTCGTTTTTTGTTTTTTTTTTGAACTTGTGGTAGGCATTGTATGCTAGATGCTGTATGATTTTTAATTGCATTTCTACACAGATGCTGTGGGCCACCTGTATGCAGCTTGCGGGCAACTGGTGGTCTATGGACTTCTGTTTGGGAATCCCTGTCCTAGAGTATCCTCCTCAAGTTCAGACAGACAAAAAGGCGATACAGGGCCATAAAGGCAAGAAGCTGATAAGGGCAGTTTTCGTCCATTCTTGGTGGCTGGAGCCTGGATACCTCGCAAAATATTAAGGGAATCTGCTATGCCAGAACACTTTAATACAAATGCAATTAACCCAGTGGCAAAAGTTCTCATTGTTTTACACACTTAATCCTTCCTCTAAGCAACATTTCCTCCATCCCAGCTGATTGCCACTGTTGCAAAACCATAAACACCAACATGGGGCCTCTCAGGAATTCATGACCCTGGCAAGGGAACGTATTCTGTAGCTTTATGGGAAAACCACCACATTCCTGAGAAGTGGAATTGTGGGTTACGAAGTCTTGGCTGTGCTTAACGGGGATGGAGAAAGAAAGAATAGATTAATGGCAGAAAGGTTCAGATTGCTAATCTGTTTCAGCCACCATGATGAGAACAAGGGATTTGGTTTAAGAAAAGAGGAACTAATTCGTAACAAATTGGAATAACTCCTCCAGCATAAACTGCAGAAAGTAGCATTTTACTAGTAAACAAAGTCGCTGAGGCAATTTAAAAGCTCTACTCCAGATTATGCAGACATCAGAAGTCTCTGACCTTTTTCCTCAGACTAGAGAGGTGGATTCCTCACCCAAATGTCAACTTTTTGTCCCTTATAAAAACAGAAAAACCACACAGAGTGGTGGACTTTCATTCACCATTATGATTTCTATAATTGCTAGCATTTGCTAGAAAAATCTGATTCATCTTCTAAGTGGCTGCTCTATGTTAATAATGCTTGGGATTTAGATCTAAAGCAATGGAGGCTCTAAGAAACTCTGTCCTGCCTCAACATTCAGCCTTACCCTGCATTTCTGCACAGGTTAATTCTGATGGTAAATGTAATCAATTATCGCATGCATGCAAATCCCCAAGCGTGCATGAGTGGCTGGCTCTGAAACTGCTACATCCAACAGCTGCGCCAATTTAAACCCTGTACAGCTTTAAATCCTGTGCAGATTTCATTTCTCATGTCAGAAAAGTTAAGTCTGTTCATCTCAGCATGACATAACTGCACATAACATGTTTTTAAAAGGAAAACCAGGACCAAAGTGACCCAAATTTTGAATAAAGAAAAGTTGAACCATGCAATATGTCACACACTTTTTTGGGGGGGAGGGGCATGTGTGCAGATATGTATTTGGGTAACTCATTTTGCTTGTTAGCTTTGAGGAGGGGCAAGTAGTTCAGGCTACTGAAACACTGACACTGGAAATCTGACTCACAGAAGCACAATCCTATGTATGTCTACTCAGAAGTAAGCCCTGGTGTGTTCAACAGGATTTATTCACAGGACATTGGGTACTGGAGTGCAGCCTAAAGGATGAACTGTAGCGATGAAAACCTCAAAATATACTGGCAGATATCTGATTAGTAAATGTAGTTAGGTTGCTTGCATTGTCTTCTAGGATATTACCATATTTATGGTCATTTTCTTGGTTTTTTAAAAGACATAAAAGGGGGAGGGCAAGACAGAGAGAATGCAGTGCTTTCTTAACTGGAAATTAAAATGTTACCTAGATCCCATATTTCTTTGATATGTGGGCTTATCAGCAGTAAGGACCAGAAAGAGGATACAGTGGTACCTCTGGTTATGAACTTAATTCATTCTGGAGGTCTGTTCTTAAGCTGAAACTGTTCTTATCCTGAGGCGCACTTTCGCTAATGGGGCCTCCAGCACGTGATTTGCGTTTGCATTCTGGGGCAAAGTTTGCAACCAGGAGCAGCTACTTCCAGGTTAGAGGAGTTCATATACCAAGGCGTTCATAACCCAAGGTAAAGGTAAAGGTAAAGGGACCCCTGACCATTAGGTCCAGTCGTGGCCGACTCTGGGGTTGCGGCGCTCATCTCGCTTTATTGGCCGAGGGAGCCAGCATACAGCTTCCGGGTCATGTGGCCAGCAGGACTAAGCCGCTTCTGGTGAACCAGAGCAACACACAGAAACACCGTTTACCTTCCCGCCGGAGCGGTACCTATTTATCTACTTGCACTTTGAAAGCATTCAAACTGCTAGGTTGGCAGGAGCAGGGATTCGAACTGCCGACCTTTTGATCGGCAAGTCCTAGGCTCTGTGGTTTAACCCACAGCGCCACCCGCATCCCAATTGTACAGTGTTACACGAGGTATCACTGTACAATTGTTCCTAGCCAAAAATTTTCACTTTTAAAAAATAGCAGTTGCCCCATGTCAGCTTCACTCTATTTTCCCACAAACTAGGTTAGTGATTTATATTTAATTATTGCATTTATATGGCACTTTTCCTCAGAGGAGCTCAAGGCTTGATTCCCCCCCTTCCCATTTTATCTTTACAACAACCCTGTGAGGTAGGTTAGGCAAAGCGACTGGGACTGGCCCAGGGTCACCCAAGTGAGCTTCATAGATGAGTGGGGATTTGAACCCTGGTCTCCCAGGCCCTAGTCCAACACTCTAACCACTACAGCAGAGTTATTATGCTAAGACCAAGACATAAAATGTGCGTAAGAATAGAAAAGATGTTATTATGCCACCCGCAAGAAATATACCAAACACCATTTCCTGAATACGGGATTCCTAAATAAATAAACAAGCAACCCCTGCCCTGGAAACCAATCATAAACAGTTCTGCTCAATGCATGGGATGTTTACATAAACATAAGTAGCACAATAAAGCAAGCACCTCAGTTTTAAAGATTTGTCACTTACAGTAGACTTGCCAGACTCCATGCCCCACAACACTTTATTTTTCATGTCATCTACTTATGGTAATTGCATTTTTAACCCACCCTTCCACCAGGGTGGCTTGCAACCGTTCTCTCCTCACCCATTTTATATGTAACTTCGCCCAGCGAGCTTCAGGGTTGAATACAAATTTGAACCTGGCTCTCCAGTCTCAGTTCTGTAATCTAGCCAGGGCATCACATGTTGTTCTCAATATATGCCAGCAATAAATTAACAGCTGCCTAGGAGGCAGACGTCCACCAGGGGTAGCTTTCTCCTAGCCAAGCAAGTCTTCATGAGAATCGGTATCATATACAGTGGGCTGCTTAATTTTTTAAAAATAATAATAATACAGCACTTCTGTTTATAAACCAGCTGCCCAATCTTAATCCGCTTCACCTCGAAGAGCAGAAGGCAAAAAGGCCTTAGGAGCATCCTTGCTATATTTTGCGAGTATTTTGAGGGCAGCAGCCCAGAATAGACCACCTTTCCTCTGCTGGGTACCCTTAGCCATGGCTCATCTTGGCTGGGAAAGGCTGGTGTGGCCAAAGTTAGAGATTAGACGCCCAAATGGTCTGGCTGGGTTTCTAAGGCAAGCTTCCTCAACCTCGGCCCTCCAGATGTTTTTGGCCTACAGGTCCCATGATCCCTTGCTAGCAGGACCAGTGGTCAGGGATGATGGGAACTGTAGTCTCAAAGCATCTGGAGGGCCGAGGTTGAGGAAGCCTGCTCTAAGGCGTCGCGCGCCCTCCCATTAACTCGGGGAAGCGAATTCCCACGGGGCGATGGGAACAGGATGAGGGAAAGAGCAGGATCCAATCCCTCCCCTCGGCAAGAGCCGCGTGGACAGCAAGGCACCTGCCCTTGGGAACTCCTGGTCTATTTCTCCGCTGAGGTGCTTCAGGAGCGGCACCGGCAAAGCCCCCACCCCCGCTGCAAAAGTAACCGGCTGGGATCGGGGCAAACATACTTCGGGCGCAGGGCGCGCAGCAAGAACCGAAGACCGCGCCGCGCCCGGCTCTTCCTTCCTGCAGGCGGGGAAAGGGAAGAGGTGGAGCCTCGCTGCTACGGAGAAGCCAAGCGCCCGAGCTGTGTCTCTTTCGCGGGGCGAGGGCGGCATCTGCTGGATCGGTAGCGAGTTAACGCTGTGCCTGGAAAGAGAATTGGCTGCCTGTGCCTCATGCTTTTAAAGCACGTTCAACGCAGGCGCCCCCCCACCCCACATTCTGGGAACTGTAGTTTGCCCAGGGTGCTGGGAATTGCAGCTCGGGTAAATTACAGTTCGCGCGTGTGTGTGAGCTTTTAATACATTGTGTTTTAATGCCCTAACCCGCCTTAACAGTGAAAGGCAGGTAATTAATAATAATAGTAATAATCATCTCTAGTAAGTATGACCAACAGGCAGGAATTTGTAGTCATACTTACCCAATGGTAAGGCTTGGTGTCTCTCTCTGTGTGTGTGGGCGCACACACACTAAACAGTGTCATCGTGTGTCATAACTTACAAGGTATGACTCCCAGAGGACAATACTGTAGCTTGAAGGGAACACACACACACAAGAAAGCTCAGAAAGACTGAGCCAAACAGGAATGGGGATGAAGCTATCTCACCCATCACCAGGGGTACGCATACCCCTAAACATTTTGTGAATCTAAGTTTGGCCCCATTGAGGGGCAGTATTTCAATATACATTTTTTTAAGAATAAAAGCACTGCCCATCACGATGACAAAAGGCAATCCTCACCATTGCCACACTTCACAAAGCTGTGCATAGGAATGAGAGAGGAGTTTTGTTCCATAACTGTTCAGAGATTCCTGCACAACCGGGGTCCTATGTGACACCGAGCGTGAGACAAGTGGTTGTGGCTTGGGAAAACCACTTTGTGAGCCGAATTAGGATCCCTTGATGGGCGTAATTAGGACTGGGCTGGAGGTTCCTCACTCCTGATTTAATATATGCAACATTTGTACAGTTGGTGGCGCTGTGGGTTAAACCACAGAGCCTAGGACTTGCCGATCAGAAGGTTGGCGGTTCGAATCCCTGCGACGGAGTGAGCTCCCGTTGCTCGGTCCCTGCTCCTGCCAACCTAGCAGTTCGAAAGCACGTCAAAGTGCAAGTAGATAAATAGGTACCGCTCCGGCGGGAAGGTAAACAGCGTTTCCGTGTGCTGCTCTGGTTCGCCAGAAGCGGCTTAGTCATGCTGGCCACACGACCCAGAAGCTGTACGCCGGCTCCCTTGGCCAGTAAAGCAAGATGAGCGCCACAACCCCAGAGTCGGCCACGACTGGACCTAATGGTCAGGGGTCCCTTTACTTTACCTAAACTGCTCTTGGGGTGATATTCTCCGATGAACTAGAAAATTAACCTATGGCTAATT
Source organism: Podarcis melisellensis (assembly GCF_964234715.1). Lineage (NCBI taxonomy): Eukaryota > Metazoa > Chordata > Lepidosauria > Squamata > Lacertidae > Podarcis > Podarcis melisellensis. Next base: position 39,091,411 of record NC_138531.1, read on the forward strand.
TCATGTGTATAACGAGGAGGGGGAGAAAAGGAAGCACACACACAGAGAGAGAAACAGAGAAGGGGCACATCATCCATTCTTGGTTCTGACTCCACCCACTACCAGCATATGCCCCTTGACAGATTAACCGCCAGTGGCGTAGCGTGGGTTGTCAGCACCCGGGGCAAGGCGAGTAATTTGTGCCCCCTAACCCGTGGATTTGCGCCCCCTAACCCCCAGATGTTGCGCCCGGTGCGGACGGCCCCCCTGCACCCCCCACGCTACGCCACTGTTAACCCCCAAGGGACTGTGGACCTACCCACTCCTGTTTTAATCTAGTTAGTGAGTTTATGTTTGCTTTGGTGCATTTTGTAGCCTTGGCATGCCTTGGTATGTTGTGAGCTGCCTTTTGAATGCTTATCCTCAAAGCCAGTGTAATTGATAAATAAATAAATAGGAATACTCTGTACACGCTGGCAATCTTTGCATCCTTGGGTAAAATACATATATAATATTGCTTGATCACCCCATTAGTTTTGAACCTTGAATGCTGGTGGGAGGATGAGAGTTTCAATCCAACAGCTAAGTTGGAGAAGGCAGACCTGCTGCATAAGTAAGCACATTTGTTGAGAGTCCTACTGACCTAAAGCTGAATGTTTGTATATTTCTGATGATGTTTTCATTGCTGCTGACATTTCAAGCTAATACAGACAGCATTTGCTTGCAGCCGAATGGTCTCCAAGCAATTACAGAAGTGGAATTGCATGCAAACTGAAAAGAAATCTTTGATCTCTACAGGCCTGGCAGCCGCTCTGCTTTCTTTAATAGAGTATTGAACAAAGTCTATCATTATGGTCTTGTTTTAATTGGTTCTATAGTTCCCTTCAACCCTCTTCAGCCTGATAGACAGGAGGCAGTATAACATCAAGGAACTGGAGAGTTGGCTTTAACAGAATGTTAATAGCTCTATTTTAAAACAAAAGGGGGAGGGACTAATGACCCCCAAAACGCCTTCATTTAATAGTCCTGAGTTTAGGAGATAATTATTTACAACAAGCTATCAATAAGAATTGTCTCCTGGACAAACAGACTCAGGAGTGTAACAAAAAGACTCATATTTAATGCAGAATATCATTCTGCATAAGGAATGTGGGTGGCACTGTGGGTTAAACCACAGAGCCTAGGGTTTGCCAATCAGAAGGTCAGCGGTTCGAGTGAGCTCCCGTTGTTTGGTCCCTGCTCCTGCCTACCTAGCAGTTCGAAAGCACATCAAAGTGCAAGTAGATAAATAGGTACTGCTCCGGCGGGAAGGTAAACGGTGTTTCTGTGTGCTGCTCTGGTTCGCCAGAAGTGGCTTAGTCATGCTGGCCACATGACCCGGAACTTGTACGCTGGCTCCAGAGTTGTCTGTGAATGGAGTTAACGGTCAGGGGTCCCCTTTACCTATCATTCTGTATTTATAACTGCAGTACTGTAGGGAGGGAACAGGGAGAGAAGAGAGAGTAATGAAGGAAAGAAGCAGAAAAGAAAGAATGAAAAAACTGTTAAAGAAACCATTTCGTCTGCGTTCAAGCATTCTGTCTTCTCTTTACCAGGAAATCAGCTATGAAAAAATGGGGTTTCTTTATTGTTTTCAGAGAACTGGTGGGAAGTAGGCTTACATCAAAAGTGCAGATTGTGGTTTCTTTTATTAAAGGAAAACAACTGACAAACATGAGACATTTATGCCTACATTTACTCCAGCTCCAATTACTAAATCTGTGTTCCAAAAGTAAAAAAGGATTACACCTTTCAAATACATGCCTGGTTCTAAACTTCAAAACCATCTTTCATTGGAACAAGAAATACTTAAACAGAATCTTAAGCTGTTTGAGACACAACCAGGCTATTGTCAGTTTCCCTTTGATGTTCTAAAGGTTTATTTTTAAGACATCACCAGCTTAAGTAACTAACATGTTTCCGCCTTCAAACAGCCCTGTTAGTTCTCCATTGTTCAGCAGAAAATTCAGATACTGGTTTGGGATTTTAGCCCATTCCCCACTTCCTCCAAAACTCCAGGAAGCCTTGATTATTTGCAATGAGTTTCTGCTGGTAGAGTGGAAGGACATGCACACTAAGTGATCTTCCTTGTCACTACATTTCTACTTGCGGTTTTTGAACTTCCTGGGAGCTATCATTTCTGCCTTGCAACTCCAGTCCAATGTGACTGGGTCATGGCATCCAACTTCTCCACATCATGGCTGCAACACTGCTTTTGCAGAAGGGGTTTAGCTCAGTGGAAGAGCTTCTGCTTTGCATGCGGAATGCCCCAAGCTTGATTCCCAGCATCTCCAGGAGGGCAAGGAATACTCCTGCCTAAAACCCTTCAGAACTGCTGCTGGTCAGTATAGACATTGCTGAACAAGATGGTACTAGGAAAGTGGTACATACTCCAGCTCTGCTTCATGCCTTTGAGTCTGTGGTGTGCCTCAATAGTAGCCTATTCTGTCCACATTGCTCTTTAGCATCTACATGAAACTGCTGGGAGAAGTCATTTGGAGGTTTGGGTTTCAGCCTCACCAATATGCAGGCGATGCCCATTCCTGCCTCTCGTTTCATTCACAATGCATGGAGATGCTGTGAAACCCCTGAACAGGCGCATTGACATAGTTTTGGAGCAGATGAGGGTGAGCAATAGCCATTCCAAAATCCATAACTTATAAAAGACCCTGTACAAAGGGGAGAGAGTTCCACAGTCTGGGAGCCAGTGCAGAAAAGGCCCTGTCTCTTGTGCCCTGAAACTGGATTGATTTCACAGGTGGGGGCACATGAGCAGGGCCTCTGAGGCAGGTGCTTCAAATAGCCCAGTCCCCACCTGTTTGCGTAGGCCCTTAAATGTTGAAAGCAGCACTTCAAAATGTACCTGGTAATGATGAGTTCAACTGGTGTGGAATTGCTCCCACCAGCAACCAAGCAGCAACATTCTACACATTCAAAGGCAGCTCTATGTGCAGTGCATTAAAGTAAGTCTAACTTGGATTTGACTGGATGTGCATGGTTTATTGACCCATGGTCGAGCTGACCGTAGCTGATAAATCAGCTATGTATGGGCAATTCTATCCATTTGGGTTTCTTTTATAAGACACAATTATGCCTAATATACATGATTGCATAATACAATGTATTTTGTATGTTATTGTTTCTAATATATACATTTGTGTGCACAGTAGAGTAAGGAACAGCATTACAAAATTTGGGGAAGTATGAATTTTTGAAGGGTGGGTGTGTTTCAGTTTAAGTGTTGTTTCAGAAACTGCACATTTTGGTATGTTTGCCTTTAAATCCAAATTGAATAGAGGTTGTTGTTTTTTTGCCATCCCTAGGAATGCTAAAAGGCATTCCTAGCCACAGTCTCCAGCAGCACTTCCACAGATAGAATGATTGACTGTTAAACCACTCAGAACTGCAGCTCTGTGAAGGGAACAGGGGTCTTAATAAACTACAGCTCCCAATATTCGGGGGAGGGGCATGGCAGTTTAAAGTGGCTTGATGCTGCTTTAAATGTATAGTGCAGATGAGGCCTGAGCAGGACCAGCAACAATTGTAGCCCTATATTTTCCACCTACAGTCTCGATGAACCCTACTATGCTTCTGTTTTATTTCTTATCTCTGCTCGATAAAGAAGCATTTGCTCTGCTTTCCTTCTTAGTTGTTCTCATTTCTGATAACAAACCTGGAAACCAAACTCACGTGATTTCATTAACTATTCCTTCTCCTATTCTCACTTTGTTAATGTCTGTACATGAACACACCTCTGCTTGTCTTCCTTGCTTTTGGAATTTTTCTGCCTGTTTCTTTATTTGTTCATTGTATTAATTTCCATCCTGCACCATATGCCCTCCTAGGATAGACTGCAAGTTTTTAAAGAAAGAAAGAGAAGAGCAACAAAAGCAGCTAGAAAATCATAAAATAATGCACCGCAGTAAAATAGCAGATAAGGCACAATGGATTATAAATGCACACACAGCTGATAAGATGTAGCTTCCAAAATGGCTTTAAAGGTGTTTTTTAATTAAAAAAAATTAGGATAATAATGTGCTTTCCACAGGGAATCTGAATAGAACTTTCAAATGTTAAGATTTTAAACTTAGTATGCAGGCTTTATCTTATATCTGAACAAATGGGACACAGAGATTAATGTTTCTCTATAAAGTACAGAGCATTTTCCCTTGGTCAGACCATACCTGGAATAATACTGTGTCCAATTTTGGGCACAGTAGTACTTCTGGTTAAGAACTTAATTTGTTCCGGAGGTCCGCTCTTAACCTGAAACCATGCTTAACCTGAGGTACAGTACCACTTTAGCTAATGGGGCCTCCCACTGCCGCCGCTTGATTTCTGTTCTCATCCTGAGGTAAAGTTCTTAACCCGAGGTACTGCTTCGAGGTTAGCGGAGTCTGTAACCTGAAGCGTTTGTAACGTGAAGAGTTTGTAACCCGAGGTACCACCGTACCACAATTTAGGAAGGTTGTTGAAAAGCTTGAGTGTGTGCAGAGGAGAGTAACCAAGATTATAAAGAGTCTGGAAACCAAACCTTATGAGGAACGGTTGAAGGAGTTAGGAATGTTTAGGCTGGATAAGAGGAGACTGAGGAGATATGATAGCCACCTTCAGATATCTAAAGGACTGTCACTTGAAGCGGCACAAGCTTGTTTCCCCTTCTTCAGAGGATAGGATCCAAACCAGTGGTCATAAGAAAGGAGATGATAAGTAAACATTAGAAAGAACTTTCTGGCAGTAAGAGCTTTTTGATAGTGAAACAGACTCCATCAGAAGGTGGTGGACTCCCCTTCCTTGGAGGCTTTTAAGCAGAGGCTGGATGGTCATCTGTTGTGGATGGTTTAGCTGATATTTGTTGGACAAATTGACCCCCTGAGGTCCCTACCAACTCTACAATTCTGAGTGGTTCTGGATTAAAAGTATCCTGTTTTGGTCAACAGATGGCAGCATTGTCAACATTAACTTGGTAGCTTGGCGGCTGTGTATCATACGAGACTTTTTGGGTTTTGTTGCTATGAGGAGAAGCCCGTGTGTGTGTGTGTGTGTGCGCGCGCGCACGTGCGCATACACACACATATTCTCTCTCTCTCTCTCACACACACACATACAAACACACACACACACACACACACACGTGTGTTCAGGAAAACAAAAGGAACAAACGCCCTTGAAATGTTTTGCCTTATACGATTTCAGGGATAAGGCTCAAGGATAGGAAGAAATTTTTTTAAAATGGGCCGCGAAGGCTGGCCCATTAGTCTGAATGCAGCCACACCAAGCTCAGCTAGGCCCCATCCACCTGCCTTGTTATGGGTGGAGCTGCCTGTCAGATTCCTCCTCCTCCTCTTCCTCTTCAGCCAAAGTGTCACCTTTGTGGAATTCAACAGGAACGACGCCAGAATTAGTTGGCTTTCCTTCTCATTGGTCTCTGCCTTCACCAGCCACTATAGCCCCTCAGAAGGGATTTGTGAGGCTGAAAAGTGAGAATGAAACTTCTTGAGTTGGGTGATGCGTTGCCTGAACGGTGATTCCTACCCTATGTTAAAACTTGAGGGGAGGCTTCCAGGAGTCAGAAGCGGCATTCAGCATTTTTAAAAAAAGGATTGGGCTGGTACGATTACTTCTATCTTTCTTCAAAGCGGAACTCTGTTTGGAAAAAGGGCTGTGTGTAGAAAAAGGGCTACGTAAAAGTCCTTGAGAGGAAAAAGCCATCATAGTTGAGTAGCAAAACATCTGCTGTGCATGCAGAAGGGTCTAAGTTCTACCCCCAACATCACCCGGTAGCATCAGAAGAGAACTGTGTCTGAAATCCTGGAGGGCTGCTACCAGTCAGTGTAGACAATATTGAGGTAGATGGACCCAAGAGTGTGACTTTGTATAAGGCAGCTTCCTAGGTTTCTAAGCACATCATATACTTTCAGCAATTCTGGCAACAGCCTTGTAATAGCCCATTGTTAGTCATGTATTATAGACATCAAAACATGACGGGACATGATGAGCTGAGCTGAAATATGTATCTGGGGTTTCAAGTAGCAATTTGTTCTCATCTCTCAGCTTACTCTCTCTGTTATGTACTGAAGTCCTCACCCTGGGCCAGCAGGGGGATACTGTAGATAGTTATGCAAATGAAGGATCGAAAGTGACATTCAGTGATTGGATAGTTTTAGAAAGTTGTTACAGTTGCATTGTAGTGGAGCTCTATATAAGCAGGCTGACTGAACCCTTCAGTTCAGTTCTGTTCTGGCCTGTGAATAAACAAGAGCTGTTTGAAGAATCGCTGTGTCGTTTGATATGTTCGCCCACAACTTAACACTCTCGGCCAGCCTCTCACCCAGCCTGGTGCTGTCCAGACGTTTTGGATTACAACTCCCATTAGCTACAACCTGCTAGCTCTCACACAGTTGTTCAATAAAAACTACATAATTTCAAAGCCAAGACTAGGCTCTCTATATTTGGGTGCTATTTCAAAGCCAATACACCCACACCCACATTTTTGACATTGTGAGCTACGGTCATCCATCAGCTAAACACAAGCCACTGTTAGACGCACCAGAAAATACGCAGACAAAGCAAATGACATTTACAGACACACACAAACATGTTTACTGCGGTAAAAGAGAATAACCTTGCAATAAATGCATTATGCATGTTCACAAATTTCAATCAATTTGCCTATTTTGAATGTCAATGGTTGCTCTGCTTTGCTTAATGTTAAAAGTATTGATTGGGCTGATTTCCCCTGAGCAGTTATGCCAGTAGTATAGCTTCAACCAGAGTGTTCCTTCAGTTTATAGGTTTTGGTTGAAATGCTGATGATTTGTCACACGGACCCTGACTCTCATATCACGGGAACTAGTGTAACAGCTGGCCACAATTAGTGTGACCATCTACTTTCCCTGACATTTTAAAGTACTGAGAGTGGAAATTGCAGGTGGGATTTTTTTAATGTCACTCAGAGTCTGGATAAGATGTGAGAGGCGGAGGAGACAGCTTTAGTGCTGAATTTGCAAACTAAAAATGCCAGACCAAAACTTTAATGAAATTCAAAATCTTTGCACTTGGGGCCCTTTCTACTTCTTCTAAATGGCACATGAGTACGTGTTTGGGGCCAATTATTGGTAGTCTGCCCCAGAGCTGAATTGTTGCATTCCCAGGAAGCTTCTCCTTAAGCACAGGAGTGGAAAATCTGTGGCCTTCCAGATGTGGTTGGACCCTCCTCTCAACATCAACCCCATACAGCCTGGCCAATCGTCAAGGATGATGGGAGTTGCAGTCCAACAACAGCTTTATGAACAGATTCCATATCCCTGCTCTATTGACTGGCAATCACTGGTATTGGAAATTACAACTTAAATGGGCTCTTAGCTGTGTGTTTTCCTAATGTTTCTGAACTCCTGAAGATTGCAATATACATTAAAACAAAACTAAGAATGTAAAAGCTTGCTGGATCAGGCCAGTAGCCCCTCTAGTCCAGTATCCTGTTCTCAAAGTGGTCAACCAGATGTCTATGGAAAACTCACACAAAGGATCTGAGCGCAAGAGCAGTCTCCCCTCCTGTGGTCTCCAGCAACTAGTATTCAGAAGCATTGCTGCCTCCAGACTGAGATTCTCTGGGTTCTCTGAAAGGACTGAAACCACCTTTCCTGTTTAACAAACTCAAACTAGAAGATGTTGCCGAGTTTCAGAAGTGGCATACCACGGGACAGAGTAGCTGTGCTAGCTGGGCAGCAGGTGGTTTGCTGCTGTTGTTGGGCAAGGCAGTGGGGTGGTTGTCATGGTGCAGACTCACTGGTGGAACCAATCCAGTGCTTCTGCCAATGTGTTTGCACCACACCAACCTCTTATAAGCAACCCACCCACCAGGAAGCTAGTATAATAGCTCTACCTCACCCAGCAAGACACTTCTGCTAAACTTTGCAATTCCTTGGCTTGCAGCACTTAGGGTGAGGCTCTTATTTGGCTTGGATTAAACGATTTCCTCTTCTCCCTCCTATTCATCAGCCCACATACCTGGCAGTGTTTTGTCCCAAGTGGGGTCTCAGCTAGATGGTGATTCAGCTCAAGAAGGGGGTTCTAGACAAGAGTTTGGGTTCTACCAAGGCAAAGTCACACAACAGAAAGCTCAGCTTCTGGGAAGGCAAAGTTCAGGTTCTAGTAAGGCAAAATCAAGGAAGGCAAAGCTCAAGTTCCAAGTTGAACCCTAGATTGCTCTGGAGATTCATGCCAGCAGGTTCAAATGTTTATTCCATAACACAACAGCTTCAGGTGGATACCAGAAAAAGCCTTCAGTTTCTTCTAGGTGCCTAGCCCTGCTTCTGTTGGGAGAAGACTTGTGGTTTCACCAGCAATTGGCTCTAACAGTGCAGTGGAGATCATGTCTTCTGGGCCAGAGTAGTTGGACCCAGAGGATAGCAGCATGACTTTTTCAGGCTCAGGAAGTGGTAGCAAGATGGGCTTATGATGAAGAGGGGGTTCTGAGAAAGTGGAGTCATCTGGGATTGGTGCAAAGGGCAACGCTCCCCACCTGATGCTTCCTTCAAATCCTTGACCTCGTGATCCTCTGAGCAATGACAGGGTACTGTTCCAGCAGTGATGACTATCCCTTCCCCTTTGCACCGGCAATTCTGGAAATGGTTGAAGGGGGGAGGCAGAGACATGTGGCTTCCTTCCTTTCATCCCTTGCCATGTGGCCAAAGCAGCCATTTTAAAGGAGGGAAAGGGAGAGGATGCAGCACGGCCATTGCTACTGAAGGTTTGTGACTCAGCAATGGTGTAGTGGGAGAAGCCGCTGACTGAAACATTACAGTGAGCTGCTGCCACTTAGCTGTACTGGGCTGGTCTAGATGGTCCAATGGGGTTTGGAGGCTCGATTGATTGGTGTGGGTGTTTTTTGTTTAAAAAACCTAACCAAAACTTCTACAGCTCTTGAGGGGAAAAAAAGGCATTTTACCCAAGTGTCTCCACTTTGGCTTGCAATTACTAGTCCCAGTTGAAATCAAGCCTAAGCGAGCTTACCCATTTAGATACCAATTTGAAGGGGATCTACAAAACACAGAAGCGTGAAAACCAGAAAGCATGTTTTCTTTCTCAAGTACTTGAAATTAACTAGAAGTGACATGAGTTCCCAGAGCATTAATTAGATATTGCAGCAGCGTCCATCTCCTGCTAATTTGCATGATTGTTCAAGGTTTTAGCATTTTTATTTCCTGAGCTTTGATTTTTCTTTTAAAAAAACACAACCCACCCGTGTAACAATAATCCACAACAAAGAAAGAAAATGCCTTTTCTAAAAGCAGCAAATAAGTGTTCTTTTCATCACCCCAAAACTAAGTGTCAGCTCATTTTCTGAGTATAATTATGCTATAAGAAAATTGAATGGGTAGGGGAATAAATATGCTAGTTCTTAGACCACCATTTGGGCAAGTGTCTTTATTATAGAATCATAGAGTTGGAAGAGAACCTGAGGAACATTTAACTCCACCCCCTGCAATGCAGGAAGCTCAACTAAAGCCATGACAGGTGGCCATCCAATCTCTGCTTAAAAACCGCCAGTGAAGGAGAATCTACAACATCCTGAGGGAGTCTGTTCCACTGTCAAACAGCTCTTACTGTCAGAAAGTGCTTCCTGGTGTTTAGTCAGAATCTGCTTTCCTGTAACTCGAAGCCATTGGTTCGAGTCCTACCCTCCAGAGCAGAAGAAAGCAAGCTTGCTGCATCCTCCATGTGACTTTAGATATTTGAAGATGACTATCATATTTCCTCTAAGTCTCTTCTTTTCCAGGCTAAGCATACACAGCTTCTTCAACTGTTCCTCATAAAGCTTGGTTTCCAGACCCTTGATCATCTTGGTTGCCCTCATATTTTTCTCCCTTTGGTGAGCCATTCATGAGATGGGCTGTCTGTCATTGCTTTTGAGGGTTTTGCAGTAGTGGGCCAAAAGCACAATCTTGCTATGGAGGTAGATGGTCATGGCCTGTTTGACATGGGCTGACAACAGTAGGAGCCGCATAGGAAAAATCTTTTTCTAAGGGTAATATGTGCCCAGATAAGATCTCAGGTAAGTCATCAAGATGAAAACAGATCACCTGTTGGATATAGTGTAAGGGAACTACCAGGCTGAGCACTCATCCTAATATTTTCATGGTTATATTGCCAGCTAGTAGAGGATATCCTGCATTTTCCTTTGCAATATCCTATCATTTATCAGACTTTTTGTAGCTTCTAGAAGACTGAAGTGCAGCAATAACAACCAAATTGTGTGTGAATAAGTAATCTGGAAGTGTGCTGTGGGTGGTCAGATTTGTTCGGGAACCAGATGTGGCTTGTGATTTGTTGATAAATTCTCTGAGAGCCATTTATTAATGAGAAATAAATGTGTGTGAAATCACAGTGATTGTGGCAGGAAATAAAAGATTAGCTGCAAATGAATACATGGACTTTCCACCTCAGCTCCTACTGGTAAGGGGAGAGGAGCAGGACAGGTGGTTATTCTCAGAGTGGCTTAACAGTCAATCCCTCTCCTCAGAAAACTCTGGGGGTCTTTGAACAATTTTCAGCACCCTTGGCAAACTGTACTTCCCAGGATTCTTTGGAGGGAAGCCATGACTGTTCAAAGTGGCATGATACTACTTTAAATGTGTAGTCCAGATGGTTCTTATTTATTAAAATTTGTACATTGCTTGATTCAAATTTTGTTTTTCACAAAGTGGTTAAAACCCCCCACAAATGCAATTGATAGGGTTATTAACTTCCATTCCCATGGCGGGTCTATGGTGGTGTCTTTAATAGATGCTTGCCTAATAAAGGAAATTTCAGTTGGCGTTTCAATGTGCACAAATGACTTAATAGCACTGAAATAAGGAGACCGTTGCTACAGTGTTGTTTGAAATGTTACTCATGAACTACGTTAACTTGTGCATTTAAAATATGCTTGCTGGCAATGTGATCCATTGTTTTATTGCTTTTATTCCCTTCAAGCTTTCCCTGGCCTATGGAGGAAATGTTTTTGCTAGCAAAAAGAACTGTGGTTTGCTGACTTTTCTTTTCAGAATAATGTCAAGATGCCTTAAGAAAACAACAATTTGAGGGGAGGAAAAAAAATGTTAAGTAGACAGATGCCCTCCTTGGCAGAATCCTTGACCTCAAAAGCAACAACATCTCATGAATATTGGTTGCCCATAGCCAAAGTGGTTAAATGGAGCTCCTTGCTCTGCAGGCATTGTTTGCTAATGAACTTTTAAGACCTGTTGTGTTCTGGATAGGCAGTTTTGCAGGTGATGGGTATGAAAGTGGTCCTTTCTCATAATGCCTAGGTGAACTTTGAACTCTTCCTTCTTCAATATTCTGTTCTAATCATATCTCCAGTCTTAAACATTTCTTGAGCTTTTAATATAAAACCAGGTGTCATAAGAATGAATTGCCATGGGGTATCTAAGATTATCCTCAATCCATTTAACTTTTAACAGCCTTCAGTTTGAAGAAAAGTTTTATAAGGTGGTTTCCTTTATGCAAGCCAATCTTAGGAGAGAGAGAAAGAGAGAGAGAGACAGAGAGAGAGAGAGAGAACACTAGCAGCTTCACATTTGAATTAAGTATTATCTCAGGTGGATACTATCCAGACCCAGTGATTTGTTTCATATTTAATTTGTTAATGAAATTTAGAACTTAATCTCTTGCCACAACTGTTCCCCCCAGTCCAGCTACCCCTCTCCATCTGTTTCCTACTTCTGTTATATCTAAGGATGTTGTTGTTAAAACATGCTTTTAAGTGATGTGCTCCTCAAATTTCTTTCTTGCTGTCCTCATTTAGGCAAGACCTTCATTTTTTAAAGGAAGACCTTTTGCCTCTACTAGCTTCCTTGACTCTATTAATAATGCTGACATTCTCTCAGATTTGGTGGTACCAGTCCTAATTTGAGATACAGTGGTACCTTGGGTTAAGAACTTAATTCCTTCTGGAGGTCTGTTCTTAACCTGAAGCACCACTTTAGCTAATGGGGTCTCCCGTTGCCGGAACACGATTTCTGTTCTCATCCTGAAGCAAAGTTCTTAACCCGAGGTACTACTTCTGGGTTAGCGGAGTCTGTAACCTGAAGCGTTTGTAACCTGAAGCATATGTAACCCGAGGTACCACTGTATATTATATTTCCCCCCAAGTATTCTGGAGAGATTTGATCCACTTTCCTTTCCTTTTTACCAATCCCTTCATTATTATTTTTAAGAAGTCCCCTATTTTGGAGTAAAATATGATGGCTGTGTTGGACTTTCCCGGCCGTTATTCACTGACATACATGTCAAATTTGAAAGCCCCTGGAGTTGAGAGTGCTCTTGTGTTCAGGTCCATAGCCATCTGGTTGGCCACTGAGAGAGTAGGATGCTGGAACTAGATGGAGCATTGGCCTGATCCCACAGGCTCTTCTTGCATTCTTAAAGTGCAGTGGAAACCATTTCCAATCAATGTAGGAACACAGAAGTCTCCCACAAGGTAGTGAGCACCACTTAAGATTAAATCCAGGCTCACATTCCTTCTTGGTAGTTTCCCATTTGTTCTAGACATTTTATTGTTACCAAAACATGCATTTTCCCCAGTCTACGCGGGGCTAATTGAAGCCTGTGCTTTCTCCCTCAACTGCTTCTAATGATCTCCATCCTGAGATCATTTAGAGCATTTGGGTTAGAGGGTAGACACTTGCATGCCTGTAGTACTAAATTACTTTTGGGACTTCCAATTGCCACCTACAGAAATTCTGCGGAGGAGTCTGCTTCATAATGGTACATATATATATGAAATCATTGTTGATGAGATGTGGACCATTTATTAACTTTTGGAGCACACTAATTGGTCAACAGTATGCTTATACTAATATGCATAGGATTCCCCAGTGTCCAGTCTTCTGTCCTTTTGCTTTATCTTAATGATTTTCTCTAATTTTATTGCTTCTTGTTGCTGCCAATTTATAACAAAACAATTCCATTTTGTTATTTTATAAGGGATTCTTACTCTAAGCTGCATTGGTTTTGGTTTATAAAGTCATTAAGTTCAGATACATTGACATACTTTAGATACTTTAATATAAAAAAGCAGTACCTAAACATTTTCAACCACCATGTAAATAAACACCATCATAAGAGGAATATTAAGAGCATCAAGGGAAAGACAAAAGCACTGAACGCTGAAAATAAATTATATAAAGCTTTCTGTCCAACGCTTATGTAAATTCCATCGCTCCCATTCTGATTGCATAATCATTCCTACCATCCCACCCCCTCTTCAGTTTTATTGTCCACTGAGAATTTTAGTTGAACTTTCTGTACTTTAATAAGATTTTGCATTTTCCAGAAGCCTTAAGGAATTGTAGCTACTGTATCATCATATAATCACAACCTCTTTCTCGAATAGATTTCGGAAAAGCTCCTGTGATTTCACTCATTTGTGTTAAGCTTTCTTCTTTGTATGCCTTTCAGTTTTGGGTGTGCTAGTGGCAAAACAATGAATGAAGGCATTCACACTCGGAATGCGTAAGCATGCTTTCTGAATGTAATTTATGAAGGCTACGTTTTGATGTAACATTAAAAAGCACATCCATATTTGATTGCCCCTCCTAAAACCAAGGCTTAAAATGGCACACCAGTATAGTGACAAAGCATGGCTTTACACCAGGGTTGCAAGATTATTACACCAGCAATATTACATTTTTTAATTGCATTTATATACCTCTTTTCATCTTAGGAGCTCAATGGTAGTGCATACATGGTTCCCCCCTTCATATTATCTCCACAACAACCCTGGGAGGCAGACTAGGCTGAGAGCTGGTGGCTTAAGGTCACCCAGTGGCTTTCATGATGAAGTGGTATTTTGTTCCCCAGTCTTCCAGGTCCTAGTCTGTCACTCTGCCCACTTAGAACACAATAACATAAGAGGAGCCTCCTGGGTCAGGCCAATGGACAGTCTAGTCCAACATCCTGTCTGCATAGTGGTCAACTAGATGCCTGCGTGAAGCAGGACCTGGGCACAACAGTACTCTGCATGCCTGCAAGTCCCAGTAACTGGTATTCAAGGGCATACTGCCTCTGACATTAGAGGTGGAACAGAGCCTTATCCTCCATGAATTTGTCTCTTTTCAAGCCATCCAAGTTGGTGGCCATCACTCCCTCCCATGGGAATGAGTTCTCATAGTTTAACTATGGAAGTACTTCCTTTTAACTGTCTTGATTCTTACAACATTAAGTTTCCTTATATGTCCGCAAGTCCTACTAGTTTCATGAGAGAGGAAGAAAAAAAAACCCCTTTATCCATTTTCTCTGAGTCATGTATAAATTTCTGCCATGTCACCTCTTACAGGCCCTTTCCCTAACCTAAAAAAGTCCCACATTTCCTTATAGAAGAGTTTCTCTGCCCCCTAGATCAGTCTGCTTGCCTATTTCTGACTTGTTTCCAACATTTTGTTGTTTAGTCATTTAGTCGTGTCCGACTCTTCGTGACCCCATGGACCAGAGTACACCAGGCACTCCTGTCTTCCACTGCCTCCTGCAGTTTGGTCAAACTCATGCTGGTAGCTTCGAGAACACTGTCCAACCATCTCGTCCTCTGTCATCCCCTTCTCCTTGTGTCCTCCATCTTTCCCAACATCAGGGTCTTTTCCAGGGAGTCTTCTCTTCTCATGAGGTGGCCAAAGTATTGGAGCCTCAGCTTCACGATCTGTCCTTCCAGTGAGCACTCAGGGCTGATTTCCTTAAGAATGGATAGGTTGGATCTTCTTGCAGTCCATGGGACTCTCAAGAGTCTCCTCCAGCACCATAATTCAAAAGCATTTTGAATTTTGAATCCAACACTATAATAAACTTTTTAAGGGGAGGCGATCAGAACTGTGCACAGTATTCCAAATATGGTCTCAGTATAGATTTGTATGAAGGCAGTTTTATTTTCAAATCCTTTGCTAATGACCCCAAGCATGGAATTTACCTTATCCACAGTTGCCACACGATGGGTCAAAGTAACTGGATGCTCCTTACCCTCTCCTTTCACCATCTGCTTAACTCACCTCAACCCTTTGTCAGCTAACACGGAGGCATTTCGTCAACTGGAGCTCCTTGTAGCTCATAAAGTGGCAAATTCCACTATACCACACTGGTTTAGTGCTGAATACAAATCCGTCTTGACACTTGATATGATGTGGGCACTGGCTAGTTATTCACAGGAATCTCCTAATGTAAGGAAGATAATTTAGTATTAGGGCTGCCGATATCCCCTTAAGCCTCACACTTGAGGATCCTGGAGCTACTCCCACCTGAACAATTGGAATTGCGTCAGCCCGAGCCTTCCCTACTTTAGAGTTTCCCTAAATGAATATATGAAAAGCAGGTTTTGTCTAAATTCCAGAGTGTATAAATATTTCAGTAAATATGAATATATGAAACCGTGCAAAGTGCAAAATATTTTTTTGCCGTAGCAAGAAGAATATTGTTGGAAAATATGTAAGCTGTACTGCTTATAAAATATTGAAGAAGAACACCAAAACAGTGAAATAGTTATATCATATGACATTATACAAATGAGCGAACTATGCTTGTTTTTCACCTGATCGAGAGTTTGCATATTTATTGCAGCTCACACAGAGTTTCTGTATCTCCAGATACCCTCATTTATTTAAATGAATGAACTGATGAGATTATTAGTCATGTTAACGACCATATAGAGCTTTCAACCTGAATAGCAGGAGGAAGCTATTGTCTTCAAGCCCTGCTTGCTGGCACCCCAGAGGGAACCATTTGCAGAGTGCTGAACTAGATGGAAATATGGTCAATTCCCCAGGACTCTGCGTAGTTTGGGTCATTCAACCACTGTGTAGGCATGGAACAGTCTCATCTACTGAAATGATTGGGGAAGTCATTTCGGACTGAGGAGCTTCATGCCTGTGCTGGCACAATGGGAAAATACAATGAAGTGGTTTTAGGTGTGGCCGTTTTGTGAAACATGTGTCCACTGGGTTGTATTCAAGCCTTTTAGTCCTTAAAGCTGAGAGCAAGATGAGCCCCATATAGTTGTGGAGGGAAATGCAGAGGAGCACAGCTCCATGGTGTTTTCCAGAGCTGGAGCAATGGCGTCATCTGCTGGAGCACCAGGGTCTTTGATGGACCACCCCCCCCTTCCTAGGCCAATAAATGTGGTGATAATGAGACTTGTAACTTCATGGGTGATGGGTTGGCATAGAGCAGGGTAGGGACCTGTGGTCCTCCAGATACTGCTGGATAATCACCCTTGATCTTTGGCCATGTTGGTTGGGGATGATGGGATCTATGAGCTGATGGGCTGGAGTCCAATGACATCTGGAAGGCTACAGGTTCCTCACCCCTGGTGTGGAGAACATCAGAGAAAGAGGGAAACCATCAAGCCGGGGCTGGAAACTTCTTTCATTTTCTTTGACGAGGTTCTTACATTATTCTAGCAGTTTAAAGTTTGTGTTTCTAATTAAAAGTAAAAAGCTGCATTTTAGTTGGCTGAAGAACTCTTTTGCCAAAGCTCAGTGTGCTTTACAAGTTGATCTTGTGCGGTCTGAAGTAAGCAGCACTGAGATCAATGGGTAGATCAATATCAGGAAACTATGCATAGAATTGCAGCTACGTCGCTCCTAATAAATGAGTATTGTACTATGTATTGCTGCTAGGTAGATAGATAGATAGATAGATAGAGATAGATGATAGATAGATAGATAGATAGATAGATGATAGATAGATGATAGATATAGATGATAGATAGATAGATAGATGATAGATAGATAGATAGATAGATAGATAGATAGATGATGATAGATAGATAGATAGATAGATAGATAGATAGATAGATAGATGATGATAGATAGATAGATAGATAGATAGATAGATAGATAGATAGATAGATAGATAGATGATAGAGAGATAGATAGATGATAGATGGGATAATGGATCAACACAACTGCCTGTTCTTTTGGACTTTCCTTGGAGATGTTGGTATGGGGGTTGTCAAGATGAACTCTTGCAGGCTAAAATTTACCACTATACCACTGATTCCATAACTCAAAATGTGTTCTAGAAAACATCCACTTGTTATAGACAGAGTGATGGATCTGTTGGGTCTTGGATGATTTGAGCTAGTATGGCTAACAGCCCTTGTCATTGCCTTTCCTTCATTTCCTTGTTTGTAGTGCAAACCTATGCAATTAGCACTTCAATATATCCAAATATCTGATTAATCTGAAAGCAATGGGTTTTCCCTCAGGCTAATCAAATAAATAAGCATGCACTTCAGATCTAAAACAGACATTAAATATATTTAAGTATTGCATCCATAAGCAAATCTATTATAGATCTATAGATTTTCTAAAACTCATACCCTTTCTCCGTTATGAATTTTGAACATTTTATTTCAAGCTTGCAAAAAAAATCCTGTATTTTTAATTGTTATTTTACTATGTATTCACTTTAGTCTTTCAAACAGTAAGGCCAAATGTCCTATTAACCTTGTCAATCTGACAGTTTTTGGAAGGAGTTAGACGTCAAGGGCAGTACAGCCGATTTGAATCACAATGGAACATGCAAAACAGCCCATCAATAATGGTAATTTCTACAAGTTATCAGTCATGTAACCTTGCAAGCCCTTTGGCTATAAAATATGGAAACAATTATCTTCACGGAGAGTTTTCTTGACCAAGATAACCTTGTGTTTCAGCAGCATGTCAGTAATAACCCTACATCATTTTAATTATAGTTTACATGCATCAGAGAAGAACTGGAGTTTACAATAAGACCCATTAAAAAAGCTGTATTTGCATCCTGGTTCTAAACATTTGCATTGATGTAGCATCATTGCAACATTATTGGCATGCCCCATCGTTAACTTTTTTTCTTTTTTGCTGGCACAAACATTTTTTAAAAATCAGGCTGTTGATTTCAATTTTGGCTTCTGTAGCAAATTATTCATATTTCTATTTATATTTGATCATGGGAAAGTAAAGACAATTTCCCTCTTGCTCTCAAAGAGATTGCGCCAGGAATCATGTTAGAATTGAAGAGGTATTGTATCAACCACTGACTGGTGTCACATGGCATCATGGTTTTCCTAAATGGTGGGGGATGAACTGGTATGCTTCTCATGGCACAGTCAAGACATGTATCAAAATGAACCCGAGAGGCTAAGGAAGTTATTCCTTCCTTAGAAATTCTACACACTTCCTAATGGGATTCCAGCTTCATGCTGAAAGGTTTTCAGTGCAAGCAGAAATGTGATATTTTCAAGTTGTGACTATTTAGTAGTTAGTAGTTCAGTGTCTGCTCTTAGGCAGGAGGGAAGGATGGTCAATGTAAGATAAGGCTTATCTGCACTTCCTCTTGCTCTGCTGCCTTCCCCCAAGGAAAACTGCTCTTTAACTGGAGCAAACAATGGGTTTTCCCTTGGAAAGGAGTGTGACATGGGGGAAACCGCTTGGACCTGTGCTTAGAAAATGTGGGTCAAACAGAAAACTGCTTGGACTCATGCTTTCAAGGCAAGCCACAAGTGGAAGTCTGGACAAGCCCATATAAACGTGGCCCTGCAAATTGCACTTTTCTGATGCTTTGGAAAAGAGCATGACAGGATCTAGATGTAGATGTAGATGTATTTTTTCCACTGTAGTTTGATTACATCTTTTCTTTATTATTGGAAGGACATTCAACCAACTATGTGTTTAATAAATGTTTTCAGACACACACATTGTCCTTCAAACATCACTATAAAGATAGGTCAAATTTGCTGTAGCCATGCAAAAATACAGTCACTTCTTGTAATGGAATTGAATAAAGCATGTTGCCTAGTAATGCCCCCAACCTAACTCCAGGATACGTAGAGTGGATCTTTTGATTAACCAGGTCCATAAAGCATAACTGTGCCCCTGAATTGAGTGGTTCAGTTTATGCTCACAAAAGAAAGGTGGTTGGTCCATTTGTCAAGGTGAACATCACATCTAGACTGGATGCCTCTATACAATTTATCCACTGTATCTGTTGATATCTTTAACTTGAAGAAGGTTTGCTATATTCAGGTTTTATATTTAGGTTTTATATTCAGGTGTGAAGGGTTGTGGAAGATAAATGTTTGAATTGGGGTAGGGAACTTGTGGCTCTCCAGATATTGTTGGACTCAAATCCCCATGTGGTCAGTGGTCAAGGATAATGGGAGTTGTATTCCAACAACATCTGAAGGATAAACCTTTCCCCATTTCTGGTTTAGATTAATTCTGCTCTTTGTCCCAAGTAATTCCTAAAATAACCATTTGTGAAATAATATTTTCAATGTGGTAATTTTCCTACAATACAAAAGAGGGGATATAACAACAGGTAAGAGCTCAAGTTTTTCAGAAGGGATCCCAGGCCACTGTTGTAACAGTAATACCCTGCTGTTGAGCTTCAGCTGATAGTGATGTACTCCAGTTGAAAGACTATGCCATGTGTGTTGACATTTCAGTCGAAACCTCTGAAGCGGCAACCTTTGAGGAGGACACAATCAGCATGAAGGCTGACCTGCTCTCATACATGACCTTTCCTCCAGCTGATCTCTTGGCACCTTTCAATAGAGTTATCAACCTTCAAACAACATTTCTCCTACTCATGATGTGTAAATCTCTCTCTCCATTTGAGCGAAGTAAGCTACAGCCAACTATACTGAAAAAATTCCATTTGAATCCTATTCTTCTCTCTCTCAACCTGCTGTGAATCTGGGACATTGTCCATAGATTTCCAGATATGAAGAAGAGTGCAGTAGAATAATTTGGAGGTGCTATTCTGTATTGCTTCAGAATTCATATTAGGAATGTATTTCTGAATGCTCTTTCCATGTAAAAACAAACAAGCATAAAACACCATAAACTTGCCAGCAAGTAAAGATCTAGCAGAGCAGGAGGAAAGTGTTCAGCCCAATTATATTACTATACTTTTCTTCTCACAGAGGTTTTTTTTTTTAATGCAAGTGAGCATTCAAAGATGTGCAGTATGTCATTGTGTGAATCATTCTACCACCCCAGTACACCTGTTGCAGGTGTAAAGCGTTGCCCCCCACTAGAGAAGGGAGCAGCAGTCAAAATAAGACACTCAAACAACCATTGCTAAGAAGTTGAGCATTCAAGGTATTGGAAGGACAACCGTGAACAAGTAAGGTGACCTCTTCTCATAAAAACTTTCTCCAATATGGGTATTTTATATCCACAAACTACTAAGAGTCTGAAGCTGAACATGTGATGGTGGTAGAGGGTTGGAGGGCTCTTTAAAATGCACATGGGCAGGAGCTATTGAAGCCTTTTTGACACCATCTTCTCAGTGCTTTCCCTCCAGCCAGGCTTGTTTCCAGTTTCAGAGATTAGCTAGGACAGGGGTTCACATAATGTTGTCTGCAGACCACTTGTTCTCTGTGAGTATCATTCAGGTGGTCTGGCAGTGACTGCATAGCTCTGTGTGTATGAAGAACGGCAGGTGCAAAGGCTATATGTATTTGAAGAACAGCAATCAAATGTTTGCATTCTCTTTCACCCACTGAACTTGGTTCAAGGGATTTTTCTTTCCAACTTTTGTTGGCACAAATTGCTAATGCTAAAAATGGTTGAATGTACAGTATACTGAGAATGTGATTTGACTGTTTGTGTTAGGTGGAAAGAAGTGGCAAATAAGGACCATGTGAGAATTCATTTGTGTTTTTCTCCCCATTTGACTATTTTGTTCAAAAGGCCTGTGAAGTTGGGTATCATATTGGCGCTGTCTGTTCCATGGGGTTCAAAGGAACTCAATGGGATATCTATTTCTTGGGACTCTGGAGATTTTTCCCGTGCAGAAGAATATCTGTTCCATAAAATACTGTATAAGAACTAGAGTTTTATGTCTAGTATGTTCTATAAATGGCAAAGCCTTTTGGGAAGAGGTCATATACTTTTGGCCCTCCAGATGTTGATGAACTCCAACTCCCATCAATCCCAGCCACTGGTGGCCAATGGTGATGGGTGATGGGAGTTGTAGCTACAGGCTCCCCACCACTGTGATAGAGGTTCAAGGCAAGAACAGAATGCCCCCATGAAACTCTAGGTTATGTGTGGATAAAGTTTAGTATCGAATGGAGTGTGATTTAATACAATTGAGGAACACTACCTTCTGTAGAAATAAACCCCACTGATTTCAGTCTAGGATATTTCCTGGAAACTGCAGTTTGGAAATGGGCTAACCTTGCATTTTCTTGAGCTACTTACTACATAGTAGAGTGATCAAAGTCCATAGGACTACTCTGATGTGAGTGGTTTAAAGAAGGCAGTTTTAGGAGCCTGTGGTTCTACTGACATTCAGTGTTTCAAAGTAACTATTTTGACTTAAGCTTCTGAGACACTTAGAGGGTTTTCAAAATATTATCTGGAGATTCCGGAAGTCTATATCCATCTCATTAAATCTGTGCAGGGGGGATGCCATTAACTTCCATCTTTTCGCCTAATGATATAATACATGCTCTTTTCTTTTAAAAAAACACATTCAGCATTTATCTCTCTGCTGGTCATATTCTTCCCTGTTCCCCAAATTTTACTGTTTTTAGTGTGGTTCCAAATTATGCAAACATAGTTTTAGCAGAGTGTGTAGTCTGCTGGAAGCAGCGATGGTCCTAAGGAATGAGGTTATGTGATAAGTGGAATTGGCTGGGGACTTTCCTCCTACCCCTGAATTGCCTTTTTGCTTAAGCATTTTATTGTGCCAGCTTTTGCTGTGGGGTTTTCTTTTCCACAAGGACATGTACAAAGCCAGCATAATCATACAAATCCTGGATGTGCCAGTAATAATTGGTTATGGCCAATTTACACATTTAATTTTCCAGTTGGAGAGTTTGTCCAAAGCATGCCTATGAACTGTCTATTACAGACTCTGAGGGTTGATTTTTTTTGAAGAAACTTTGTAGGGAAGCAGGTTGTTTCTTTTACGCATACTCAGTTATTCCATTTTGACTGGTATATCATCTAGAACCAAACTACATGTAATATTAAATGTGTAGCCGTTTCACATTTACTATTTTATTTTGAAAAGCTCTCTCTCTCTCTCTCTCTCTCTCTCTCTCTCTCTCTCTCTCTCTGTGTGTGTGTGTGTGTGTGTGTGTGTGTGTGAGAGAGAGAGAGAGAGAGAGAGAGAAGAATCAAAATCAGGATTATTATTTTTTATGCTTTCTTTCCATGTCATGGCCGCATCAAAAGTTTACACTATACTGAAAGCTTTCCGCTGTGCCACTAGTGATCATGGCATGGAAAACCTCCTCTTCACTGCCATCCCAACCTGACTGCTTTGTCATCCCCATTGTTTCTAATATATATATAAAAATCTTTTTATTTGCTCATTTATGTTTCATTTCTTTGCATGGAACACACAACAATCACTTACCTTGTAAGTATATATATATAGATTAAGGAAGCATTCGGTATACAAAGATAAATGAGACTTGTTCTGTGGTTCAACAACAAAGACATCGACTATAAAATGCACCTCTCTCCATCTTTTTCTCTCCCTCTGCCCCACCACTGCATACGAGGAATATTTACATTTATCAGCTTTGTCTGATCGTGTTAATGCATTACGAAAATGAGACATGCGGGTATCTCTGGAAAGTGACTTGGTTTCTGTATTCTAGTTCAAATCCAGAGTAACTCAAAGACTATAAAAGGAATGGAACTTCTGCTAAAGATTGTTAAGGCTGGAATGTATGCTGACAGAGTGAAATGGCTCTTGAGTAGTTGAAACTGTCACTTTCCAATTAGCAGTTCATGAGCTTAATCTGGCCCTCAGCTAATCTATATCTCTGTCTGCCGCTCGATTTGTCTTAAGTGGCAGGGGCTAACATTCCAAACTGGCCTTATGCCTTTGCTGAGATGGGGGCAGAAGAGGGGTAATTGCAGAAAACCTTCCAACCTTTGGCTCCACTTATCGACTGGCTGAGGCTGCCAGAGGAGCACATGGAACCATTAGCACAGTGGAGCTTGTGCGAGTAAACAGCTCTGAACAGGAAGACTTTGTCTTGGCTCAGTCTGCCAGCGCTGTGCTCTAGAATGGTAATCAACCTGGGGATGTTTACCTTCAGTGTAACACGGAGTTTTACAGAATATCATAAGCGCAATGGACAGCTCCCAGCTCCAAAGTGTTTACAGCCTAAAATAAAAAGCAGATATAGCATTCTAGCTCTAAAAATGTTAAACAGTAAGGAAGGGCTGCACATTTCCAAAGTCATTCCTTGCATATGTTTGGGGTGCTTTTCATACTACTGGCAAGCTATGTTTATGTGCACCCTACTGGCTTCTGTAGGGACGCAGGTGGCGCTGTGGGTTAAACCACAGAGCCTAGGACTTGCCGATCAGAAGGTCAGCGGTTCGAATCCCTGCGATAGGGTGAGCTCCCGTTGCTCGGTCCCTGCTCCTGCCAACCTAGCAGTTTGAAAGCACCTCAAAGTGCAAGTAGATAAATAGGTACCACTCCGGCGGGAAGGTAAACGGCATTTCCGTGCACTGCTCTGGTTCGCCAGAAGCGGCTTAGTCATGCTGGCCACATGACCTGGAAGCTGTACGCCGGCTCCCTCGGCCAGTAAAGCGAGATGAGCGCCGCAACCCCAGAGTTGGTCATGATTGGACCTAATGGTCGGGGTCCCTTTACCTTTATGGGTTTCTGTGGGACGTACACATGAGTCACGGGAGCTCAGAGCTGATGCCGTGGGATTTCTCTCCATCTTGAATTATTGCCCTCTGGCCTTTGGGTTAAAAGATGTGCTCTCTGCTGAACACATGTGTTCCTGCCACTATGTAAAACAAAACAAAAAGTCTTCATTTCAGCACCACCTTTCGATTGCACAGCTGGCAACAATCTCCAAGGAGCAATTGGGTTATTTTGATCTCGGAAGAAAAATGCCCATGGTGCATAGAAGGTGGTGAGGAAGATTAGCATTTTGCCAAGCTGTATATGAGCTCTCCATTTGTAATCATGCATTCCTTCACAGATTGTTTTGGAGCCTTGAGCAAGGTTTCCTGTTTTTAAAGAATGGGTTTCCTGGGGGAATTTGTTCTTTGCTTTGTATTCAGGGATAGAAATCTTGGCTCAGGCGCCGCATAGAGCTGCCACTAATTAGCCGCGTGTTTCTCTTCCCCATCAACCTCTGGGCAGAGGAAGTTCTGGAGGCAGCCCTGCAAATCGGGATGTTGCCGTGCAAACAGAGACAGCGTTCCCAAGGTGGTTACTCAAAACCCTTCTCCGGGAATATATCTGGATTGCCCACACCTCTAGCATCATGTAGTGGGGAAGGCATTATGGTCTCTTCTTGGCTGCCTACTGGATATTGCATATGACAAGTGTATGAATTGCACAATGGATTGCATGATGGGATGGGATCATTTGGCTGGTTGCTGCCTTATGTGCTTGAGTCATGGGGTGGGATGGTGTTGTAATGGATGGAGTTCCCAGGGATGCTGTAGGAATGTGGGAACAGCGTATTCTTGTGCTATTAATTCTGCTTTAGTTTAAGCATATGACCGAAATTCGTTTGCACAGGCATTAGCCTACTCAGTCTACTAGAGCCTAAGGGAGCACAATTCACCATCATTTATTTCTGTATTAATTTTCTCCAAGGAGCATCGTGTGGCATGCATAGCTCTCCTAACCACCACTCTATTATCCTGACAAAAGTCCTATGAGCTTAGACCGAAATATGGTGTCTAGCTGAAAGTCATTCGGTGAACTTTGTGGCTGAGTGAGGATTTGAACCTGGGTCTCTTCAGCCTGCCAACCTAGCAGTTCAAAAGCACCTCAAAGTGCAAGTAGATAAATAGGTACCACTCCGGCGGGAAGGTAAACGGTGTTTCCATGTGCTGCTCTGGTTCGCCAGAAGCAGCTTAGTCATGCTGGCCACATGACCCGGAAGCTGTACACCGGCTCCCTCGGCCCATAAAGCAAGATGAGCGCCGCAACCCCAGAGTCGGCCACAACTGAACCTAATGGTCAGGGGTCCCTTTACCTTACCTCTTCAGCCCTACTTTGATCTCTGCACCACATTGAATGTGCAATGCAAAGGTATTATTTCATTTGATTTTTATTCGAGATAACTGATTTCTCCAGCCCACTCATTCTGCAATGGGTGTGCATACTAACGTTAAAGCAATGACTTGAAAAGCAAACTTTGATTCTGAAAGAAGTATAGTGGCAGAACAATAGATGCATTTCCCATTCCAGGTGCTGCTAGAAATGAATATCTGTTAGTACTCTCCTGAAGGAAGGCAAGATGACAGCTGCTTCCAAATGAAGAGTATATTGAACAGTCACTTTGACAAAATTTGTGTGGAGGTTATACAATGTCTCTCTCAAGTGGTTATTACCCTGCACTGTGGTTTCCCACCACCTTTTCCCATCACCAATATTTGTTTTTCAAAATGGATTGTTTGGCCACTGTGATTTCTTGCAATAAGATCGTAAGAGCTCTTCTGGATCAGGCCAAAGTCCAATCTAGTCCAGTATCCTGTTCTCACAGTGGCCAAAGAGATAGATGCCCTTAGAAAGGCAGCATTCAATGTACCCACTTTCACTAAGGTGGGCTGTGAAAGTGCACTCTTATTGTGCAAAGGGCCAACAATTATCGAAATGTGTGACAGATCAATACAAAAGTGTAGACTGGAAGCATCTGAGATGGCAGTTCCTTTCTGCAACATGTTTCTCAGCAACTTTTTAAAACGCTTCACATTTGGAAGCTGTTCAAAAGACGGACATGCGAGTCATTCTTCTGCTCTACTGCTTTCCTAATTTGCTGTAATGGGAACACAAGATTACTTGTTCTGATATCACTCACCTTATGGTACCAAGCTTAAAATGCCTTGCGCTGAAAAGCAATTACCTTTTCAGTAGCAAAAACAGAAAAGAAAAGTCTCATGTA
Organism: Podarcis melisellensis; assembly: GCF_964234715.1. Classification (NCBI taxonomy): domain Eukaryota; kingdom Metazoa; phylum Chordata; class Lepidosauria; order Squamata; family Lacertidae; genus Podarcis; species Podarcis melisellensis. Next base: position 39,117,353 of record NC_138531.1, read on the forward strand.
GATGTCCTGGCCATTTTAATTTTAAAAAGTGACTGTAATGATATTGGACATATGCATTAAAAAGTAATATCTGTTTAAAATTGAAAAAAAGAAGTTACCGTTCTTAAAACCCTTTTGCATTAAGAACGGTATGAAAAGCACTTATTAAAATGATTTTCTTCTTCTGGTAAACTCTTATCACTCCCTTTGCAAATAATTTTTTTTTAGTTTTTCATGGGATCAGATTAACATTACAAGTAACTGGATATTATTGAAATATTGTTTTCACCCCAACTATTAGCACTTGTTTGGTTTACCGTGCTACTTTGAACACCTTTCAGCCTTTAGATGTTTTAAGTCCAGTGAAATCAAACTTGTACTCAACAAACAATTACAAGGACTTGTAAGCTCATCTCACTTCAGGCTGAGGGAGTCAGCGTTTGTCTCCAGACAGCTTTCCGGGTCATGTGGCCAGCATGACTAAACTGCTTCTGGCGCAATGGAACACCGTTTGGTGTGGAACACTGCTTCTGGCGCAGTGGAAGCCAGAGTGCATGAAAACACTGTTTACCTTCCCACCACAGCAGTACCTATTTATCTACTTCAACTAGTGTGCTTTCGAACTGCTAGGTTGGCAGAAGCTGGAACAGAGCAACAGGAGCTAACCCCGCCGTGGGGATTCAAACTGCCAATCTTCCGATCAGGAAGCACAAGAGGCTCAGTGATTTAGACCACAGCGCCATCCACATCCCCTCACATATGAACAATGCCTTGTGAGTATTTGGCCATAAAAGGCAGCCCAACATTCCTTTAAATAAAAACTTGACTAAGAGGTGTTCATACTGGGATAATGTGGTGCTTATATAATTGTAAGAAGAAAGCATTGGCCACAAAAGACTGCAGATTTGGAATTAGTAATCTGGATATAGCATTTTTCTGTCATAACCTGGAGCATTGTTGATTCATCTCAAGTTGACTCACTTATCTTTCTGCGTCGTTAAATTAGCTATAAATAAATTAATTCCCATCCTTAATAAAGTAATCATGGTGGGAAAGCAACACCACTTGACTAAAAGACAGCTATATTAAATTTGCCTCATCTAAGATAACTAGATTACAGCTTCACTTCCTTTAACAAACTACAAGTCAATTGAATAACTAACTCATGTGTAGCACCCACAATGAACTTTCTCAGGCAAATAAACTTTGAAGTATATTGAAAGTCATGTAAGGGATATATAAACTGGAATGACAACAGATTGAAAGCAGAAATGACAGTACAGTGGTACCTCGGGTTAAGAACTTAATTCATTCTGAAGGTCTGTTCTTAACCTGAAGCACCACATTAGCTAATGGGGCCTCCAGCTGCTGCTGCGCCACCGCTGCACGATTTCTGTTCTCATCCTGAAGCAAAGTTCTCAACCCAAGGTAATATTTCTGGGGTAGCAGAGTCTGTAACCTGAAGCATATGTAACCTGAAGCATATGTAACCCGAGGTACCATTGTATCCCTTTCCACCCCAACCATGGCAACGTAATGATGTGTAGGGTAGCTACCTACCTGTTCCAATGTTGTTGACTTAGAAAGTTTTTTAAAGGTTAAAGGAGTATATTTTTATTAAAAGTTTATACTGCATATTAATAGCATACAAGAAACAGGCATTAACAATGTGCTTCAATAATTACTTACTTTAAATGTCTACTGTTTCTTTAAGGAAGCTGTTATCTCCTTCCCTATACTTCCTTAATGAAAGACCTATATGCCAATTACTGTATTCTCAGCTGCACTCCAGTTAACTCTCCTAGAAAGACAGATAGAACAAGACCTGAAGGTCTTCCTTCATTGGATGAGTGTTGAATGTAGTTTCTTAGTTGTCACTTACAATGGAGCAGCCTCTTTCTTCAGTGATTCCAGGATCTGCCTTATCCAAACCCACTACAGTGAATAAGGCAGACACACAGTCTACTTAAACCCCCAAACAGGGCATTTTAAGGATAAGGACGGGGCCTTGCTGAGGATCTACTGCACCCTAGCCCAGTGCAGCCACCAGCAAGTTGTGCCAAGGGGGTCTGATACAAAATAGTTTGCAAACATGCATACTTTCCTTCCCCTTCCCTTTCCACCCTCGCCAGTATGAGCATCTGGGCTCTGGATATGGTAGTGATGGCTTTGTTGCCCCCCCCCCCAGGTGATGATTGTGCCCTTTAGACTACCCCTTCATGGATCACTGCCTTGCCGTGGCGAAGGGGCTTGAATAACTCACAGAAGCTATGAGCTATGCCGTGCAGGGCCACCCAAGATGGACAGGTCACAGTGGAGAGTTTTGACCAAACGTGATCCACCTGGAGGAGGAACCAGCCAGCCACTCCAGTAACCCTGCCAAGAAAGCTCCATGGACAAAGACAACAGGCATAATAGAAGTTATGACACTGGAAGATGAGCCCCTCAGGTCGGAAGGCGTCCAACATGCTACTGGGGAAGAGCGGAGGACAAGTACAAGTAGATTCAGAGCTGATGAAGCGGCTGGGCCAAAGCTGAAAGGTCGCTCAGTTGTGAATATGCCTGGAAGCGAAAGGAAAGTCCAATGCTGTAAAGAAAAATATTGCATAGGAACCTGGAATGTAAGACTTCAGCTAGAGAGGCCTAATAAGTAGGTATACTAGCCTAACATTTAAAAAAACATTTTACCTCAGTAGTCAGGCACTGTGGATGTGAAGGGATGTGAATGTTGGGCAATTCTTCCACAGCTATTCCAGCTGGCAATCACAACTATTGGTCCCGGTAGTGTTCTAGCAAGAAGGGGGAGGATAAATGTACCCCGCCAATCACTGTGAGCCAAATTATTTGGTATTCTTACCCAGCCCTAGTGCTACCTTATGTCACCAATGGAATAATTTGCAAGAGATGAGTCAGAGAATTAGTTTTTGTGTTCTTGTGCCTTAAACCTGAGAAAATTGTAGCTTAGATCATTGTAGGGTTGCTCAAATAGCCATAAGGAAGTAGTCTGTCTAAAAAAGCCAATATGTACCAGATAAATTCAACTGGATTTGAAAATCTGGCTACATCACATTGGGGAAAGCTCGGCTCATAGGATTAGGGTATAAACAAACAAATTAAAAAATTGCATTATAGAAAAGTGTTGCTGAAACCTTCTGGCCACTCTTCACTCTTGAGGGAAGAATTCGACAGAAACAACATTAGACCAACTGAGTTTTCTTTCCATCACATTCAATCAAAATGATTTCATATGACTTCTCCTGGCTTCATGAAGCTCTGCTGCCATGCTCTTTCTTTCCAATTGCATTATCCATACAGGCTCGAGCCGCATTATTGCAGTCGATATTCCAGTTACATTCTGTCTGGGCCCAGCTGTTCTGCTGATTAACATCCCACGGTGGCTGCAATAAGCCCATTGGCTATAAAGGGAGGATTGATGCCAAACAGCTGCAGTGCAGGGTCACTTGGAAGAAGACGGGCAACGCATTTGCAGAGCGCAAGGAAACAAGACGGGGATGAGACAAAGAATTATTAAACCCCGATGTGCGCAGTGTTTCATACGGGAAGCAAAATCCTTCTGGCTGTGCAATCTAGAGGCAAATTATGATATTGTCTGGTTTTTAATACAAACGGAAGAGGACAGGGAATGTTTTCAAAATCCAAACCTCCTCGGTGAATATAATAGTTATTTTTACATTTCTATCCAGCTCTTCCATGGGTTCACTGATGGATGCTCCCCAAGGACAGCGAGTAAGGAGAGGATGCTGGTCTGCATCTGGCCTCCAACAAGTGATGCCAGTACACTTACTGGGAGGGAGAGGGGCAAGTGGTTGGGGAGGCCAGCATTGTGTGGCTGCACTCACAGAGCCAGTCTGGGGTTGCCTGGGATCGAATCTGGGAGCTTTTACATCCAAAGAAGATGCTCTGCCTGTTAAGTTGTGGGTGAACATACCAGACGACACAGTGATTTTTCAAACAGCTCTTGTTTATTCACAGGCCAGAACAGAACTGAACTGAAGGGTTCGACCAGCCTGCTTATATAGAGCTCCACTACAACGCAACTGTAACTACTTCCTGTAACTATCCAATCACTGAACGTCACTTTCAATCCCTTATTTGCATATGTGGACCTGCGTGAAAACTATCTACAGTATCCCCCTGCTGGCCCAGGGTGAGAACTTCAGTACATAACACTGCCAGTGAGCTAGGACCCCTCTCCCCATCCCACTTCCCCTCCCGCTAAGTGCAGCCATGCTGTTGATGAGACGAGAGGGGCAGGGCAGAGCCTTTCCCCGCCAGCTACCCCTGACTCTCTCTCAGGTAGGCACTGAAAAGGTCTGTCACTGCTTAGTTTCAGCAGTGTCACACCTGGGCAGATTCTTCACTGTGCCTCTTTTAAACAATGGCACTGTTATATATTTCTTTGGCTCACTGTGTTGGGTAAGAAATACCACTTAGTGACTGCAATCTATTGGGTTGTTGTGAACACCACCAAAGGTTGCCAAATGACCAAAGCAACTCACAATGCTGCTGTCACAATGAAATAGATGATACAGGTCATGGCTGCTAGGCTGCAATCCTCAAATATCTACTGTTGAGGGGGTCAAGGTAATTACTTTGGAGTAATTAGTCTGTGGCCTGAACATATCATTGACAGATACCTGGAAGTCCCAGGAAACTTTCAAGTTTGCCCAAGGACATCTGTCAAGTTTAGGTTTAATGATGTTTGGCTGTTCTTCCTAAAAAAACTCCAACCCCTAGTAATACAACTCTCTCTTCATTGTGTGTATTGTAAACTGTCCTGGACAGATGACTTTGCCCCATACTTTTTGCTGTCCTGCTATCCCTCCCTTCACATGTCAGAAACCATTGCAGAGTCAATTGCAGTCATATTAACGTCAAGAAAGTGTCTGAACTATCAGAACAATTTGAAATAGGAGCAGTTCAGCACAGAAGTATGTCAGTATTAGTACTCAGGAAATACAACTTCTTCAACAAAAAGTGACAGCCTTTGACCTGTTCCACGGAGCAGAGAATCTGGGCTTGCACAGCCAATTTTGGCTTAGTTGCTCCCTGTCTGCTGAGACAGAAAGGTGTAAGAGATGCCATCACATACTGTCAGAAGATATCTTTGTACATTAAGCTCCAAGCAGTTTGTTCTCTGGGTATTTAGACTGCTATCCTCAAGTTCCTACAGGTGTCATACATTTTGGCAGCTTGGTAAGAACTGAGATTGCTTAGACAGCCAGGTTTCAAGTTCATTTACCCAGGAATCACAACAATGTAAGATGTATCCTAAAATTTCAACACCTAGTTTCAATAGTGTGTGTGTGTGTGTGTGTGTGTGTGTGTGTGTGTGTGAAAAAGAGTGTAGACTTGGTGTCAAGCCAGCTTCTAAGTTTGAAACACTCAGATTGTAAACATCTTTACTCCAACATTACTGATGGTGATGCAGCTGACTTCCAGAATGGTGCGTTTTGATCACAGCCCAAGTCTAGAAATATTATTGCTTCTTTCTTATTCCAGCTGAGTACAGTTAGTGAATTCTAACCGCCCGCACAATTTCTCTTAGGATTGCCACAGCGTATGAACAGAGCCTGCTGTAATCCTCAGGCAAATGTTGTGCCACAGGCTGTTGTTTTAAGTCAGAAATTGCCAACTGGTAAATCGCATGCCACCTCCAGCAATTGTACTTGGCCCTGCTGTCTTTTAACGAAGGTATAGTTGTCCCCAGAGGTTTTCCAGCAAAGTAAATGAGATGCTTTTTAAAAGTGTGTGAGAGAGTGTGTGTGATGAAGAGAATCAGTATGGTAGTTTTTCTGCCTCTTTGGGTTTTGCATTCAGTATCCAAGTAGATGTGTTCTGTGAGTATAAGCACGGTGCTAACTTTATTACCTCACTGGAAGGACAGATCGTGAAGCTGAGGCTCCAATACTTTGGCCACCTCATGAGAAGAGAAGACTCCCTGGAAAAGACCCTGATGTTGGGAAAGATGGAGGGCACAAGGAGAAGGGGACTATAGAGGACGAGATGGTTGCATAGTGTTCTCGAAGCTACCAGCATGACTTAGGCCAAACTGCGGGAGGCAGTGGAAGACAGGAGTGGCTGGCGTGCTCTGGTCCATGGGGTCACAAAGAGTCGGACACGACTAAACGCCTAAACAACAAAAATAACTTTATTACAGTGCCTGAATACCTGTGGTGAAATTGGGCACTCAAAGGGGCACAGCTACCTCACTATAGCTTCCAAGTATATGAATAGATCCCTTTATGGGTGGCATGTGAAGATGAAAGACTGGGTGGACAAGGACACGAAGGCCCAGATGAGAAGAGGCTGCTAGCTGCAGAAGTAGTGGTCAGGCATTTTCCCATAGTGCAATGGTAGAACAACTGTCTTGCATGCAAAAGGTCTAAGTTTCAATCCCTGACATCTCCAGGTAGGACTGGCAATGTCCCCTAGGAAATGCCCCCAAAGCCACTGCTGGTTAGTGTAGACTAGGAGTCACCAAATGTTTTGGATCACTGGGCAACATTTCAAATTTTGAGAGAGTGCTCTGTGTGCCAGTCACAATATGGCTGCCATGGGGTGAGGGGTATGGCATAAACCAAAATTATAAAGAGAGCAGCCATGGCAAAGCTTTTCCCCAATCATATTTGTATACTAGAAACTACGTAAACCAGGGGGTCAGCAAACTTTTTCAGCAGGGAGCTGGTCCACTGTCCCTCAGACCTTGCGGGGGGCCAGACTATATTTTTTTGGGGGGAAATGAATGAATTCCTATGCCTCACAAATAACCCAGAAATGCGTTTTAAATAAAAGCACACATTCTACTCATGTAAAAACACGCTAATTCCCAGACCGCCAGCAGGCTGGATTTAGAAGGCAATTGGGCCGGCCCCAGCCCCCAGGCCTTGGTTTGCCTACCCATGGCTTAAACTATTGAATATTCCGCCTGTTAAAGACATAAGAGCCCAGTGTTCTCCACAAGGCCAACCCTAAACGAAAACATAGATTGTCATTTTGTACCCACTTACCTGGGAACAAGTCTGTTAAACAGAAAGAGACTTACTTTTGAGTACACCTGCATACCTCTGTACATTACGAATGCAGTGAAGACATACCTAAGCCTCTTTGCTTTATTTCTCTGGAATTGCTGTCCTTCGCTCACTTGCATTTTGGTGGACATATTAGTAAAGTTCTCCTGAAGAGAGCTTGGCCAATAACTTCGGGGGCTCATAAAAGTTAGAGCTCACCAAACCATGTAACAATCGCTGCTTCTCTCTCCCCATTCCCACCAGCCCTTCACTCCCCCTACTCTTCTTTTTAACTTATTCAGATGGTTGTAGTGGTGGGAACAGAACAGCCCCATGCAGAGAGGAAGGAGGCTAGTATCTTCATTGTTCTCCCTTGCTGTGTTGTGTTGTAACTGCGCCAGCCCTAGCTCTATTTTCTATAGAGCTTGGGTCATGAGCCAGAGAGGGAGGGGGCTGGCAGGGAGGGTGTTTTGGTGGCATGGAGGGGTCGAATTTTGGATTTCCACATTGGTTCGGAAAATTATCCGAGTTCTTCTTCATTTTTTTATTTTATTTTAAGAACCAAGATAATTTCCAAGTTTATCCAAAGCAAGTTTATCACAAGGCAAGAGCACACCCACCTAAGCGTCTTATGGAGAAATGATGCAATATCCAGTGTATTTGGTGTTTTCCATTTGTGCTTTTTCAGTTCTGATTTGTGGTGATATTTTGGCAACAACTGCAGTACTAGCTTATCTAGAATAGAAAAGCAGAGCATTACCGAGGCATTTAAGGACTACTAGTAGAGTTTATTGCCTCCTGATGAGGACAGATTTGGAATTAAATAGCCCACTAATTGCCCTATGAACAGTCTCTCTTAATTATCCATATCAGTTTCTGGTGGGGACGTGGGGGGGACTTTATTTGCCTTTTTGTGTGTGGAAAAAATAGCACTATTCCGCTTCTGTGCATGAGGAGGAATTGACATTTGGGCAGCTAATAGGCTATTAATCACTAATCCACCCACCCACCCACACTCATCAGAAAGCAATTAAATGAGCAGAATTTACAAGAACTAAAGTCTTACTAATATTGCTGAGAATCGTTACTGAACAGAACTTACTTTTGGAGAAACATTGCAGGATAATTTTAGTGATGGAGAAGGCATTGTTCATCAATATAGGCCAACTAAATGATAGTTCCATTTAAACTCAGCTAGCAGTGGAAAAGCAGTGTCTCAGCGGCATTAATGGGTAATTGCATATGTCTCTTTGGCTGGGTGGTGATTTTATGATTAGATCCATTCAACTGGTCTTTGCCTATGTGGGTTAGGGTTAGGGTGTGTTACTTTAAACAATATAAGATTTGTTGTACGAACAAAATGTTTACATCAGTGCCTTATTTCCCTCAGAAATCCAGTAGTTCACTGCAATTCATGAGGAGGAAAGCAGGAGGACAGTTAATGGGGGTAAAAACCCATTACAATAGAAGGATGCGTTAAGGACATTTATGTTCCACCAAAATCAATGAGACTTACAGTCCAAACCTAATTGTATTTACTTGGAAATAAACTCTACCAATCTCAGTGAAACTTTTAAGCATGAATACCTTGTTAGTACTGCTTTGAATTCTACTAAGATACACACACACACACACACACACACACACACACACACAAAACAAACCAAAAACAAAACCCAAAACACATATACATACACATATATACTTTTAAGTCCATTCATTTGGAATCAGAAGAAGAAGAAGAAGAGTTTGGATTTGTTATCCCACTTTATCACTACCCAAAGGAGTCTCAAAGGGGCTAACAATCTCCTTTCCCTTCCTCCCCCACAACAAACACTCTGTGAGGTGAGTGGGGCTGAGAGACTTCAAAGAAGTGTGACTAGCCCAAGGTCACCCAGCAGCTGCATGTGGAGGAGCAGAGATGCGAACCAGGTTCCCCAGATTACGATACTACCGCTCTTAACCACTACACCACACTGGCTCTCAAAATTCAGGAAGGCAGATTTCTCTAGATTGTTCAAATCTATGTTGAAATGTGTTGGATGCACATGCATATTGTATCAGGGCTACAGTGGGCTCAGGCTGTTTATGGCATGCATAAACCCATTTTGCTAAATATTACATTGGTACAGATATAAAGAATGCATATGTCAGAAGCACAAACACATTGAAGAGTACTTGGATGGGTGTGCAGAAGGTTGAACAAAAGGATTGCTGTGTGAAGGATGGCTCTCTAAGCTGCCTGAATTTTCAAGGAAAAATTTGAATCTGAAAGAATGGCAGTATTTGACTTAGATTCCATTACCATCATATTTTTTTCAAAGGCACTGTAATATCTGGATTTCTGCATGAGCTGGTGGCAGTGGCAGTTTGTGCAAGCAGCGACTTTAGCAGTTTTACTGCTTCAGCTAAACCAATTCTGTGGCAAGCGGAGTCATTTATGGGATCTGCAGTTCTTGGGTTGTACTAATGGCACAATCTGTGCTGGCTCTCTTTGTAGCTCTTTGTTCTCAGTTGTTTTCACATCTTGTCTTTAGTTTGCTCAGTTCAAGCAATCCTTTGATAGTGTATCTCTCATTAGCAACTTACAGCAGTAGTGTGGTAATGGAAATTAGAAAAAAATAATAAGATTGAGACTTTCCCTAAGCAATGAAGCTAAAGATGCAGCCCTATTTTCCCTTAGGATTCTCAAATATGGCTAAAGTCTTAGGGGAATGGAAAAAAATATAACCTGTGAAATGCTGACATCAAAATAAAAACTTGAGAATGTGTATTACCCCTCACATGTTTTAGAGACTTCATCAGCATTAATAATAATAATAATAATTCATTTATAACATTTACAGTATATACCACTTTTTGTCAATGGTTTTCAAGGCAGTGTACAAAAATTAAAGGAAAATAGCAACGGACAAAACAAACAGCAGATAAAAGCAGAAAGCAATGTCATATACTGTGGAAGCAGCATTTTGGCTTTATAGAAGGGCTTCTTGGGCACCTCCAAAATCTGTCCCAGAATAATGGCAAGTTCTGTTGCACATACAGAAGTCTGCTGAATGAACAGAATGGCAGTGTTGGATACAATCCACAAGTTTAAAACATTTAAAGTATTATGGGTGGTTTTAGAATGTTTTTAAGTTCCTGGTTTTTTTTGGGGGGGGGTGCCTAAAAGACAGCAAAGTTAGTGCCACAAAGCTGTAGCTATTTCGGGATAGCATCCCAAACCAGGGGCACCAGTACTAAAAAACGTCAGCCATCTTGGGCTCCCTCGGGCAGTGGTGAATTCTCCTTCACTGGAGGTTTTTAAGCAGAGGTTGGATGGCCACCTGTCATGGATGCTTCAATTGAGATTCCTGCATTGCAGGAAGTTGGACTAGATGGCCCTCAGGGTCCTTTCCAACTCTATGATTCTATAGGAGGCTAGGAGGGCAGGTGGGGGCGGCGGGAGGTGGGCATACTGCCTGCTCCTATGGTGGCTCCCTCAAAGGAGGGACCCCAAGCCCTCCTTCTGGGCTCCCTTCCAATGGCTGGACCCAGGGCATGTAGTGATCTTGTGGTGGTCAAGGGCTAGTCTCAATATTCTGGTGATTCTATAAGCTTCACCTCCAATTGAGATGGAATTTGAAGAATAGTCTAAGCAAGGGGGAATGTTGCTATGAGAGAAGGTGCCCCTTCAAGTGAAGAAGAGAAAGAAGAGCTTGGATTTGATATCCCGCCTTTCACTCCCCTTCAGGAGTCTCAAAGCGGCTTACATTCTCCTTTCCCTTCCTCCCCCACAACAAACACTCTGTGAGGTGAGTGGGGCTGAGAGACCTCAAAGAAGTGTGACTGGCCCAAGGTCACCCAGCAGCTGCATGTGGAGGAGCGGAGACGTGAACCCGGTTCCCCAGATTACGAGACTACCGCTCTTAACCACTACACCACACTGGCATATGAGTCATATGTCACTTCTGAGTTCTCCAAGTTTTTTTTTACAGTCAATACTTCTTTTAAAAAAACAAACAAACCCAACCACAAATACATATCGATAAAATGTTGTGTAGAAATCTGCATTGTGCATGGTCAATGAACATCTTAAAAACTTCACAGTAGAATTGACGGGTTCTGATTTACATGCAAAGAGAACAACATCCAGCTTCAGCTGAGGTTTGACATAAGAAACTGTTCCACCAAGAACACAAGCACTGCTGAAGAAGGCATTGGATGCACATCTGCTGCTGCTGCTTTTTTAGATATTAATTTGCAATGCATCCACTTCCTATTATTTCATGCCATGACACATCCCACTTAAGCTATTTTAGAACATCAGATGTGACTGCAGTGCGTACAGTGTGTCACATTATATCACATCATGAGGCAGCACGGGGTAAACATGGCGCGATTGGCAAGCTTTTAATTTGCTTCTCGGGTTGAACAGTTTGGCCCTGTCAGATAACAGAAATGGAAATAAGGAAAATAAATGAAAATACTGCAAGTGAACAGAAATGGAACAACCTGCCAAGCGTCTGCTTAAAATGCAGCTCGAAAGCATTCCAAACGCCTGCATTTCCTCTCACTTGCAGGATATCCTTGTTCGCTTCCATTAGTTTTTCTTTTAAATTCTTATTCTTGCCTGTGACGTTAGTGCTGAGCTTGCATGTCTCAGCTCAAATGAACTGGTTGTCCCCATCTACAGATATGGCCACTGTGCTATTTATTTCTCTAGATGCATCCCTCCAGATGTTGTTGGACTCCTATCGTCCCTGGCCATTGGCCATGACCACTGGGACTGATGTGAATCCAACAACATCTGGAGGGTCCCAGGTTTCCCCTCCCTTCTCTCAATCTTCATATTTCCCAACTTGTCTAACTGCATGCCACAGCAACCGACCAGGAATGTGAGGGTACACCCTTGTACTGGCATCATTTCATTTCCTGGTGATATTTTGTGTTCTTTTGTTTGGATTCAGGCTGTGTGAAAAGTTTCCTGGTTTGCATTTTGTACTGAATATCATGGATAGAGAAAGTTTCAGTGGAATCTGATTTCGCCGATTTCATGGGGAAAGAATATTAGTTTGGTTTGGGGTGCAAGTGTTTGCAGTTGCTCGTAAGTGATGGTTGTTTCCTTATTGTTTGTTTTAGTTTTCATATGCTGATCTAGAATGGAGGATGTCATGTTTTCCTACCAGCAACTTCACTTTATGAATATATGTGTGCAAATCAACATGTTTTAGCAGTCTAGGAATATTGGGGTCCAACTCACATTAGGGTGTTTCCCCCTCTGCTGCTTCGGTTGTTTCTGAGTCACATGGCTCATGCCCCAACTGGCTTCTGCATATTCCCTTAAATATACTTTGTTATGATGACATTTTAAAAACTTACTGCATTGTACTTGCCCTATGAACTTTCATGAGAACCAGCTATCCACTATATTTTCAGAGGGTGTGCCTTCAGTCCTGCAGTATCATACCCCCCCTCCCATTTCTTCTCAACACAGCTGTGCTTATGCTGCAAGCCTTTTCTCCCAAATGTTCATTTTCCAGGGTGGGGTGGTAATTGTGATTGCGGCAACAGCTACCTGCATGTCCTCCCAGCAACACAGCTTCCCCACCCTGAACCAACCCAGGTACTTATTAAGCAACAGAAGGCTAGATCTGTGAAAATGGCTGGTGGAGAGGAAGCCCAGCTCCAGGGACATTTGGGTCAACAGGGTCCTTGCTGGGAGAGATAAAGATCCCCCCAGTTGTTTCTGGGGGTGCACGTTTTCAGTGCAAGTTACTGGGAGAGCAATCCCTTCATTAATTTGCATGTGGGGGTGGGGAATAGGCTGGATCCTTAGAAACAGCTGGTGGTGGAAGAAGTGCAGCCTCATGCCAGGGGTCACTACTAGTTGTTTGTGTTTAGATTTCTCATCACTGTTCAAAGAGATCCTGCCATATCTTCTCTTAATCATAAATCACACACTCTGCCATAGACCATCTGTGCAGACACTGACCTAGGTATGCATATGTGTACAAAATATATTCAAAAGTTTACTTGATTTAAAAGACCTTTCAAGTATTTCCTTATGATTAAAGACCCTCCCATTTTTACTGCTTTCCACAGTGCTATGAAGCACAGAATGGCACCACAAACAAGGGAAGTATACCATTCTATGCCCTACACTGTGCCCCATGAATGGCAGCCTAGGACAGTGAAGTCTCATGAATGAAAGGGGCTTTGGTGTGAATGGGACACAGGGCAGAAAATGCATCCCCAGGAAGATGCACACCTCTTTTAGGACCTGACCAGCAAACTAAAACAAGATTGAAAACATGAACCTAGTTAACCCTTTGTTCCGTACAACCTTTACTTGTCATTGCTAGGTTTTCATCTAAAAAGAAATGAGTTGCATATAGGGTTGTTTGGGATACTGAACAAAGTAGCCCTTTCATCTTAATTGCTTAGGGCATGGATAGGGCAAGCCAGGAATTCTTCTTTAGCTCAGTTTTTGGAGCAGGGTGGGGTTTAGAATTTGCCTGCTTTAAAAACCAGGAGCTTGCCTCTTTTTGACACAGGCTTTTAACAGTTCCTGAAGTTCACATATGAGCCTCCCCAGTTATTTTTAGCTGCCTTTTCAAGGGTGTCTGTCAATGGAGATGGTGGATAGGTTTGCTTTCCGCCCCCGATAGAAGTGATTAGGTAAGACTTCTGCTGCCGAGAGGGAGATGGACTGGTTAAACCCGTGGGATTTCTTCCAGCTATATAATGCATGATTTGGCAATCCAAACAATACATTAGGAAATGAAGATTCTGCCTTGCTTTCCTTTTCTGTGAAAGAAGAAACAATGCTTTAGGAGGGACGATGATGATGATGATTATAAATCTGGGTTACTTTACTGAGAATGTCAAAGCTTATTTTGTTTTGCTGGTGCTCAGAAATCTGGACTTGTCTCCCAGGCGAACAGCTAAGCTTCCTCAATAATTAACAAATGTTCACAGGTCCCCCTATGGAACAGGAGTACAAGGCAGTCTTGACAGCTTAGTCTAAACTGCTGCCAAAGTCCAAATGCCTTCTAATATAGTCCACTCTATCTCTTTCCTAAAATCAATGCTTCACTACACAATTAGCAAAACTGCAATAGATTCCAATGAGCTGCTTAAATGAGTTGATCTACAGCTGGAAGAATCTTGCAGTCGTTTAATATCCACATTTTCTGCTCTCCTTCTGTAAGAACAAATTGATTTTCTTTAAATGTTTATCTCATCCTCAACTGACGTAAAATCTCCTAATAACAATGCTTAGCAACTAAATAGTGTTTTAGATGTGGCCTCTTTAACCTGCGACCCACAAAATCCAGTGCTGTCCATCAACCAGGAACTGTGGCCTCCTTTGGGGTTGGAAAAGCATAGTACAGTGGTACCTCAGATTACATACGCTTCAGGTTACAGACGCTTCAGGTTACAGACACTTCAGGTTACAGACTCTGCTAACCCAGAAATAGTACCTTGGGTTAAGAACTTTGCTTCAGGATGAGAACAGAAATTGTGTGGTGGTGGCGCAATGAGGCCCCATTAGCTAAAGTGGTACCTCAGGTTAAGAACAGTTTCAGGTTAAGAATGGACCTCCAGAACAAAGGTTCTTAACCCGAGGTACCACTGTATCATGGTAGGTGAATTGCATGTTGGGATTTGTAGTTAAAGAGATAGAAATAATCTGGGAGAAACAGGAAAGAAAGGGGAAACTGAAATGTTTGGAGAAGGGCAGAGTTGAGCTTTAGGCTGAATTCACAGGGAAATTTATTCCGTTTCTCCAATGTTTCCCTAACGGTTAATTTCTGTATTATATTTGAGCTTTTACATGACATAAAAGCCACTTCTGGAAATCTAGTAGAAAAGTTTAACACTCATTTCTGGTTAATTGCTTCCAGAAAAATCCTTTTTGCAGTTGTGGGAGTAAGGTGGCAGAATTTGGGGCCTATGATTCTTTCCTGCTGTTTTCATGAATGAATCATGGCAGGGACAGAAGCACACATCTGTGGAAAGGGCAGAAGAGTAATGACTTTATCCAATGACATTTGTTTGCTGTGCCCCACTGGTGTGAATGAATGGAGCATGGCATGCCAGTATATTGGTCAAAGTGCAGCTGTTCCAAAATGACAACCCTATGAGGTAGGTTAGGCTGAGAGCGAATGACTGGTCCAAGGTCACCAGGTGAAGTTCATGGCCAAGTTTGTGATCATGGTATCTCCCCTGCCAGGTAAGTATTGTTCATGGCCAAGTTTGAAACCTGGTCTCCCAGTGCTCTGCTACACCACAATGCCTCTTTACTCAGCTGCTTTACTCTGCCTCCAGATTCCTGCCATCTCTGCTTCCCACTATTGATACAAAATTTAGCAGGCATTAGAGTCCGCTAAATTACAGCTACTATCTTTGACACAAATTTTCTTGATGAGATCTTGGTATCACTTGGATGTTCCTTTAATGGCAATATGCTTGAAAATTCATAGTCCTCCACTTAGACGTTAATGGCAGTGGTATAAGACATACGTGATATCATTATTCATGCCAGGTGATACATGACTGAAATCTAAAATGGGTTTGCATATCAATCAACTACTTGAAAAATTGCTAGTAGGGTGATCTAGAGTTCATTGAGCCTTAGGCTGTAATCCTGTGCACATTTACCTAAGAGAAAGCCCCATTGAACATAGTGGGATTTACCTTTGAGTAAATAGGTATTTACTAGGTATTTACTAGGTATAGGTTTTCGAGGTTACCAGCATGAGTTTGTCCAAACTGCGGGAGGCAGTGGAGGACAGGGGTGCCTGGCGTTCTCTGGTCCATGGGGTCACGAAGAGTCGGACACGACTAAACGACTAAACAACAACAACAAATAGGTATAAGATTATGAAAGATGGGTGGATCTTACCAAAAAATATTGGCGGTGTGTATAGCAAATTTGATGACCTTCAGGTTGTAGTCGTATAACCACTTTTTGTTACTTTCCCCTCTCAATATTTCTAGTAAGCATAATAGCATTTGTTTGTCATTTTATACAAAATCTCTCTCACACAAAGTAACTTAATAACAAGGCAAAAATGAACAATTTAAAAGCCAACAAAAAACTGAAACAGAATCCTAACCATTGGCCCCTTCAGACATTGCTATATTACAACTCCCATTTGGTCTGTTTTCAGGACGTGCTGTATTCCTGCAACTGTAGTTTGCTTTAACTCTTTTTAATTATTAATTTTAAATGGCTGTAACCTGTCCTCCGACCGGCTGGCAAAGGGTGGGTAATAAATATTATCCTCATCCTCTTTTTCTATTGGCTTTGTTGCCTGGGGCTGTGGCATCCAAGCGCCACAGGTTAGCAGCCTTTAATGTAAACAATTCCTAAGAATCCTCAGCAGTCCTGGATTTGAGAGGAGTTTCAGACCACAAATGCATAGCAGGCTATTTCCTGCCCCCACCCCACTTCCATAACTTTTAAGAATCCCCAGGTCTTGAGTTCTGTTGGAGCTTTGGGAACTCTTATTTCAGAGCAGCAGGAGCATATAGTTGACTGTGTAATAGATCTGAGTGATTCGTTCCCAATAATGAGCTCGACAGGAAAGAAGAGAGAATAGCCTCTCGAAAATGTGAGTCTGATTTTTCTCATGGCACAAAAACAAGCCGCTCTCCAGAGAAAGTGTGAAAAATGTGAGATTCCGCAAAGTGGACGCAACTGAGACGTTTTGTGTAATGCCTGCATAATTTGCATGGGAGGGATGTTCAGAAACCCAAAAGTCCTAATGATATTCCTGAAAAATATTGCCGGTGGTGGTGGGAATAAAGAACAACAACGATGCATCTTAAATTGTTGTGGAGTTATGTAATTAGATTAGATTATGCACAGCACTGCCAGTTATTTCAGAAAAAAAGTTTAGCCCTTTAGTTAGTATATTTGTTAATATATGACTGCTCAACAGCAGCACATTAATGTAGCATTAATGGTAATGCGGTTTCCCACTCATAAAACATGGAGTCTGCTAAACTGCTCTTACAGCTGCTGTCTCCCATTGGTGTTGACTTCATCTGTCTTGATGCCTGCAGCAGTTCAGCAAGACCAAGAGAAACAACATTAGACTCTTCATTATTTATAACCTTTCCCCCCACCATCCACCACCAATAAAACTGAAATGCTATAAACACTGTTTCCATGGAAACACAAGAGAAGCGCAAAATATCATGAGTTTTTGCTGTCATTGGTATCTCTGAGGCCATAGGTAGGAACAGGCTGAAACATTGTATGGTAAGGTAGATGAGGGGTGGTTGCCCATGTTTATCCCTAGATGAAAAAACAGTGCAACAGAGCCAGTGTGGGGTAATGGATAAACTATTGGACAAAGACTGGACAAGACCCACTGTCTGTAAGATATTGTAATACTGGGCTAAGCCTGAGGAGAGCCAGGTTCTGCTCTACAATTGGCCATGAAGCTCATAGACGATCTTGAGCCAGTTGCTATCTTTTGGTCTAGCCTACCTCGCAGGATTGTTGTGAAAATAAAATGGAGGGTGCAGGGGGGACTTTGAGATCCTACATGGAAAGGCAGAATATAAAAGTTGTTAATCGTATATACTAATGTACACACACATGCAGGGGGCAACTTAGTGTTTATTTCTGCATGCCAACAATTACAAATCAGTATTCCTTTCTGAAACCAAGAAGGATGTTTTCTGTGCTTTTCTTTCTAAACATTGTGCTTCCTCTCCATTCATTTAATGCCTACTGGGAAACTGAGGACCAAAGGCATGGTTCCAGTTCCATCTTTTTTTGTGACTTAATTGTCAGCTGGTTGTGTTTGGCCATCAGCTCATAGATGAAATATGAAAGCAGTCAAGGGAGGAAATATCAGCTATATTTGGAATAAACTTAGGCTAGGCACTTATGAATTGCCCCCTGCCCTGTACAGCTTAGGCCCAGGCTATCTGACATATTCTCCCATACAAACTTGCCTGGGCTCTGAGATAATCAGGGGAGGCCCTTCTCTCTCACACACCTTTGGTGGGGATGCAGGAGAAGGCCTTCTCAGCGGTTGCTCCTAGTCTTTGGAATACCCTTCCTAGAGAAGCTAGACTGGCTCCCTCCTTGTTGTCCTTCCACTGGCAGGTGAAAACTGTTTTATTACAACCGGTTTGGGGCTGAAAGTTCCCCATGTCTATTGTAAGGACTCCACAGGTAGCTGCTTTGGATATGCCCAAAACCACATGTATATGTTGTATGCTCAGATTATAAATTATGTTTGAAATCTATTTCCCTGTTATCTTTTCTTTTTTAAAAAAGAAACACTGAATGAAATTGAGTGGGCATTGCAGCAGAACTTTCACTCGCCAGTCCTTTTATGCCTCAGTGAACTTTGTGCTGCTATTTAACTTCCTTAAATAGAGAAATATGATGCAAGCTTTCCCCCATTTCTTCTTAAGTGCAACTTTTAAGACTAATAAAAATCTAGGATGGTTATATATATATATATATATATATATATATATATATATGTACACAATTTGAGTGAGAGATGGTCCTTCCTTCACCAGCTTGGTGTTAATGCTGTTATTTTATTTTTATTGCTAAACTCTGCTTTCCAGTAATTGCCTAGAGATATGGCACTAGGTAAATCTTTCTGCGACAGAGCCAGGCAATGGAGCCATTATTCAGCGCTTACTAGAAGAAACAAGTTGTCTTTATCCCTTGATCAGCCAGCAATTTGTTTCACCACATTGATTGTGCTCCATCTTTCTGTCTGGGATTCCATTCTCCGAAGCATTTTGTCATTCACACTGGCAGCCTTAACAGTGCAGTGCCATACATTAAGTTCAGTGGCACTTAGTTAGCCCAGGTAATCCATGATTCAGCTACAACAGAAAAGTCTCCATGAAAATCCCTCAACATTTTAGTATGAATGTCTGCTAGTATGCACATTTTCTATGCATTTCCCCCCTAACATTTTTGGAAAGCAGTTTTCCATACTATAATGTGTTCTTGTATGTTATTTTCACTAATACTTGCATTTATATGTGCATCTTACCCTAATATATGCATTGGTGTCCATGCTCCTTGTCTGGAGAACTGCACCGCAAAATTCAGAAAAAAATATGAATATAAAAGGATGGCTTTGTTTTGGTTCATGAATTGTTTTGTAAAGGTGTGAATTAGGTCGGTTCACCTTTGCAAACTGACTTGAATTTTCTCCTCATCCCTAACTCCAAGTGAAACATAATTGAACACAACCCTCCTTCTATCCTGTAACACTAAGACCTTCCAGTTTATACTGAATTTTCCCACTGGTCAACAAGAAGATTTGAAACAAAAAGGACTTATTTAGCAGAAGTTGGAGGGTTCCTCAAAAAACACAACTGCATTGCACCTGAATTGTACCAGCTTTTTCATTTTTCTTGAGAAAGTCAGTGGGGAAAAAAATCTCCCAATTAAACGGGGAATGGGGAGAGATGGAATAGCTGGAAAATAGGAGGAGCACTAATAAGAGGGCTTGAAATGGGAAAAAAAATCACTCAAAGTGAGGATGGAAAAAGAGAAGAGCAGAACTCATAGGTGATATTAGACAAGGAGAAAAGAATGAGGAAGGACAAAACCCAAGAACGAACCTTCTGTGGTACACGGTGATGTTATTAGGAAAGGATGTTATGAGGAACAAGAAAGAGATTGATAAAACACATGAGGGAGAACAGTACAATGCACAGCAGGAGTGCTCCCTAACAAGGACAAAGAACCGCAAACAGATGACACAAAGGGGTGATGTGCTTAAATTGCTTATTATTTATAAGTTTTCATAAAACTTGAGTCAATAAGATGACATCAGTTCCCATAGCTCACGAGACAGAAAAATTCAGTCTACAGTTCTTTCACTGACTTCAGTGGTGAATCAACAGGCAAACACACTGCTTTTTTCAGGGGGTACTCAGGGGTATGCAGTACTGGCACCTCTTGTTGTGTTGTTTAAAAGTGTGGCACTTACTTTAACAACTTCATGGTGAGTACCGGCACCTATTTTTCTAGAAAAAAAGCACTGGCCAAATGTGTGTCCCAGGTTAGAGTCTCAGTGATGATAAGGAGAGCCTGGAGACTGAAGGGCAGTTTACACAAATCTAGACAATGATTGCATTTTTTTGCATCTGAATCCCTATAGACGTTCAATCCTAGTACAGTACTTCTTGCCCCTGCTCCTTTTCCAGAAGGGAGGTCATTAGCTGACCATATTGCTGTTCAGCTTGGGTTCCATTAATCATGGGTATTGGCCTCTGTACAAAACTTGGGGCATTCCCATGTGAAATGCAGTGAAAGATTGAGATCCCTTAACGTCTCATGCTTTACAGACTGTTTTATGATATGGCAATTAAAGGTGACAAGCTGTAGCTCTTTAATCCTGGGTGGCTTTCTAGGCAGCCAGGGAGAAACCACTGATAGTTTTTTGATGTGGGTCATTAGAAAGCCATGCAGTGCAGCACAGTACAGCTCTGTCGTCTCTCTGCCTACAGGACAATCAAAATTCAAAAGCTACTGTGAAAAATACTCAGTGTTGCTTTGTCACGATGCACATTTTTTGGGAAGGGAATTCATAAAATAGCTATTCCAGAGAAACAGGTTTGTGCTCTGAGTGTTAATTAGTCCCTGTGAGGGAGCCAGAAGAGCTGATTCATGTGAACTTTTATATTCACATCTTTACAAACCATTTGTTTCCAACTGTTGTCCAGGAACAAGGTATGTTGAAGTAGAAGAATGGAAGTCTGTCAGGCACAGGGATTGTCAATCATTTGGCTTAAATACCAGATGAATGCTAGATGTAAGCAACACTATTATTCTGCCCCTTCTTATAGTAAGTCATGGCTTCCTTTCATTTCAACTAATGATCTGACCTTGTTTGTCAGTGAAATATCTTACGAAAGGTCACCCTTTTTAAAAAAGTTGGAATAAAAAACTAAACATAAATCAGAAGTATTTATCTGTGAGAAAACCACTGAAGCGCATTCTACTTAATATTGTAAACAGGAAACACATATCATGTAGACATCAAGTTTCCACTGAAGCCAAGGACAGATTTCTAGTTTACTGCCTTGGCTGAGCTTTCAGGTGGAGAAATACAGGCAGGTAATGCCTCTTTTACAGTCAGATTCTTCCAGCAGTAATCCCCTTATCGTTTGTCCCGTTCTCTGTGATTTTGGTTACCATTCTGTAGATTGAAATGCATTAGTGGCTCATCTCTGAGAGAGGCAGAGTTGTTACTCTAGCTTCCTTGCACTCTTATTACTAGGAGTGAGGAGACAGCAGGAAGGATGGACCTCCCTAAAGCCCCTCTCCTCCCCTTCTCCAAGCTTAGATAAGCTTATGGAGTGTGGGGCAGTTGTCTGATACACACACACACACACACCCCTTTTTCTGCTCTGTGTCCCTCAGTATCTGCTCTTAGCTATCTCAGTCTGTCCAGCGCTAGCACTGGCCCTAATTCTGCTGCTGTTAGAATCAAAAACTGCATGTTTTGTGATTGCCACTTGCATGTAGCCATTAAAGGTGCTGAGCTCTACTTTCAGTTGTAACCGATCATGCTGCCTTTACACACAAATGGTCATGGAAATCCTCCCATGCCAATTCTAAAGTAGATAGACCTCAGATGGCATCCATTAGGCTCCTGCGAGGCAACTCTTAGTTACATTCAAAGGGGTGATGCATAATGATATCATTCAATCCATTCGGTTTATCTCGAAGGAAGGTAACAAAATCAGAATCTCAATTACGGCTTATTTCATACTTGAAAGAAAATATGTTTATTCATTTGCTCATTGGGTTAAATGGATATAATAGTGCATCTCCCTTTATTTTTCAAGGAATGATGGTGTATGAGAAATGAGACTGTGTCCTCAATTTATAAAGGGTGACGTTGTTGGCCATGCTGCCAATTTCCTATAGTGGTGCAAAATAACGGAAGTTCCTTTTCACAGTGCCAAGAGCGATCGTAATGAGATTGGTTCATGTGTGTAGCATAATAAATGCCATTAAAATTGGCTAGCTCATCCCTATCTTTCACAGTTATCTAATTTGGAGCCGGATAGTATATTTGCATGCCCTACTGTGAAAGCAAAAGTTCTAGCCTTGAGAAATATGTAGAGATTAGGTAAATCAATCAAGTGAATTCTATTCTGCCTTTAATCAACCTGTCCTCTGGGTTGGCCCCAAAATGTCAGTTTGCCTCTCCTTGAGAAATGAAGCCATGGAAACACACTCCCCACGCCTTCCAAGATATAAATATATTAATATATGCATGAAACTTTGGGAGCATTACTAAAAGTCAAATGTTACAATACAAAAAGCATGCTACCACATTATGTCTTCACTGGTCTTCTGGCTGTTAGAGCAGCTAACGGCATTCCATACTAGAACTGAGATGATCTTGCAAGGTATCATTCCTGGCCAAGAGGACCCATAAGTGGAATGGAGTGTTATGTGTTCACCAACAAAAACTGCAGTGCTCTTGATTGCTGTGTGGAAAACAATGCTCCTACCTGTGGAGAGTAATGGAGGCTTGATAAACTAGTGCGTAGTTCCCATTGTGCAGGAAAGAAGAGGAGGAGATATTTTGTGGCCACAGGCACCTGGCTGCTATGCACATTTTCTGCTCAGGACAGAACTTTGGTGCTTCTGTGGCTAACAATGGTGTAAAATTCCCTAAGATATTACAACACCCATCTTTTTATGAAGGAAAGCTGCCTCATGGCTTTATTAGTAGCTGCCAAGCTAACTGTATAGCAATCTCTTGATACACAGCCCTTTTATAGGAAACTGAAGCAAAAATACAAGAATGGACAGTGCAATGAATGCACGATGCCCAAAATTATCCAGCCAAGGACGGAAATTTAAAGTTAGGTTTTTGAAAATATTACTAATTGATCTGAAGATTACAGATTTTCTGGGCAGAACTTCTGGACAGATGCTTCCCATGTTGTTGTTTTTTTGTTGACATAGATGTCAGATCTCCCTCCCTCCAACACACTGGAGATCAGATATAAATGAGGTTCCCTGCATTTTAATAGTTGTATAAAAGGGCATTTCAGCAGAAATTATGCCTGCGTGAAAATCCTCCCCTAATGTGTTCCTTTGCCTGCACAAGTATTGGGGATACATGTCTTTTGACATCTGGTTACCTTGCTCACAAAAGGGACAAATTAAACATCTTGAGCATCTGATCATCATCGTTGTTGTTGTCGTTGTCGTCATCATCATCAATGACAACATCTAAATCATATCTACCAGATTTAACTAAATAGTTGCACTAGCAGGAGTCAGTGCAAGTCCCACTAGTGCAATGGATCTTTCCTCCCCCTCCCCCTCCTCTTCCTGCAACCTGCTCCACCCAGCCCTTACCATCTTTTGACTGGGGAGTCAAAAGAAGCCCCAGCACAACACATGGGAGGAGGGAAAAGGAGACTGTTCCATCTGACAAGCTGAAACGCTTGTGCTGGCAGATCTCCTTAGCGCTACTTTGAATTCCACCCATATTTAGGATACTTTATAATGAGTTTTATAATGAGTTACTGGACTGTTTGAGAACAGGACTAATACATCATTCCAATGATTTTATTGAAACATTATACTGTGCTAGAACACTAGGATAAATGTGATGTATACCAGATGAGAATACGAGAATATTAGATGAGATATGAGACTGAAACTCTGCTCTTCTTTTCTTATATATAAAAAAACAGGCATGGGGAGGATTTGGACTAGAGCTGTCAAAAGGTTCCAACTCTCTGACCCTATACCAATTCTATATCCGAAATTGCCTTGAAATTGTGATTGGGCAGGGAAGGGTGAGTTGCATCAAAGTCGTGTAATAAGATCAGAGGTGTAATATTCTTAAGTGGGTCCCTTGTATATCGCCTCACATGGTCGCATACACTTCTGTTAGCCACGCATTGCAGAAGATTCCAAGAGAACACCAGAACAATTGCTATATTAAACAAAAGGATAAACTCCGAGACCAGCTTACACAGAACTGAACTGGCAGAAGGATGAAATACACCACAGAAACCTCACCCACCGAGTTAATGGAGGGGGAACAGTGGCTGCAGTCAATCACCTTTTAACCCTTTAAACACCATATACACCACGAAAGTATCTCAAGGACATGAGGAAATCATTGCTGGATCAAGTCCTCTGGTCCAGCATCCTATTCTCACAATGGGCAACTAGAAGATGTCTACAGTGGTACCTTGGGTTACATACACTTCAGGTTACATACGCTTCAGGTTACAGACTCCGCTAACCCAGAAATAGTACCTCGGGTTAAGAACTTTGCTTCAGGATGAGAACAGAAATCGTGTTCCGGCGGCACGGCGGGAGCAGGAGGCCCCATTAGCTAAAGTGGTGCTTCAGGTTAAGAACAGTTTCAGGTTAAGAACGGACCTCCGGAATGAATTAAGTACTTAACCAGAGGTACCACTGTATTGGAAGCCCATAAGCAGGACCTGAGTGCAAGAGTGCCTTTTTCTCTTGTGATTCCCAGCAACTGATATTCAGGGAGATACTGTCTTCCACCAGTGGAGGTAGAACAACATAGGCATTGTGACTAGCAGCCATTGATAGCCTTATTTTCTACCAAGTATGTCAACTTGAATAAAATATAGGGGGAGGCATGTAAGCCCTGCCCTGCATAATTGATCACAAGACATAGCACACACCCACACCATTTGAATGGCAATGCCCATCAACTTTTTTTTTGGGGGGTGGCAACTGACCCCCTCAAATTCTTTTGGGGGGGGCTGGAGGGACCTCAGCTTCAAGGAGTTGGCTCCTATGTCCTCTACAGAGTTCTGGAAGTTGAAGAGGCTGCCATCCCTCCTTCTCCACAAACATTAGCCAACACAAACTTGACATATAAGCGTGGCTTCATCTTTTTTTGGGGGGGGGGGAGAAAGTAGCAGCTACCCTTGTGATTCTGCTTTCCCACTCCCCCGAATCTCTGTTTTGTATTGATTTTGAAGAGTGATGCTGACAGGTATACAAATCACCTCATTAGTTCTTGTGAGACCTTTCCACAATATGCACATAGAATAAGTAATTAAAACCAAAATCACAGCAGGGTGGAATTCCCAAACTAAATATTTGTCAAGAAACACATTATATTAGTGCCTTGAAAAGCAAGGAAAAGAATTGGACTGACCTGCAGGTCACAGCAATTCTTTGATTGTAGCTATGTCTCAGAAGGAATTATCCTTATCCCTAGGTTGGCGGGGGGTGGGGGAATTAACCCAAATAATTACCAGGCATGCAATCATCAATCACAGCCCAAAACTATGTACTACTACCCATATTTTTTAGGGTGGGCACACTATTATTTTTGTAGCAGAAATGATTAAATTATTCATTATATAACAACTTAGTATCCTTGCACCAGACTGAATATATTTGTCAGATTGGATACGTGGGAATTCCTGGTCCTCATTCTAATCAATAATGGAACTTGAGAAAATGGCATTTTTCACTGAGAATTGGCAGCGCTTCATAACAAAAGCATATCTGGAAAGTTAATCACTTTGCACTATGGCGCACCTCCATTTAACTATAAACTGACATTTGTATTTAATTTTGGAACCCTGATACCTGAATGCTGACACTGATTTTTGTTAGGTGTTGACATTATCTATAAGGGATGCTTAAGTTGTGCAGGGAGTTGGACTAGATGGTCACTGGGATCCCCTCCAACTCTACAAGGTCAGACGGTCACAAATCATGCATCTTGTGTATCTAACTTTCAAAGCAATGCTTTTGGAGTCATTTTGTATGGAATATAGGACTAGGCAGAGTCCTGATCTGAACTAGCTAGGCTTTTCTTATCTTGAAATAATTCAGTAGAGGACAATGTGGATATAGCATTGGATACTTACAGGAAAACTGAACCAAAATGGCCTCCCCATGGCATTTTATGAGTAGTGAAATGGGAGAGTGGTGGCACACACACACACATATCAACATTGGATGAATTCTTCAGTGGTTTGTCTCAAAAAACTCTTTGTATACATTTTGACTTACTTAATGTTGTCAGTTCATGTTGGTGGATGGAGGAAGCAGGCAGGATAGGAGAGGAAGACTGGAAAGTGTATGGTCCAAACCCACTGAGTTCTTCAACGATATCAAAGAAACATTAAACAATAATAAAACCGCATCTGCAGCTGCACCCAAAATTGAAGGACAGAAAAGTTGAGGAGGCCATCTTGTTTACAGTTCTCTGGGGGAGGACCGAAATTCTCCAAAAGTTCAAATTCCCAAAGAGAGCACTGAAATTCTCCAAGAGGAGGATCTAAAAAAAGAGGGGGGAAAGCCAAAACTTTGCCAGAGAATTCTTTTCTGAGAAAGTTTGACTCAGTCCTAATGCAGGTGCTTCTGTGCGGTCCTCTTCTAGGGCAAATGAATATGCATGGTATCAGATGGAAGGGGAAGGCAGGCCGTCACTTTTGTCTGACTTCTGGTCCACTGCATCACTACTGCATCCTGGGATGCAGAGGGGGAGGGCCAAGGTGGTGTCAAGGCACACACACTTTGCAGACGGACAGGTGGAAGTACTGATTTGGCAGAAAAAACATGGGTGACCCAAGATAAAATGAGCTCTGCAATCCCACCATTGGCTACTGATTATAGTATCGGTTTTAGGAGCATTTCAGCCACCCCACCCCATTCCACCTGTTTCCATGTTGGTATCCGAAGGTAACCAGGTGCCAACCAGGAATTATCGGTCATGCAGTGCAGCTCCTGCTATCTATGTCCAGACTGGTCTTAAAAGCAGATCGCTCACATGCTTGACCTGCTTTATATGTATCACAGTTTACATTCCTGCATCCCACCTGGTGGAAGGAGCAACAGTGGAACACGTCCTTCTGGTTTGCAGAAGAAACTGACTTTGTGTAATGCAGAATACTTAAATTTACCCAGTTGTATATATTCAAAAGGACTTATGCCCTTTTCAACAACTAATGGCAATAATTAGGAAAGATAACAAATGCCACTATGTAATTGCATCCCTTGAAAAATGTAACTTGGGATAACAGAAGTGCTGTGTCTGCTTCTCTTAGAATTGAATAAGCATCTCACCAGCCACTCTGTGGTTACCTGAGGCTGAAGCTGGGCTGGCTGTTCCTAGCCTTTGAGGATATGGATAGCTTATTGCAGGGGTATGCTTTTGCCTGTTTTATTGCATTACTTATTTATTAGAGATGGTAATAAAGCTTATGCTCAGCAGAGCTTAGGAAAATGATTTCAACTGCCAAAGGCATTGTTGCAAACAGATCCACCAAGGACAAACAGAATTAGAACACTATGGCCCATATAATTCATCTTCAAGAAAAAGGAAAATCAAAAAGTAACCCACAAGAGATAAAGGAGGGAAAAAAATCAGGCACAAGTGGCAAAAATGTGACCCAAATTTGCTAAGCTGCACACAAAGCAACCACCAACTGAAGAGGAAGGACTCTGGGTTTCATCTGCATCATGCCATGCAGCAACAAGTGTGGGTGTGGTGCCAACTGTGCACATGACAGGAAGTCTCACTCAATTCTGCCTCTCTTGACCCATGTACCTGTATGATAGCCACTCTTCCAAATACCCAGGGCTGCATTCCAAATCCACATTTTTATATGCACCATATAAACATTTGGGGTGGTATCAAACTAAGTTACTTGCACCCATTCATTTCGATGGGGCTCCTGAGAGTGTGGCTAACAAAGAGCTGTGTCACCCACCTGAGTCTATGTTGTGAGACAGAGAAACGTGTTGTGGAAAGAAGCCTTGAGGTATTGTACACATTCTTCACATCATAGCAGTCAAATAAGCCAAGTTCACAGACCCATTTTTCTATTATTGGTGTTACTGAATGTTGTATTGCCTGTAGTGGTGTGTTTGCAGTCTCTCTCTCTCTCTCTCTCTCTCTCTCTCTCTCTCTCTCTCTCTCTCTCACACACACACACACACACACACACACACACGGGCTGCTACATGAGTATGTGAAAAGAAAGATTGGGGTTGCCAACATGGTACCCTCCTGATGTTGGACCACTGTAGTCCAACAGATTCTGTTTTTTTTTTAAATATTTATTAAGGTTTTCAATATGAATACATAGTTAACTCACAGTACAACATATGCCATAACATATTTTCACAACTTCTTTGGACTTCCTCACGTCTCCCGCTTCCATTTTCATCATTAAATTTTTTTTACCAGCAATTTGTCTTCTTGTTTGCATTTTTATATCCCACAAACTTAATTTATAATCTAGTAGTTCTCCAAAAGGTTTATATTTTCTCAGTCTCACTTGTCTTCCTAATTCTATCTAGTTTAGTGGTGCTCAATTATTTATGATTTAGCAGCCTACTTAACATTCAGCCAAATTACAATGTTTTTGTAAATAAATCTTGAATTTCTTCCAGTCTTCTTCCGTCCTCTCTTCTCCCAGGTCTCGGATTCTGCCAGTCATCTCGGCCAGTTCCATATAGTCTATCAGTTGCATTGTAGTCCAACAGATTCTGGAGGACAGATTGGGTACCCCTGAGAAAGAGGTTAGGATGGTCTTAGTAAACTTTTAGGATCTTAGAGCATTCCTTTAATAGCCTAACTCAAGTGATCAGATAAAAGTAAATCCTCCCAGGGCACAGAACCTTGCTTGGATTCTGTTTCAGTTGGTCTACCAGCATCCATGGCATTGGGGCAGCAAAATGAACACCTGCTGTGTGTTGGTTGCTTAAGAAAATTCCAACGACACTAGAGTTCTGGGCTAACTCTTACAAACAGCAGAAGTGCAAACCTATGCATGGATGGTACCATTTCAGAATGCAGATGAAAGCTTACAGGAGGGAATGCTCCACCACAATAAAATGTTCCCATACATTGAAAAAGTATCATTTTGGGATGGAAATTATTTGCTAGAACCCTTCTTTCCCAGTCTAGTATTCCATGTGCAGGCAATAATTTGGATGAAGAAGGAACTGAGTTATCATCTGCCCTCTCCAGTGATACAGTCTAAACACAATTTTATGACCTTGCCAACTGTTTGTGAGAACTACCATTGTTCAGATTATTATTTCCCCAGCACCTCCCACATCCTTCACCACCAAGAGTTATGAGAGCTAGGAGCTGTTGACACCACCTGTCCAGATGAGATAACTCCCCACTCCCTTTCGTTACCATCATGTTGTGCCTGGTGCTTGGCAACATTCTCAGTAGGGTGGTCACTTATGCATTGCCAAAAAAAGAGAGAAAATGTATTAAAAACTTCCCCCTGAAAAAGAGGGCACTGGTGTGCATAAAATTTGCACATACTAATTTATAGGTGCAAATTTAGAAATACAGCACATCTCTTCATAGTGGAGAAGACCTGCTCAGTTTGCTGTCTTGGTGCAAACCATTAAAGGACAACTTCAAGGCCCCTTTTCTCCCTTCTTAGGGTCTTTTATATCTAAACTGGGCTTGAAATGGACAGACAACCCTTCAAACAGAGGATGCCTTCAAATAGATGACTTTCCTCTGACAGTCCTTCTTATGTGGTGCTCCTCTGTGGAGCAGGAATGCATGACCATGCTCTGTTCACTAGGGAGAGAGGTGTTCCTTGTGGCCTGTTGAGCAACAAGAGGGTTGAGTACAGGAAATTTGACAGCACTGCCCCTCCAGTGCCTCTGGCCAGCTTTCCCAATTGAGAGTCTTGGGAACTGGGAGCCATTGATTCAACTTGCCTGATTAGGATGAGAAGTTACTCATAAAGGAAGAGTAAAAATGAAACTGTAGTGAAATTTTAGTGAAATCTGCTTTGAGAGCTTTTTGTCA
Source organism: Podarcis melisellensis (assembly GCF_964234715.1). Lineage (NCBI taxonomy): Eukaryota > Metazoa > Chordata > Lepidosauria > Squamata > Lacertidae > Podarcis > Podarcis melisellensis. Next base: position 39,147,183 of record NC_138531.1, read on the forward strand.
AAAAGCCTTATAAATATTCCAGATGAGTGAATAATAATGAATCCTTGTAAATAAAGCAATATGGGGTTTTGGAAAGATGAGGCAGTGGATTATGGATTTATCTCTTTGCCTGAAATTACCATTTTATGAAAGGCTAATGATCTAGGACTCTGTAGGACAATGCATGTTGTTTATTTATTGACAGCTGCACAGAGGAATGGATTCTGAATGCACCCAGAAAAAGAAGGATCAAAGCTTTTAATCTCTGAAAGCAAAAAGGCCAAGGGTTAGCTTTGGAAAGGCAGTTTTGCTGTTGTGTGTTTCAGGGCTTATTCCCAAAGTATCCACTGTGTCCAAACGTAAATGCAGAAATGCAGATAGAAAAGTTTGTCCAAGGTCACCACCTTCAATGCTCTTTGGCAATCCATAAATTCATTGCTTTCTTTGATCTCATCCTTCATCTTAAAGGTCAAATTTAAGTGCTTTGAACTTTCTATAGTCTCTTGGAATTTGCTAGAGAAATGACTTCAGTGTTCCCGCTTGAATCACTTACTGGTGGAATGCTGTGTTACACTGAGTAGACTCTATGCAGACAGTCCTGACTAGTGGTGCAGTTAGATGATTTTGGACTCTGAGCTTCGTAGACCTGCAGGGCATCTTCTCTTTAGATGGTGATATGTGTTACTTTACTTTCTTCAAAATGTAATAAACCAACCCACTGCATCTGAGGGCCCTCCTGCTAATTTTACGGAGTGGCACATTGAACTTCTGCCTCTTAATGGAGGTGGTTCCCAATTCGGCTCTGAGTTGCTGATAAGACCCTGACAGATCAACTGTCCTTCATGCCTGCAAGAATCATTCCTAAGTAAGTAAGCTATGCAATTACTGCCCAACTCTCCAAATTCCTGCCAACATACTGCAAATATCTAATAATTTCAATCTGAGAGCTAAGAAGATGATTGCACAGTGTCAATGAACCAATGGCAAACATATTTGTTATTCCTAATTTCTCATGAGTATTCCAAATGTGCTTTTATTTTTATTACATTTATCCTTATGACAACCATAGGAAATAGGTTAAGCTGAGAGACAATAACTTACTGAAGGGTCTCCATTAAGCTTCCTAGTAGAGCAGTGATCTGAACCTGTGTTCCCAAAGTTCAAACACAATATGGCACCCATTGCAGCACCATGACCTACTAACTAACATGTCCAAAGTCAGCATATGCATAATTGTCACTTGTTGGCAACACTACACAATGTCTTGCATGTATGAAAGAGCCCACATCAATCAAACATCTATCCCTCCACCTATCCACTCATTTATCCTGTAATATAATGATTCTCAATAGAGGTAGTTCACACAGCCAGCTGTTGAATGATCAAGCTATGAGAGATTAAGGCTGTAGTCTTAAATACAGTTAAATGTAAAGGCCCCTGACAGTTAAGTCCAGTCGCGAAAGACTCTGGGGTTGCAGCGCTCATCTCGCTTTACTGGCCGAGGGAGCTGACATTTGTCCACATACAATTTTTCCATGTCATGTTGCCAGCATGACTAAGCTGCTTCTGGCAAAACTAGAGCAGCACACAGAAACACCATTTACTTTCCTGCCAGAGCAGTACCTATTTATCTACTTGCACTTTGACGTGCTTTCAAACTGCTAGGTTGGCAGGAGCTGGGACCGAGCAACAGGAGCTTGCCCCATCACAGGGATTTGAACTGCCTACCTTCTGATCAGCAAGCCCAAGAGGCTCAGTGGTTTAGAACACAGTTACTAGGCAGTAAATCACATTGAAGACATTGGGGCTTACTTTTAAGTAAATGCTGTATATAGTACCAGCTGTTCTGTAAGTGATGAACATGTATTTGTCCTTCAAAATCTTTGACAAATTCCTTTATTGTATTAGCACAGCTCTAAAAAAACAAACAAACAAACAACCATTGCCATCTCATGTTTCATTTCATTTCAGCTTCTCTTCATGTCTGTTCTTCATACTCATAGCACTCTTTGTCTCAGTTAGCAGGTGGGTTAATCTGTCAATTTCAGCTTGTCTCAATATTCTCATTTTTCTAAACTTAGGTTCAGCTCTTCCCATCTCCACATCACTTTGCAATCAAGTTCCACATCATGAAAATTCATCAGCATTTTAGTGCAATTTTCTCCTAATATGCACATTTCTATGTACAGTTTTGCCAAATAAGCACATTTTTCAGAAATCAATTTCCGCTAACATTTTTGTATATTTTCACCAAACTTTATGCACGCTTTACGATATGCATTTTTGTAAACATTACTTAGCTGGAGAACGATGTATCAAAATTCAGAGAAGTGCAAATGTTGATGCATGCCTGTGTTTCAGTTCTCATATTTTTCAGGAAGTCCAAATCAGGTAGATTCACCTTTAAATGTGAAATGAATTTTCCCCTCATCCCTATTCATCCCTATTCCCAGCAGGTCTTTCTCACTTGAGCACCTTTCTCTAGAAGTTATGGCCTGTGATCCATGAATCAAGTAATTAATTCTGGGTGCCCAGGAATTTGGGTTTGCATTTTTTCCAGAGCAGTGTGTCATGCCACATGCCGAGCTGCTTTTGAAACATTGTGATGTGGCATGTGTGTGGATTCAAAGAGAGAGAAAACCCTAAGTTACTACTGAGCACACTCAAGGCCCTGGCAAGCCAAAGTGGATCGTGTCCATGGGCTATAAAAGTGGAAGCCCAACAAGATGGATGATCATTCAATAAGGCAATTTGTACAATATATAGAGAGGATTTACTTTATACAAGAGACAGTGTACATGCTGTAATTGCAGTATTAACAATTCAAGGGTAATAGTTAACATCAGTTTAAAAAACGCTATTTAGCAGTAAATCCTTAATTAACTGGAAATGTGTCTGCCTGTTTTTATGAGGCCAGGTATATTGATACTTAACTCCTAATTGGTGTTGGCTCCTGTAGCATAATGATTCAACCTGCTTTTCCTTCCTATGACTGCATACCCAAACGTGCTTGCCTGAGAGCAAAGTCTCACTGAAGCCAGTGGGAGTTACTTCTCAGTGATCATATATACTGAGATGTGTACAGATATACACTGCATCTGTACTCAAAAGGTAGAGTAGAAATGCATTTTCGTGAGTTTTTCACAGATATGAAACAACACATAGGAGGCCCTATAATGAGAATATTTTTGGCACTATGCCACAAATACAAAGTAGAAGAGCTATATTTGACAGGTGTCCTTTTGTGGGAATGTATAGCAGAGTTTTCCCAGTAGTGATGTATGGAAGTGAGAGAAGGACCATAAAGAAGGCTGATCACTAAAGAATTGACGCTTTTGAAGTATGGTGCTGGAGGAGACTTTTGGGAGTCCCATGGACTGCAAGAAGATCAAACCTATCTATTCTTAAGGAAATCAGCCCTGAGTGCTCACTGGAAGGACAGATCCTGAAGCTGAAGCTCCAATACTTTGGCCACCTCATGAGAAGAGAAGACTGCCTGGAAAAGACCCTGATGTTGGGAAAGATTGAGGGCACTAGGAGAAGGGGACAACAGAGGACAAGATGGTTGGACAGTGTCCTCGAAGCTACCAACATGAGTTTGACCAAACTGCAGGAGGCAGTGGAAGACAGAAGTGCCTGGCGTGCTCTGGTGCATGGGGTCACGAAGAGTCAGACATGACTAAACGACTAAACAACAGTAGCAGAGTCAATGGGGGCTTTTTTTGGCAGGGGGATAAGGACCCTCCACAAGCGACCTGGTCCTGTGTCTGGATAAGCAGTTGTAAGTGATGCCCCCCGTAATTTGTGAAAAGGTATGGTGAGAGAAAAGTTAGGGCTTCTAGAAGGAAAGAGGGTTGTTTATTCAGTAGCTTAAGGAAGTTTGTGTAGGTCATATGAACATGTGAGAAAGACAATGATTAGGGGGTACATACATATTGAGAAAGTGAGAACCTAAATTGCAGGATCAGAAAGGCAAAGCAGTGATGGGAGAAATCTGGGCTCCAGCATTGTGGAGTCATGTGATGGCATGGCACATAAATTAATCTACCTGGGACTAATGCATGCCTTCATTATATTTGCATTGGAGAAATGCAAGTGTTTGCCTGTTTCAGGTTCTGGTGTAGGAGAACAGATGCTATGCTCCAGCGCAGCTCCTGGCCAGAGGACAGGCTACTAAGTTTGAGACCTTGATTCCCTCTTTGAACATACTAGTATGTTTTGTGCCTGTCTAATAGTCTTCAGAAGGAGTAGTACATTCACAACGGGATTCTTTCTGGTACTCCTTTCTCCTGTAATGTCAAGGACAAGATCGTTCCCTCCATGTGCAGAAGCTGATTGGAGTAGCAGCTGGATCTTACCTCAGTACTAGCACTGGGATAGCATCCTCCAGCTTAGGGAGTGTAGCGCAGGCTGCAGAGTGCACACAGCTCTGTCCTCTATCATCTCACTGCTACTCCTCATCCCATATATCTGATGCCTGAGCTAGCCACCTCACTCTTTCTAATGGCAGGTCTGGCCCTGGGTAAGAAAGAACCACCTGTGCTAATAATGAAATCAAGAGGATGCACATTGAAATAGCTGCATTTCAAAGACACTAGTAAAAATAATAAGATCAATGCGTCTGATCTTCTTCTTGCACGGAGTGGGAGTTTTGACATTGACTTCAACTGGCTAATTATCAGTCCCTTAATTACCAAGTAAAGAACATTGGAGAGATAATTAACATTCCTCATCTTGGGGAGTCTTATTTAATTACTCAGAATGATAACTCTAATATTTATTTGCCATTTCATCCTTATGGCTTGTTAGTTATGTACAACATGCATCAAAGACACATTGAAAACAGGAGCAAAGGAGGGCAAAAAAGAAGCTCAAGCTAGCACATCAAATCCTAGCACACACACACAAAATCACAAACATTTCATCAAGCCAACTATTTAATAATCCCTAATTGTTGCATTGCACACAAAAGTTGACACACACACAGCCAAAGCTTGTCATTTGCATCTCATCTTAAAAAGGCCAGCAGACAAACAAGACATTAGTATTATCTGCAAGGTCTTTTAGAACATATTTTAGAACGTCTTTTAGCCCAATGTGCTCTTTGTCACTTCAGGAATATACAGTGGTACTTCTGGTTACGTACTTAATTCATTCCGGAGGTCCGTTCTTAACCTGAAGCTGTCCTTAACCTGAAGCACCACTTTAGCTAATGGGGCCTCCTGCTGCAGCCGCGCCACCGGAACACAATTTTTGTTCTCATCCTGAAGCAAAGTTCTTGATCCTGAGGTACTATTTCTGGGTTAGCGGAGTCTGTAACCTGAAGTGTATGTAACCCGAGGTACCACTGTATGTGCATAGAGCGCCAGTTCAGATATTTTAGAGAATGGTGAAGTCCATGCTAGTTGAAGCCATCCAGATCAGGGATGGAGAATCTGTTGCTCTCTAGATGTTGTTGGATTCCAACTCCCATCAGCCCCAGCCAACATGGATTTTGGGAGTCATAGTCCAGCAACAACTTCTGGAAGGTTAAAGGCTCTTGTTCCTCTTCCCCATTTTCAGTTTAGGATGCTGTTATCAAATCAATATCTTCATTAATCAGTATCTTCGTTAATTTGTCTAGATTGAAATGTAAACATTGATGGATATTCAACAAGGATTGTTATATCATTCACTTTAAATCTTCATCGTCACTCATTGCACTTCTTAGTTGTTTGTTTTAGAAAATGAACCTCAAAGAGACTTATATTGCAAAAATCAAAACCAATATAAAATGAAAACAAAATGAAAGCTTAATAATGTTCACATACATAAAAGAAGAAGAAGAAGAAGAGTTTGGATTTGATATCCCGCCTTTCACTCCCTTTAAGGAGTCTCAAAGCGGCTCGCAATCTCCTTTCCCTTCCTCCCCCACAACAAACACTCTGTGAGGTGAGTGGGGCTGAGAGACTTCAGAGAAGTGTGACTGGCCCAAGGTCACCCAGCAGCTGCATGTGGAGGAGCGGAGACGCGAACCCGGTTCCCCAGATTACGTGACTACCGCTCTTAACCACTACACCACACTGGCTCTCTAACACATCTCAGCTGCTAAAGGAGGCCACAAAACACATTTCTAAGACATAATGGGTAAGGCTAAGATCTCAGTTCTCCTGCACAAGCCCCAAAGAAAGGAACAGGTTCCATGAAAAAGGAAAGTCAAGTTCACAGGCTATCTGTCTAAAGGAAGAGGTCATTCATTTCCAGATGGCATAATGTGTAGGCCATAAATCCACAGATTAGCTTGCTTTGTGGCAAATTAATTCTCCTATTGATTCAATTTCCTTCTAATGTAAGATACTTTTTGACAGGCAAAGTGGCGTTTAAAAAATGCCCCCTAGAAGTGATTAGCTATTTCATGCTGTAAAAGGCTCCAATTCTTTCTCTCATCTTAAACTTTAACTATAGTTTTAAATTACTCATTTAACACACTCTCAAAAAAATTAGTTACATTAAATTCCGTGCAAGAATGCATTTGTCCAGCGTACAGGATATTAGGTTTTCTTTCCTACCTTTCCGTAAGTACAGTATCCAGATTCATATATATGAGCCCGTTGCTCTTAAGCAGCTGCTCGAAAAGTATAAATCCAGATTTTAGACTAAAAAAAACTATCATGTGAATGGTACCAGTATATATATATATATATATACTGACACAGGCCACAAAACCACAGCTCGCCCCTATACACGAAGCCAAGCCAGAGCACAACTAAGTGCAGTACAGCCATCTTCTCAGAAAAACTCTTCACAAAGTTCAAGAGGTCAAGACACAAAGACTTTAGCAACTAATCCACACCTAATGACCCACCTAAGTGGTACTCAGGATATCACTCAAGAAATCACTCAAGATATCCCTCAAGTAATTAAGGAACAAAAGAAGAAAAGGCACACTAGCCTGGGAACTTCCTCTCTGCCCAGAACATTGGAGGCTATACACCACACCCCCTCAACAGTATTTATAGGAACTCAAACACTGAGATCCTGCTCTGTTCCAGTAACAAGAAGCCGAAAGCACCAGCCTGAAGATGACGAGTGAGACCTCGTCGAAACGTCGCCTAGACACCCCAACTTTTACACGGGAAGACACCCGAGGACACCAAAACCTGCATTCCTGTACCCGTGAAAATCTACGAAAGCATATATATATATATATATGCAGGTTTTGGTGTCCTCGGGATACCAGCAAAACAGGGTTACGAAGCTAATCCAAAAAGAAACACCCCCCAAAAACCAAGACACAGAAGAAAACAATGGCATGGCCCTCCTTCCTTATATCAAGGGCACTACAGATAAAATTAGCAAAATCCTCCATAAACACAATATCAAAACAGCCTTTTGCACCAACCAAAAAATAGCCAATATCCTCAGAAACCCCAAGGATAAAATCCAGTTGGAAAACCAAGGGGTCTATGAAATACCCTGCAAAGTCTGCCCAGCCACGTACATTGGACAAACAAACAGACGAATAAATGCACGTATCGCAGAACACAAGAATGCCGTCAAAAAAGAAGAAAAAACTTCCTCTCTTTTCCAACACATGAAAGAAACAGGACACGAAATTAATTTTGCAGATTCCAAATTGCTCTTTAACATGGAACATCACCACAAGAGAATAATCATGGAAGCCATCGAGATAGAGAAACACCCTCACAACATGAACAAGCGTGACGACACATCCCGCTTGCCAGACATCTGGAAATTAGCCCTCCCCACAAAAACTGACACCAGATCCAGAGGCACACAAAACGCCATCACCAATCAACCACACCAGACCCAAACCCAGACCCTCTCCACAGATAAATTACAGACACCATCCAGTAGCCAAACCATGGTGGCACCTCCGGATGCTGCACCCCCCTGCAATCCCTACACAGATCTGGCTGACACAGGCCACAAAACCACAGCTCGCCCCTATACACGAAGCCAAGCCAGAGCACAACTAAGTGCAGTACAGCCATCTTCTCAGAAAAACTCTTCACAAAGTTCAAGAGGTCAAGACACAAAGACTTTAGCAACTAATCCACACCTAATGACCCACCTAAGTGGTACTCAGGATATCACTCAAGAAATCACTCAAGATATCCCTCAAGTAATTAAGGAACAAAAGAAGAAAAGGCACACTAGCCTGGGAACTTCCTCTCTGCCCAGAACATTGGAGGCTATACACCACACCCCCTCAACAGTATTTATAGGAACTCAAACACTGAGATCCTGCTCTGTTCCAGTAACAAGAAGCCGAAAGCACCAGCCTGAAGATGACGAGTGAGACCTCGTCGAAACGTCGCCTAGACACCCCAACTTTTACACGGGAAGACACCCGAGGACACCAAAACCTGCATTCCTGTACCCGTGAAAATCTACGAAAGCATATATATATATATATATATATATATATATATATATATATATATATATATATATATAAAATATACCACGACACAAGAGATTCCAATGATATTAATAAAAGCTACAGTACTTTACCCACTTATTTGGGGAGTATGCTTAACAGTGCTCACTGGAAGGACAGATTGTGAAGCTGAGGCTCCAATACTTTGGCCACCTCATGAGAAGAGAAAACTCCCTGGAAAAGACCCTGATGTTGGGAAAGATGGAGAGCACAAGGAGAAGGGGGCGACAGAGGATGAGATGGTTGGACAGTGTTCTCGAAGCTACCAGCATGAGTTTGACCAAACTGCGGGAGGCAGTGGAAGACAGAAGTGCCTGTGTTCTCTGGTCCATGGGGTCACGAAGAGTCGGACACGACTAAATGACTAAACGACACAACAACATGCTTAACAGTGCAATCTTTTGCATATCTACCTCCCACGAAAGCCATGGGGTTTGCTCCCAAGTGTTCCTAGAATAACAGCAGGGACTGGGAAATTCCAGGTGTCCAGCTCCTATAATTCCTGACCGTTGGCCATGCTAGCTAGGGCTGATGGAAGTTGAACTTCAACAACACCTGAAGAGCCATAGGTTCCCCACTCCCAGATTAGAGTTTAAAAAATGTAGTGTAAAGGAAAATCAGACACTAACCAAATTCACTGAAAAAGAATAGAATCTGTACAAAAGTGTTCGCATACCATCTCTTTAAAAGAGCAGGCCATACACATATGTCTCATATTGCCCCGGAAATTTATACTTTCTGATGCAATTATGCAACTCAAAATGAGTTCAGTGACAGCAATTCAGATACAAGTTGCTGGGAAGTTTCCTATTTTCATTTGAGGATTGCTGAAAGGTGTGTTGCCTCTTTGGTGTCTGTGTTTCTCACTTCCTCACAACTGACCGTACTCGACTCTCCCTGGAAAATTGGGCACTTGGAAGGTATGGAATTGGGCAAAAGAACTTTCCAGCAACTTGTATCTGAATTGATGTCGCTGAACTCATTTTGAGTTGCATGAATGCATCAGAAAGTATAAATTTCCAGGGCAATATAAATGAAAATATCCTTATTTTGATCTGAAGCATGTTGGAGGGTATGCAATTCCCAATGAAATGAGTAGAAGTTGTGGAAGCTGTCTCTCACACAACTGTGCACACCTCACATCCATCAATGGAGCATGTGCAGAACTTTTTGGTGGATTGTGGCCGTTGAATAAAATATAGAGAAAGTAGCACGTTATTCCCTCAAGGAATTATTTTGAGAATAGTGAGGTGAGAACCTTTTTCCTATTCAAATATAGCAATTTGAATTGGATTTAGATAAGGCTGCTTTGTGAATGCAAATATGAACATAATTAATACAAGAGAAGGAATAGATAATACAGCATTCTGATGATCATGCAGTTAAAATTATTTAGGTGTGGAGGAAGCTTCAGCATAAAATTGCTTCCATTCTTTAACAAGCATTAATGAAAAAAGAGGGCAAAAGAGTCACAGACAAGCTGACACCATACAAATGTCCTTGCTGTATATCAGCTATAAATAGCTTACTGACTAAAGTAGATATATGTATATGGACTTACAATGGAGAGGCATGAAAAGAACAACTATATGCACTATGAAGGGCCTTTCCATCATTTGATTTACTACTGGAAGCCAATAGGCACCTCCATTTTTCCACCTTTGGGTAATTTAAAAGCAAGGATTTTTAATAGGCTGCATTGTTCAAGAAATCAGTGAAAATATGTGCATATTTAAAATATGGAAGCTCTGGGAACATAGTTTGCCTCGAATGTCTAATTTCTTTGAAGGTTTCCCCCTTTCCAATGAGCAGAAATGGGACTCATTCTCAAAGTCAATGTCTAGTAGATTATTTAATTCAGTGATGGAAAGGTGCTGTGGCACAGGTAGATGCAAATGCAACTTATTCACATTGTTTGTACATGATTTTCCACCACCCCAATTCAGCTCACATGTGGGGTTAAATGGTTCTCAGTCACCTCTTCAGAGTGTGATAATTCAGTGGTCCTTCAGGGCAAGAAGACATACAAAAACCCTGTTGGCTCTAGCACTTTGTCACTAGCCATATCAGTGCTTCATTTTACTGGAGTGTAAAGCATCCTTCATTCATGGTGGCAGCGAGTTATTATTGATCCAAGGGACAGATCTACTCTATAAAAATAGGGAGCTGCCTTATACAGAGTCAGACCATTCCCTCCCTGGCTCTGTATTCTCTACACTGATTGACAGCAGTTTCTCTGGCGTTCCGGACAGGGGATGTTCCAAGCCCTACCTGGAGATGCTGGGGATTAAACCTGGGACCTTCTGAAGGGAAAGCAGATGCTCCACTAATGGCTATGACCCTACCCCATCAATATGGTTCCTGTCCATGCTTTCTCTGCACACAACATCGGTGGCATGCAGTGTTCCATCTGCACATGTCAACAAGGTGAAAAAGGTAGACAAATGTGAGTCATATTATGGTGAGAGTGACTCACAAAGGATTATAAAGTTGCATAAGAGTATAGTGAGATCCAATATTTTTTTGCCCTCATGGCTAGGTCCCTTCCAACAGGTATGGAATACACACACACACAGAGAGAGAGAGAGAGAGAGAGAGAGAGAGAGAGAGAGAGAGAGAGAGAGAGAGAGACTTGTTTTATTATAGCAAGTATGGCCAATTTGTGGAAAGGCTATAGTCCACTTCTCCCAGGTAGTGTGAGGACCAATTGGGGTCACGCCAGCCCGAAAAACCCCCTCTAGCCATGCTCACCTTCAGTTCAAAGGGGTGGGAAGGCCCCATCTCACAATGTTGCCTGACCGTGCATGGTAAGTGGGTTTCATGCTTGGGACTGGGTTGCCCAAATTCTTTCTTTAAAAAAAGTAATAGAATGGGGAATCACAATAATCTTATTCTATGTGTGTATTTTCAGACATAAGTCCCACCAAATTCAATTGTGATAGGATCTATTTCTAAGTTAGTGGGCATATAGGAGTGTAGTCTGAGTTTAACTTATGTCAGATTGTGGCTAGTTTGAGCAAAAGGATTTGTTTACACTTTCTATTTTGCATTCATATCGCATGAGGAAAACAGCATTCAATCATTGCATCCCCTTTCACCACAAACCAGCCAGGAGTTATCATACCATAACATTTCAGATTTTGATCATTGTAGGAATGATTCACAGCCTACTATAACTCATTTCACATTCATTCTTTATACTGTTATCCCGGCTAGCCTAAAATCGTGTCCTTTGAGAAATCTGCAGATGGCTCTCTAGATTGTTGGCATCAGTCTATCTGACATGTGGGGCAGCATAAATCTATCAGGCCTTTTCCTACAAGGCAGCATGGATTTTCTGCTGGATCTGACTTTCAAAATCTATTTAAAGGTTCCAGCTGCTTACATTGATATTCACCTTGTATCAGAGGCTCAGTTTAGCTGCATGTTTTTATAAAGCCAAAATGTTAATTTTTTTTGGGGGGGGAGGGGAGTCATAAGAAAGAAAAGAAGGAAAAAGATGTCTGGGATGTTGCAATTACTTTCTTGAATGATTAAATATAAATTTCTCCTTTAACACTCTCCTTGCTAGTGAAGCAGCTGTTGACTGGATGAGCTAAGAGAGAGAACAGGTGTTGATACCTGCTGCCAGGAATGATCTTGGAGGTATATAGGAAACTCTTCATGACAGTTTGAAAAACTGCAGCTACATGTTCACGAGTGTTGTAGATGGTGGTCACTTCCAGATGGCCGGTTTCTTGATCATTCATCCTGATTTGTTTGCACAAAGTTTATGCAGAGGTGAAATGATGTCCACTTTTCATTGAACATACCTTTGGATTTCTTTCTGGGAAGTTAGATGATGTTGCACCAAACAAATGTTATCCTACGCTTTCACATTAAAATGTTAATGAATTTTCATGAGGAATTGTTTTTAAAAATTGCAAACTGATGTGGAAATGTAGAGGACTAAACCTAAAAAATTGGAAAAATTGGAAACCGAGAGAAATGGAAACTGACAGATCTTCCCATCCCTTGTTAGAAGGCACGCCCCCCACTAGTCTGAACTGATCTGTGTCAGCCATGTTCCTTCAAGAAAGTTTTTTCCTTTATTTAATCACATTTATTGGTGCCTGCCTCTTCTTCCCCCTCCCTACCAATGGAGAGTTACAGACTGAAGAACAGAGCAGTTTCTGAGGTGGAGGTAGAAAAAAAAGCATAGTTAAGGAAGACAGTCTATAAAGAATAGAAGATTATATTGATCAGAGAAAAAGGGAGAGAGAAATATGGTAAATATGAGAACATTCTATGTCTAAGGAAAGAAGGAAGGGGATAGCGGAACATTAAAAACCCTGCAGGATTAGACTAAAGGTCTTTCTAGTCTGGCGTTTAGTTTCCAACATTGACCAATCAGATGCCTCTCAGAAGCCCTGGAGGTGGCATGGAACCCAGCAGCTGACTCTTGTAGTTGCTACTCAAATAGGGTGGCCCTGTGTCCTACTTTATAGTGGAAAGTCCTGCACACGAAGGGCTGTCAGAAGACAGCTCTTTGTTTAAAGCTGCCTTCTATTTGAAGTACTGTCTGTCCCACATCCAGTTCAAATATAAAGAACAGGATGAGAACAGGTGGGGCCTTGAAGTTGCCTATCAACTGTTACACCTTGGACAGCAGCCTGAGCAGGCACAAAGGTACCCTGGTCCCTGTCTTCAACACTATGATGAGATTTTTGTTTATTCAGCACTTATGTCTAAATTAGCATAGATACAACAAAAAAAATTCTTTCCAGTAGCACCTTAAAGACCAACTAAGTTAGTTCTTGGTATGAGCTTTCGTGTGCATGCACACTTCTTCAGATACACACGGCTACCTATCTATAACTTAGCATAGATACATATACATCTGCATATGTAAATATTATACAAATCTTTACTCTATTTTTGGTGACACTTTTTTCCTTTTGAGCAACTCATAAGTGGCCGCCCAGCATAGGGTTTCTGAAGCTGGAGATTGCACACAGCCAGTTCTTTCCCCCCAAGAAAAATAGGTTCCAGTATTCACCATGAATTTGTTACAGTAAGTAGGATAAGTCATTAGGTCCTAGGAGAAGGGGGGTCTGGAATGCTTTCTAACGATAACGTGTCCGCCAGCTGCTCCAGCTCTGCTGCTTCCCCCTCCTCTTCCATTATCTCCCAGCTTTGTTCCTCTTCTGTCTCAGAGTCATGATCTTCTACAGACCACCCATCTAAATCTATACTGTCCTCCTCTCCTCGGGAAGGTTCAGGAGAAGGCAGAGCAGTCTCCCCCATTCTTCCTCAGTCTAGTCCCTGACAGCAGTCAGGCTGAGGATGTTGTGCATTGCCTGCTGCTTTGCCCCTTATATTCAATGCCCAGAGACATTCTTTTATGACCTGTTCTTGACTGTCTCCCCCAGGAAGTGCCAGTCGAGCTTCTTGCTGATAAAGATCTCCAGATTACACATCTGGTACCCAAATTTGCTCTGGCAACTAAGAAGCTCCATTCTAGATATGTTAATGCTTTCTAATTTTAAAACCTGATGCTGTAAATTTTTATGCTTTAACTTTTATAGGTCTTGATTTCAGCCTTGTTCTTATCCCCCGCTGTACATTGTAAAGGCCTTTGGCTATGTAGAATAAATTGACTGATTGAATTAAAATAGCCCGAAAGCAACGTAACAAAACAAAAATACAAACAGAAAAAAATCAATTGAAAGTAATACAATTTAAAAAGAAAACAGTGCACAATGCAAAATTCCTAAGATGCTCATCAAACAAGGAGGCCATGTTTCCGTGTTTTACTTTCAGTTTCTCTTCTGACACTGGGCAATGTTGGCTGCTGCAAACTTCATAAAATGAGACCAGAAGAGACTGACGTCTATAACAAACAAACTTCATATATACCCTACCCAAGCTTGGATGGCTTTGAAAAAGGAGTAGACCGATTCATGGCTCTCATTGCCTATTAGCCATTCCCATTGCTGAAGATCACAAGCTGGGACAACACTCTTGGCACTCAGGTCCTGCCTTCAAGATTCACATATGCATCTGGTTGGCCACTGTGAGAACAGGGTCGTGGATGAGATGGGCCTTGGGCTTGATGCAGCACAGCTCTTCCTATGTTCTTACTGCAATAACTGAACACAGAGTAGCTGCTGCCCTTGGTTTCAATTCTCTTCTGGTGTTTTGCAGAACTGCTCCTTACACCCACTCCCAGAATGATTTGTTTCATACTGTCATTACAAACCTAATGAAGAATGCAGGAGAGACTTATATACCTATAACTAGAATATGCGTTGGATGAAATGAAATCCCAACATGGAAATTTGTCTTATGTGAAGGGATGTTAAAACGTGCCAGCCCTATAAATAGTCAAATTACTGTGGAAGGCTATTGCATGGTTGCCATCAAACATCCCAGTGCCCCCTAAAAGGAGGATGTTGGCACACAGCAATTTTTACACACACCACAAAGCACCAAATACTTGTTTTACAAAGCCATGTTGCCCTTTTTGCAGTACCTCATAAATAAATCTCATCTTCTCCATATAATAAAATATGACATGCCACTGAATACAAGAGTGTGTGTATTGGGGGGGGAGAGAACCTGTGCTTTTATTTTGCATAAACTATTTCTACTTGCCTCACAAGGGCTTAGAGTTTTAAAATAAAACCTCGTCATGGGTTATGACAGCATTTTGCAGTATTGTAATATACGATTTTTAGAAGCCTTTTCCAAATGTTCAGCTGCTGACATATGAACTGCCTCTGCTCAAAGGTTACTGATTTTTGCCATGAAGTGGAGTGCTGCATTAACCTTTATTTTATTTCCTCTAAATTAGAGGAACATTTCCTTCTGTTGAGCCTCGTCTTGTTTCAGGGGTAATCCACTGCATGCTAGTGGCATACATTGCTCACTTGTGTGGCCGCCACTTCTTCCAGTGCCTTCCATTTGCATTTTGAGGCCCCATTTGAGAAAATGAGTAAGGTCACATCCACGCCATTCGTCTAAAGCTCTTATACCACTTTAACAGTCATGGCTTTCTCCAAAGAAACCTGGACACTGTAGTTTGTTAAGTGTGGCATGAGTTATTAGGAGACTCCTATTCCCCCCCCCCCCAGAGCCACAGTTCCCAGAGTTTCCTGGGAAGAGGGACTGACTATATTAAACCACTCTGGGAATTGTAGCTCTGCTTGGGGAATAGAGGGGTTTCCTAACAACTCTCAGCCCCCTAAAAAGCAACAGTTTCCAGGATTCTTTAGAGGAGGCCATTTCTTAATCAAAGTGAAGTCTGGGGTCCTTTGATGCTGTCCTCATTTTGGTACAATGACATATTTTCTAGAATGGAGCCATGTGGCTCTTCTTGTTCTTAGTAAGACTCTCTTATGGTTAGTAAGACTCTTTATGGTTCTATTAAAGGAAGAAAAGAAATTGCCAATGCCAAGAGAATCTTTCTGATAGGGTTCAAGCCCATTTGGTGTTTTTCATCATTTATCGAGATATTACAGCTGTGGCAGTTAACATTGTCATTGACATGAAATATCACTTTCCCCAAAAATGTTAACTGCTCCAAAAAGATAGAATCTTCTCTCATGTTTCTTAGAAACTGCTCACATAAAGCTTCCCTTAGTGGCAGAACCCCCTTCCATTAAGTTTATCATTTTTTTTCTAAACTGCCTTATGAAATGTCACCATTAACAGCAATAGCTGATTTCATATAATTTTTGAGGAGCCTGTTTTGATCTCTTGCTTGGGGTCAGGGAAAGGTCCTGTAACAAAGTTGTGAATTCGCTATATATCAGAGGGCCAAACTTGATGAGACAATGTATATCCAACTAGGGATCTCCCATCTCTTTACATTTTGATAAAAAAACACACACCAACCTGGCCTTTTCTGCAGTGGCTCCCTGGTTGTGGAATGCTCTCTCCAGGGAGGCTTGCCTGGTATCTTTAAGCGGGGTGCTTATTGTTTTTGCTTTTTACCATGGTATGTATTTTGTGTTTTTATCTTGTAAACTGCCCCTCAAACTGGTCTTCAGATGAATGACGGTATAGAAACTTAACAAATAAATGATAATAATATGTTTTCATAATCTTGGCCTCATTTGCAGTGTGATGCCAAGGGTATATGAAAACCCTGATATAGGTTTAAAGGGTAGAATGATCTGTTGTGGACTTATTTCTTGTTGGCTCAAGCTTGTTTGCCAAAGAGTGTCTACCTGTGGATCTCCTTCCACTGTCACCATCACAATTATGATGGTGGCTTTACTTTTTCCTGCCACATTTACAACACAGAATTGCTTTTCCAGAATCTTCTGGATAGTTGGGTACCCCCCACCCCTCAAATGATCGAGACAGATGCATCCATTCTTTATATGAAAAAGCACACCCATTCACAGCACAAGCCTATCCACCTTTACTGAGAAATAAGTCTCACTGGGCTTAATGGGGCTTACTCCCAGCTATGGAGGTACAAGATTACAGCCTCAATTCCCAAAATGAAAAGGTGTCACCTTCATTACTATGTGGGATCAAGCATTTATTCCACACACACACACACCCTCATTCTTACAGCATAAACAGGTCACATCTGTGCTGTTCTGAACAGGAATAATTTTAAAGCTTTAGAAATCTATAAAGAAATTCACTTTGGGGCCAGAAATGTCAGAGAGCAACCAAAAAGAGAGGGGGAAAAGCAATTCTCCTCTGTAAATTTCCAGGGCTGCACAGCAGGGATGCTTTGCTGCTCACCCAGATTTCTTTACGAAGATGAAGGAAGACAGTTTTGTTTTGTTTTTTAAAAAAAGATATATATGATTAAAAAAAACCAAAGTTCTGTTTTTCTCAAATATGCAAATTTGGGTCTCTATAATTCATAATTTAACATTCTGTTAAGGTATTTCTTTGCTTCCCCTCTCCGCTCTCCCTACCTCAACTTTGTCTTTGTCTCTAACAATGGTGCCAAAGAATGCTGAATGAGTAATTGCAACAGAGGAATTGCAGACTTTAGGTTTGATGGTTTTCAGTTTAATATCCACAACACTGCAGGATTTTCAGCTACTCATTTATAGCCCTTGCCTGTGCAATCAATCAGTTACCCTAAATAATAAAAAAAAAGAATAGCAACACCAAGCCTATAGGTGTGAAGCTTTTCAAGTTATTATTTTAAGATATTTTTAATATAAAAAATCCAGCCATTATTATCCACACAGATTGCCATGAGCAGCTTTATATTCTACCATTTGCATGACTAAATTAAAAGCTACTGCATGCCTTGTGTGACTCACCTGGCATCATTGTGAGGAAGGCTGTGAATGTTCACTGCAAATTTCACAGCATTCAATTTAAGCAGCCCTATAGCAAAAGGGCCTCATTCAATGCCTAAATGAGCAGAACAACCAGACCAGTGGCATCAGATGTCATGTGATGCCATCTCACATCTTCTCAATGCGCTTGGCACTGGGGATGACACAAACCAGAAATTGAGGAGTTCCCAATAGAATAGACGCCATCACAGTTTCTGATTTGTTCCTGGAATGTCCCACTTTTCCTTACAGGTAAAGGTAAAGGGACCCATGACTGTTAAGTCCAGTCATGGATGACTCTATGGTTGCAGCGCTCATCTCGCTTTACTGGCTGAAGGAGCTGGCGTTTGTCCGCAGACAGCTTCCGGGTCATGTGGCCAGCATGACTAAGCTGCTTCTGGCAAACCAGAGCAGCGCACTTAAATGCCGTTTACCTTCCCGCTGGAGCGGTACCTATTTATTTACTTGCACTTTGACGTGCTTTCAAACTGCTAGGTTGGCAAGAGCAGGGACCGAGCAACAGGAGCTCACCCCGTCGTGGGGATTCGAACCGCCGACCTTCTGATTGGCAAGCCCTAGGCTCTGTGGTTTAACCCACAGCGCCACCCGCGTCCCTCCCACTTTTCCTTAAGACGTCCCTATTTTTATCAGACAAATGTTGGAGGGTATGATGTTGCATTGGTGAGGCTGGGGTTGTGCAGATGCACTGGCAAAGCCAATCCAGCCCTCCCATTGATACGCTATGCAGCCTTATTAATAATAAGTGACCTCAGGTGACCTCAACCCACCCCCTCCACTTTCATACTACTCAGAATGTGGTGTCAGGAGACCAGCTATGCAGAACCATCCTATTGTTCCAGCTTCTCCTGATGGTTTCTTTTTGGGGACAGAAGTGGGTTTGAACACACACACCAAAAATCTGAATAAAGCCATGTGGTGCTAGGCAATGAGAAGGAAGCATTTTCCTGCTTAGTAGCTCCCTCCCAAGAAATCAAAGCCAGCCGTAGGTTGCTCTAGTTATATTGACTGTGCCTTTTACATAGGAACCCCACAGACAAGCTTAAACATCAATAAGTATGCCAGCAATTAACTAAATTACCTGTGGAGAGGGCACATCAAGCCAGGCAGAAGGCAATTAGGCATCTTTTAGTTCTGCATCCCCTTGCACATTAACGCTACCCGAGCAGCATGGAGTAAGCAAGCTGAACTCTTGAGAAGTTCGCCCGAACAAATAAAAAGTATCACAAGCATTCCTGTCAGTTATCTGGGGGGTGGCTAGTGGGAAGTGGGTGTCACCAAGAACCGGGATTCCCAGCACTGGTGTCACTGCCCTGTACTGTGATGGTAGGGGGTAGGACAGAGTGGTGGCAAGTCTGAGGCACCTCTAGGGCCGGAGTGGAGCCAATTCAGAGTTCCTGCAGCTGCTCCTGCACCAACCTCAACCCCATAATGCCCTCACCCATTCAGGTAAGCGGTAATGGTGCCAGTTCTGGAAGCACAGTCCCTGCCTACTGCCAGAGTCCACCTCTGGTTTTTTTCTGTTTAAGTCATAGCAATTAGATTTAAATTTGGGTCTATATAAAATAGGATCATAGAATCACAGAACTGTAGAGTTGGAAGGGGTCCTAAGGGTCATCTAGTCCAATCTCCTGCAAGGCATGAATCTCAGCTAAAGCATCTCTGCCAGAACAGTTTACGTAAATCTGTATCCCCATTTATCTCCTTCTTTTGGGGTGGTGCATTTTCATTTTTGCTATGTGTACACAGTCACTCTACTTTAGCACACCAGAAATTCCTGCTGTTGCCTATCCCCACTCTTCCATTCTCTTCCACCTCTTTGTAAGCTCACTGTGGGTGACGGACCAGGGCAATGCTTGGCCAGGCCCCCTTCAAACCTGACACTCACACTGATCTGAATAAGCATTCAGATCAGTTTATTATTATTATTATTATTTTATTTCCCATTCTTCCTCCCTAAGAAGATCAGTGTTTCTGGGTCAGGATATTTCAGTAAACTAATATAAATAAGTGCTAAAAAGTAAGTAATGCTCGCAGCAGACCAAATAACTAGGGTGTCTCAAAAGCCTAGATGAAAAGTTCTAACTGCCCTCCTTGATGCAAGCAGTGAAGCAGCCATATTGATTTACTTAGGGAAAGTGTTCCAGAGACGGGGGCCACCACAGAAAAAGCCATCTTACACCTTTTCTTTAATTTTCTATGAATAATCTAAGACTGTTGTTTTGTTCAAGCAGTTCAGCGAAATCATCTTTGATTTAATAATATATTCTTATTAATCATCATCTAGTATCAGATCGAGCATTTCTTGTCTAAAAGCAGTTAATGGGCATCAATGCAGTTCTTGCTGGACGTTACTACTTCAGATGAGGGATGGGGGAGAAATTGGATTCAGTGAACCAAAACATATGGCTATCTTTCAAAATTTGAAGTTACCTGGATTTTTTGATGCCTTAATCCAACCAACGTTTAAAAAAGTGCATACTGGTATATGAAGGGAAAGTACATAAAAATGAAGATACTCATGAAAACAATGTAGAAAGATATTGATGGATTTTCATTGGGACTTAAAACTTCCCCACCCTGTGCCAGCAAATTGCTGCATAATGTGGAAAACTGAATTTAAGATAGGAAAAATGAGAAACTGAGCAAAGTGAAATTGGCAGGTCCTCCCATCCCTACTTCAGACCGTCGGGGTCAGTTGTTAGGTCCTATATAAAGGCCCTTGAGCAGCATGGCTTGGCTGCTCCAATCCTTGTGGCAGTGAGGCCTCAACAGAGCAGGTGACAAACAGGTTTAGAGCTCTAAACAAAGACCAACAAACTTAGCTGGCCTATTTCATCCAATAAAATGCATGGAAAACCTAATATTTCCATGGTGTAGGGGGGAAGAGCAGCTGTGTGTTCTCCCTGCCCTCCACTCCCCGCTTCGAAGGTTACCTCTAATACATATCCGTAATGCTGACTGACAAGGGAGGAGGGATTCCAAAGCATCAAAAGCCTGCGAAGCCTTTTAAGGAAGTTTATCTGTAAAGCAAAAACCATTCTTATGGGTAACTGTAATGAGAACTTGCCTTGCCGACTCGACAGGATTTAATTTCTGTGCCAACCTAATAAGTCACAAGTGTAATGCATATATGGTATGAATGTTCTCTTGCCTCTAATGGGCTATTTCCGTTGATAGCATCACAGAACAACATCAGCTGTGCAACATGCTACTGTTGACTTGTGCCGGTGAGATTTATCTTTCCAGATGTGGGTTAATCTGTGGTTGGTGAGCAATGACTTGCTTAGCATGCCAAATGATGCGCCTGCCTTTCTAAACAATAATGCTCAAGGTCAGCCCTCGTTCTCATTGTTCTGAAAAAGGGCTGTCGAGGGTTGAATGACTGAATCCATTGACGGAGCCAGAGAATTTTCTTGATTGGAACATTTAGAGGGCAGAAGATATTACATTAATCCATCTTTGAGTGTAATGAGACTCCACATCACTTTCTCATGCTGGCAGGCAGTTTTCCAAACGGAGTTGTTACTGAGTGTTTCCTTGATCTTTCTGTGCCCACAGGGTTTCCTTTTAACTTATTCAGCCTTTGGCAAGTGGACACATTGCACTGGAGTTATGGTACATGCCCTGTGTTCATTAATAGACATGAGCTGGGCTTTTCTCCCAAAGCATGGTGCCTTGCTGAAGACCCCAACGGATTATATATATATATATATGGCTTTAAAGGAGAGAAGCAGTTCTTGCACATGTAAGAAGACATAAAATACCTGGTTACATTTGGAAAGGTCATTCTCTTTTCACTCCCCAAGAACTAGTGCTTTGGAAGAGAGCATAGAGCTGAATTTATTAATCCAATTTTTGCACCCTTCCTCCAATCTTCAGAAGCCTTTCTGTGAGTGGAATGATCAAGCAGATTCTGGAACAGCGTCTGTGCAACCAAAATGTAGTAAAAGTAATCAGAAAGAAAATATAAATAGGAAGCCGGGGGACGGATGACTGTTGCGTTTGCAAAGTAAAGGAAGGATTGGACCCTGATTAATAAGAATACACACAGAGACTTGAACCAGCAAGACTCTGGGAAGGGTGCGTATAATCGTGTCTCTCTGTGCTTGTCCGAGTCTGCAGCCCCCTCGCCCAGTTACTTTTTATTCACAAAAGAGCTTTTTACAGAGTGTTCGAAAGAACCAATCAGATTTCCTCTGAGCATTTCCACAAACCCACGGGGAGAAAGTTAAACCACTAAAACTAATTAAGCACAAATATTTCTGGGGTAAATAAGTGGAGAACTACAAAGAAGAGTATCTGGCAACCCAGGAGGTAATAAACAAGCAATACACATATGATAAGGAGGATGGCCAGGCAGGAGGACAGCGACCGTTATCACCTTAATGTGAAATCTGCTTCCTGGCCCTAAGATGAAGATCCTACATCAAATAAACTTGCCCACTGTCTTTGATGACCCAGGACGCCTGCCTGCCTGTCTAAGTGTGTACGTGATTCGTGAAGAGCAGGGAGAAATGGGCAGCAGAGGCAAAAGGGCATCAAAAGGGCATGAATGTAGAATCTTATGGGATTTAATCAGAAATTATTGTCAATATATCAAACCCAGTCAACACAATGCTTTCATCGTGGACACGATGGCTTGATGTATATTTTATAATTCCTCATTGTAATCCCATCTGACCCCTACAGACGACCAAGGCTTTGCATGTGGATTTGTGAATGGCCACAATCTGGCTAATCTGCTTTTGCAGCTGAAACTCCTAAACGTGCTCACAAAACAGGAACTGCTTGCCCTTGTGCTGGGACTTGCATGAAGGCATTCCCTGGGTGTTATGTGATGTTAGTTACAGTAATCCCACTGAAATCAATGAACTTTGGTATCTTGTCCATTGATTTCAGTGAGCCTAATCTGAGTATCACCAAAGCTGCAATCCTAATCATGTCTACTGAGAAATAAGTTTTATAAAATTCAATAGGGCACGTTCCTAGGTAAGTGGGGTTTGGATTTTAGCCTTCATTCGATAACACCCTCTGTGTTTTTTAAAATTGCTTTCTACCATCACCATCTTTACCATCAGCCCCTAACTGTCTTAAACAAGACCCAGCAGCTGCAGATAATAGCCAGCTGCCTGGTCAGAGGAGATGCCTCTATGGATCAAAACATCTGGCGCTACCTGGCCCTGGGTTGCTAGGCAGCACACACTGGAGAGAAGAGACTCTGCTCCTGTGGTCACTACAGAACCTTTGCAGAGCAGCAGCTGAAGCAGCCAAACCACCAGCAGCATCTAAGTCACCCCACACTAACTATAGCCTTCATAAATCACTGCTGCCTTTAAAAACCCTTTATGATATTATGTATTAATTTTCATTTATTGGCAGCCATATTGGGCATCTGTCATTACACAGAAGGGTGGAATATACATATTTTAGATAAATAAAAAAACCAAAAAGATTGCATTCACTCATTATGCTGTTACTGTGTGTATGCACAGGGAAATAATCTGTGTATGAAACAATGTTAGAGACTCAGAGCTGGCATCCTGTTGCTCATACTGGTTGCTTCATCTCTAGATGAAAGAAAATTTAGGGTTTTTAAACTGTAAGATGGGGCCTAATTAAAGCACAAGGGGGGGGCTGTGGCCCACTAGATATTGTTGTACTACAACTCCCATATTCCCTTGACCATTGGCCATGCTGGTTGGGGATCATGGGAGCTGAAGACCAGGGATACCCTAAGAACCACAAGTCCCCCACCTCTGTTTTTTCCACTTACCTAGATCTGAAGTAGCACAGAATTAAAGGCAGGGAAAGCCTTCATTGAATTCCCGGCAATTGTTTCCTCATTCATTCATAAAAACCTTTTAAAAAACCTTTTTAAAAAGGCCCAGTTGGATGGGGCCAGCATTGTATTCTCACAATGGCTTCCCTGTGGGAAGCCCCCAAACAGTGCAACAGTGTTCTCCCCATTTGTGCTGCCAAGCAGCTGGTCTTCCAAGGCACACCCCTGCCCTGACATTCATTGATTTAGTCACTGGTTCATTCGTAGCTCTGAAAAGGAGTGAGGCATGGAAATCAGCTGCCTTGCTAAATATGCAAGAGATATCCCGTTGTGGCTAGGTAAAGGTAAAGGACCCCTGACCATTAGGTCTAGTCATGGACGACTCTGAGGTTGCGGCGCTCATCTCGCTTTATTGGCCGAGGAAGCCGGCATACAGCATGACTAAGCCGCTTCTGGCGAACCAGAGCAGCACATGGAAACACCGTTTACCTTCCCACCAGAGGCTGGTTTACCTTCCCACCTTCCACACTGTTTACCTGCTTTCAAACTGCTATGTGGGCAGGAGCAGGGACCGAACAACGGGAGCTCACCCCGTCATAGAGATTCGAACCGCCGACCTTCTGATCTGCAAGCCCTAGGCTCTGTGGTTTAACCTACAGCGCCGCTTGTGTCTCCTTGTGGCTAGGTAGGTGATCTTAAATCATTGTCTGAAACTGATCTAGCTCTGCACCTTGGACCACTGATTGCCCTTTTCAGCCCATAAGCATAATAAGCAAGAAAGAAATCTGTGGACAATGAGGTGGTAGCACTAGCAATGCTAATTTATCAAAAGACTTATAAAAGAATATTACTGTTTTCACAACCATGCCACAAAAGAAGAAATGATATATTTGCACTCAGGTGCCAATTAGTTCACTATGGAGCCACAGGCAAAAGCGAAAACATATGGAATTCTTAGTGTGTCACTTAAAAGCAATTATTTGCTTTAATGATAAAATCTGCCTAGCCTTCCCAACTCTTCCATGTAAATTCCCATTTAATTTCACAGATGGCATCTCTGTCATCATTTCTTTCGCCAGAGAGAAGCTCCATTTCTCGAAACAATTAAATTTCAATTTGTTTGGTAGCTTGCATGTTCTCAACCACGTTTTTAGCCTTGTAGGCACAGTGGGAGGAAATTCAGAGCTGTGATACCAAGAAGGGGGGTGGGAGGTGGGCAGGGACAGGCAGGGAGGCAGGGAGAGATGGGGAGAGGGAGAGAGAGAATGGAGTCAAGTTGAGGATAAACGCCTTGCCTTGCAATCTAAGCCACAAATCTGCTTTTGGGAGCAGCAGCGCAGCTAGAAGAGGTTGTGATCCAAATTGACAAGGAGCGAAATTGACAGTGCTGGTTTATAGAGTCTGAGCACAAGCATATTAATTAGAGTCAATCAATGGGAAAGCGGATGCTTGGATGAGAAAAGAGAACCAGATCACAACACAGAATCTGATCTGCTGAAACTGCCTCCAAAAGTCCATCCATCTTTCTTTTTTTCCATGCTAAGGAAAGTGGGGCGAGGAGCAGAAATGTTGGGGGGGGGGACCTATTCAGACTGCATGGGGAAAGTACACCTTATTAATATGCAAGCTGAAACTGACAAAAATGTTAGGCGGTGGCTGATGGGTTAGACGTTAATAGATTGTGTACAGCTTTTTCTTTTTCCCATTCTGGTAGCATTACTATTATTATTATTATTATTTAAAGATGCAGCCTCATATATTTTAAATGCATGGCTCTGTGTCAAAACACTATGATCCTAGAAAGTCTGTGCAAAGCATGGAAGGGAAGTGGGATCATGGCTGGAGGCATTTTGAATGTTATTGCAGCAAGTTACCCTGCTAAAAAAAAGGGACACGGGTGGCGCTGTGGGTTAAACCACAGAGCCTAGGACTTGCTCGGTGGTTCGAATCCCCGCAACAGGGTGAGCTGCCGTTGTTCGGTCCCTGCTCCTGCCAACCTAGCAGTTCAAAAGCACATCAAAGTGCAAGTAGATAAATAGGTACCGCTCTGGCAGGAGGGTAAACGGCGTTTCCGTGCGCTGCTCTGGTTCGCCAGAAGCGGCTTAGTCATGCTGGCCACATGACCCAGAAGCTGTATGCCAGCACCCTCGGCCAGTAAAGCGAGATGAGCGCCACCACCCCAGAGTCGGCCACGACTGGGCCTAATGGTCAGGGGTCCCTTTACCTTTACCCTGCTAAAAGGGCAAAACACTTCTATGGGGTGAAAACTCCCCAAACACCTTTAGGGTGTCAGGGTGGAGGAGGTAAACGATGCAAACTGCCCCAGGATTGCCCGCTCCCCAAGCCTGTCCCTTCCAGTGTTGTGATTCAGCCACCTGGTGCAGATTACTCCATTGCAACCTGTGCTAAGTTACTCCCTGGAACGAATCCAGTAGATCTGGAGTGTGGAGTTAGGTGTAAAGTGTATCAGCTTTATGTTAAAATAGGAAAAGGACTCAGGGCTGTTCAATAGCATCATCACGATGATACTTGTATGGAAAAGCCGCAAATAACTGCTACTTCAGCTGCCCTTCAGGCTACCTACAGAGGAGATAGAATGTTTTTCAATCAGCTTTACAGATCCCTATGAGAGTTCTCCCCATCAGCCCCATATCCGCTCTCCACCACTGTGGTTAAAAGAGCTCTGATAAGTGGTTCTGGCAACTCCAGCAAAGTCACAAAACTTGCTTGTCAGAATCCCTTCTCCAACCCCAATCTCCCCAAAACCTAGCTTCTCACTTTTATTTATATTTATTTACCTTCCTAGCTGTATATTTCCCTCAAACTGAACACATTATGTGACTGTTGGCCCACCTCCAAGTAATATTTCAATGATGCCTTGGGTGGCAAGAGCTGAAGGCATGGCGGGGGTGAAGTGTTTCATTGCCTGTTGCTTGTCAGTTGTTGTGGAAATACGCTGCCTCACTGTGCCTAGAATGTTTTATCCTGAGATGATCTGCAGGGATTATATTTGGGCAGCTCTTGACTGGATGTACATCTCTTCTATTTATTAGATGCTAAAACTAGACAGATTGGCAAGTGACATTTTTCGCTTCACCTATAGCAGATGGCATAGCTCGTTTGACTGACTGTGGTTCACCTTGGCCAATTCTGTTTCCTGCTTGTGGCATATTATAATTTGGGTGAGAATGAGCCAATCATTTACTTAGATAGAGGGCCCTTTTGGGTTGGCTTGTAAGTGATGACTTCCAGGCTCTTTCCATCCCTATACTTCTGATTCCATTGCATCTTTTTAAGTGTGTTACTTCAAAACATAAAGTACCATTCCAAATCCACCTGAAATTTAATTGTGTGAAGCTCAAGCAATAAGGCGGCATCATGTATCACTGAGTGCTGGAATTAGGGAAGGTGTCTGCACCTTGCCATACGTTTATCCCAAATTCATGTTATTCTTTGAGGGGTCCCCCACCTCTCACAAGCACAAAACTTTTTTTCCTGTCGTGAAAGAAGGGGATCCTGCATCAGTTGTCTCTGCTCACTTCTCCACTGGCAGGAAAACAAACTTTTGAGAAGGTACACCTGGTAATTGGAAACTCAAGGCAGTAGAAACATAAGATGATTGGACCCCACCAAACTTGAAGCATGGGGAGCCCCAACAAAAAATTATAATTTGGCAAAATATTTGGACTTTATGTAATTGTATAATTTGGAATATTTAATGTGATATGATTGGATTGTTAAAATGGAAAACTTAATAAAATTATAAAAAAGAGAGAAGGTACACCTGGTAGACAGGGCAGCCCTCTTGCCAGTTCAACTTCCTGCCAGCTCTTGCTGGCAGATCGAGGGATGGCAAAAGAGAAGAGGTGGGAACTGTTGAGCTCTTTTCTCCTAATAAGTTGTGTTCATTTCACTTCCTATTCTGTTAAGTTGTTTATTTTTTGGCTATACAGTTGCCCTCCTCACCAGGTGTACCCTCTTGAAAGTTTTACTTCCTGCCAGAGGAGAGGGGGCCAATGGGAACCCACACAGGATCCCCTTCCTTCCTGCAGAGACAGAACTTACCACCGTAAGTTCCAACATTCACTCCTATAATAATGCTATATGGATGCATTCAGACCACAAAGAATTTAAGAATACATGTATGCAACCTTTATTTCTGAAGGGCACGGAGGAAGGCCGGCCATTGTGATATAATCACTGTGCATACCCACCATGAATTATTATGACGGAACTTTTGCTCTCCAGTCTTTGATATTCACCCTGAGGTTCTGAAATCTATAAAGAGTTGCCTTACAATGAGTCAGACTAATGATCTATCTAGGCCAGGATGGACTAGCAACAACTCACCGTGGTATAAGGCACTAATCTTTCTCTGTTCTGCTACCTGAGATCTATAATTAAAGATGCTAGGGGCTGAAGCAAATGCATTATGCAGAAAAGCTTCTGCTCTGTCACTGAACTCTGGTCCTTGCTTGAAGTTCTGTAGACTGAGCTGATGATTGCTACCTAACATAAGGCAACCAATCATTAAAATACTCGTGGCAATGAAATGTCAGAGTTGTGTGAACAATCATTTAATCCATGTTGCAGGGCACAGGTATTGTATAGTGGTGCTACTTTAATTGGCTTTAATTGTCCTGAAACAAAATTCTTAATGAAAGAAACAATATATGTCCAGAGGCTAGAAAAGGGGCAGTTATGACACTTGTGGCTTTTTTTGCTCCTCTTTGTGAAACTTGAATGAATCTGTGATTGATTACCATGGCCTTTGTCCATCGGTTGTGTTTTCGTTACGTCATACAGTCTGTTGACCAAAGGCAAGCAGAACTGACAGAAAATAAAATACTTCTCTACTTTTAGGATGCACCTCCTTCAGTTAGGGATTTTATTTCCCTGGAGGTAACTATATACAGAGAAAAACTATTCTGAGAGACTCTTGAGTTGAATTGCATTAAGGTAAACCTTGTCTTCTCTGTCTCTGGTTCTTTTGGGGATAAAAATTCTAGTAATGAATGTGCTGAGTAATCATATACATCACATGCCCTAAATATTAACAGTGCAACCCTGTTCACATGTAAGTCTTACTTTGTTCATTTGGGCTTCCTCCAAGGTAAGTGAGGTTAGCCTCTGGCATCAAGCAGTTTAGGAGATGATAATTTTCCAGAATGGGTGATTAATATTGATTATATGCAACCTAGTTCAAATGAAAACCATGGGAGCTTTTATAGTCACCTTACTGGGATGTTAATTGCACTCAAAGTTAGTTCTTTAATTTCTTACATGTTTAAAAAGTGTTTTGAAAAAGTGTCTTGGTTTCAGTACTTTATTAAACCAGTATGAAACACAGGGCTTATTGTTTTTCCCAAAGGCTTAAATTCAAAGTGTGACTTGGCCTCATGCACTTTTTCCTCTTTCTGTCTTTCATGGGCATCCACAGGGATTTTTATTTCCAGAAAGAGGGACAAAACAAACACTTCAAACAAATAAACATAATTATCATCAGAGAACACATCTACATTTTTTTTGTACCTCTGATGACTGAGTGGTGGTGGTGGGCTGACCTGACCTCTGATCTAATCCTGGTATATCCCTCCACTGTTTCTCAATGCGGTGGGACGCAACCTGATTTTTTTTAAAAAAAATTGGAGGGCCCCAGTTCACAGCCAAAGTCTGCAAAATCTTATGGATATAAATAAAATTCATCTACATTGCCCTGGTGTGGGGGCCCCTTAGGAGCGGCATGCGGGGTCCAATTTGGCCAAATTGCTCCAATGGCCTTAAGGTCAGGCCTGATGATACTGTGCAGGGGTTGGACTGACAAGCCAAGACTCAAGGACTTGTTATGGAAATAAAGAGGGGGGCACTTATTGGAAATCAGTTTTGTCACCTCTCCTCCACCCCAAACCCCGAGACAATGAGCCCAGCCACCTTTTATTCACAGTCACATAAGCACTACACTACAACATGGCCATAAACCTGTACATTCAACCGCTGAAATATACACCCAATATGTAGCAATGAAGATTAATGTTACTGCTTTATGAATGAACACTGTGTTTTATGAATGGACTGTATTTCGTGAATTACCTAAGAGCCACCAATAGGGAGCTCTAGAATCTGACAGCTAACCAATTGGGTACTACCAAACAGCAGCCCCCATTGGTGAAAGCAGGTAACCAGCAGGAAACGCTTCAGCTCAGCCTTTGCACTGTTGACTGAACACCCACTGCTGTGTAGATAATGGAGAAAGCTCATAAATTGTATCCCTTCTGGCATCCTAGCCAACTCTATTATGCTGGTGTAAACCCTGGTGCACCAGAAGCCCAGAATAGCAGCAAATAAAATCTGCTCATACGTCAGCGACTGATAAGACTTGTAAACCAGTTCTTCCAAAGTCTTCCTAAATTATAAAGCTCCAAAATACAGGCCAAAAGAGAATAGGTCTGGGAAGAGCGAGGCATACAATGGGTACCACCAGTGAAAAGGCCCTGCTCCATGTAGCTCCTGCCCTGTCATTTGATAGGGTGCCCACTTGCCCTCCTTCTTGACATGGAATGCTCTCTATTGGAGGCTCCAAGTCCAGTACAAAGACCATAAGAAGGGAGAACAAAGACCTTGAAGTTCCCAACAGCTGTTCGTCAAGCAAGCAAGCACACAGGTCACCTTTGTCACAGTCAGGATGCCTATGTCCTGGCCAGGCCTGCTCCCAATCTTGTTTTTGTACAATCTTGTTTGTTCTCAGTAACCAAAATTATATTATCAACATATACAAGCAGAAAAGTTGTTTTCCTTTATTTGCAAGGAATCGTACAAAACAAAGTGGCACTAATAAATAAAAGTTCCAGGATGGCAACAGAAAGCAAACTAAAAATGCTTTTGCAGTTTATCAAAACTATCCAGCAATATCAAGTTGTAGAAAAACTGGTGCTATTCACAGTAACCCTTTTAGTTGATTTGTTCAGCAACTTCCATGCACATGATGTGTGATGCTAATTATTTTCCCAAAGAGTTTACTGATAACTAATCAGAGGCAGCTACAGTTGAATATGGCAACAAAATATCTGTGAAAGGAAGAGGAACAGGTTTGCTCAAGTGTGTTGCCAGTATAAATACTGTTTGTAATGAAGTGAGAGCAGTAGTTTACTTGCTTGAATTAACAAATAAGAAAGTTTTGAGAATTTAAATTCTAGATTAAAATCGATTACTTAATTGAGAAGGGGAGTGTAAGAAAAACATTGGGGCCTAATTTGAATAGTAGAGTGCCTGGTATCTGGTAGGCAATCTCATCCTTTATTTCCGCACTGTGGCTGCAGACCAAATCACCTGTCAGGAGAGTTATGAGATTCAGGTGAGGGTCAGATGCCTTGTCAATCCCTGCAGGTATATAAGAGGCCTTCGCCCTGCCCCGTGCCCCCTGCCCTGTGGTCATCTATGCTCTCTCTAGTGAAAGTTCATCCTTAAAGAAAACCATGGGGTGGGTAGCATTTATACAATGACTTTGCCCTTGGTTCTTAAGCTAGGTTCTCCGTTCATTGCTAAAAGATAGCTCTTAATAGTGTACTTCACAGAATTATTATAAGGCTGAATGAACTAAAAATGGCCATGTTCAAAAGTGATAAATAATTCAGTCCTTCGAAGCTATCACTCTCAGTGATGCAGTCAGTGCAATGCATCACATGGGGACCAGATTGTGCCATTTGTGTGGATATCAGAATATAGCTCTAGCTTTTCTTTGGGGACTGCTAGTTTATGATAGAAAGCCAGATGTGAAGGAATGTGCACATACCCTAATGTGAGACTGTCATGTTTGTCAGACAGTGGCAGCATACTAATTAAGATTCTTATTTTTTAAAAGGAAAAAATGTTACGTGCCCAGTGTGTGTGTATGTGTGTGTTCTCTACTCCTGTTTTTTCTGAACAGCAGGAAGTTCTAGGCATTCCCCCCCACTTTTTTACAGGGATCAGTTTCCTTCTAGAGGAGAGAACATTGTACACAAGTGACGACTCTGCAATGCCCTTTTATAATTTAGAAATGTTCAGGGACTGTGGAAGTCTTGGAGCATAGAAACAAGTTCACATGTGCAGTGCAATCCTATGCATCATTACTGAGACATAAGACCTGCCATGTTCAATGACGCATACCCCTTGGGAAGTATGCATAGGATGGAATCTACGGTCAGCTACATCAGCTTCAAAGCAAAGATCTAAAGGAGCTGATCTGGGTCTCTCTCAAAATCTCTAAGCAACTCAGCTAGCCAGCTGCAATGCCCACATCCATTTATTTTCCATGTGTTCTGGAAAGGACCTGTGAGGTTTTTTGCATGAGTTTTCTGTATATGCGAGGAAGTCATACCTGGATCTGTCCAAATTATTATTATTATTATTATTATTATTATTATTATTATTATTATTATTACCCTGCCTTTCCCCCCGAAGGGACTCAAGGCATCTTACAACTAAAAGCAAGAACCACTAAAAACATAGAAGAATCCATCATTAAATTACAATTGAATATTGATAAAATTAAAACTATATACATATATAAAATCAGTTTAAAATGTACTGGTAATTGCAATAAAAATAGCATGTCACCAGCCCTTTAACTAAATAAGTGGTAGCAGCTTCTGAAGCCCACAAACTCATCATCTCCTTATTCTGACATAATTAAAAAGGTAGAATAGAAAGACATCCTAATGTTTTTCATTGTGTCTATCATTGTAGTAGTCTTCAGTATGTT
Source organism: Podarcis melisellensis (assembly GCF_964234715.1). NCBI lineage: Eukaryota > Metazoa > Chordata > Lepidosauria > Squamata > Lacertidae > Podarcis > Podarcis melisellensis. Next base: position 39,179,444 of record NC_138531.1, read on the forward strand.
TTGCAGAGCATTCACCAATAAGAATAACACTTTTTGTGCAGTTGGCTTTATTCAAATGATTCTGCATATTATTGATATTTGGCTGGGAACTTACTGCAATTCCTTTAATTATTTATTGGGAATTTGGAAGGAAGGGTTAAGGAATATGTTGGGGGGAAAAACCTTTTCCTTCTGAATATTAACAATTAAATATTAATTGTATACATTAGTATTTTTAAATGCCACAGATCCTTTGAAAATGGCAACACTTCCAAATTAGAAAGACATTGAGACAGCTATTTGCACATAAGAAATCAACAACTCTGCAGCTTTAAAATCTTCATAGGTTTCAGTTCGAATGCAACTTCCACAAGTTGTGTTAGTTCCCCATCAGAGCAGCATCCAAAACATTCGACCTTTGCTTTCTGCATTCCTGTTATCCATTGCTCTCCCACCAGTTTGCATTGACTACCATACATTCAGCTGACACATTTTCAACCCAGTAAGTTTCCAAAGTTGGCACCGTTGACAGCTGGAGCTTCTCTGCAGCTCTAACACATAGTTAAAATTGTGCGTATGTGGTGCAACCAGAAGTGTGCATTTATTTCAGACCAATTGAACAATGGGGCTGATTATCCACTTACTACATAATGACTGTCATGGGTAATTTAAGGGGGGGGGCAAATGGGCTTCACTTTCAGTACCTAATTCATACCCAATCATCACTCATTCAAGATGGCTGATTTCTCAGTGACTATCTCCTGCCATCCATCCACTTTATCTTTCTAAAATCCCCCAGAAATTGTCTCATTACAGGTCACTCTGGGCAGAAATGTTGGCAGCCACAAAATCATGTTGTCTGCTGTTTGTAACTGCCATGTATTGTTTGGGCTGACCCCAGTTCCCCCCCAGAATACCCCAGGAAGAAAGCAACATCCAGAAGACCTGGGGAAATAAAATGACTTCTGATAGCATCAGTGCCACAGATCCATAAAGGAAGAAAATGAATGTGATAAATGATAAATGCAGTTTTTATGAGTGAATAATCAAATGAAAGGGTTTAAGCGCATAATGAAATGAAGGAAGTTGCTAATAATGGAAATGAATGGAATAACAAAAGGGTGAAAATTCATGCACATCCCTTGATGTTAAGAGAGCTACAGAACTGCCACAACTCTGTCACACCAGATATTTAAATAAACCACATATAAATCACACACACACACACACACACAGAGAAAATTCTGGGAACTGTAGTTCATTAAGGCTTCTGGTTGTTGTAGCTCTGTGGGGGGGCAGTAGTGGCTGGCGCCCACTGGCTTCTAGAAGACAGGGAGACCAAGGTCATTGACAGGTGGAGTTTTGTCTCCATCCTTCTCCCTGCTCAGCTCTACAGGGGCAACACTGGGGCCAAGGAAGATGAAGCTGATGCAAGTAAGAAGTCAGGCCCGCTAGGTCCAATTGAGGGCAGGCTGAGGTTAGTGAGTCAGTGCCCCATTCACCCTAATGGACCAGCCTCCTAATGGACCAGCCTCCTATGTGTCCCCTATTAGATTTCTGTGATTTGGGCTATCGGTGTGGGATGATCTGGCCAATAGCTCAGCCATGACCAGATAGTGTTGATAGCCCATAACATTCAGATGACTTGTCTCTGTGGGAACTAAGATGATCCCAAAGGTCAGGGGATGATCTGCCTGTATTGATATATCTATACACTGGTACCTCAGGTTAAGTATTTAATTCATTCCGGAGGTCCGTTCTTAACCTGAAACTGTTCTTAACCCGAAGCACCACTTAAGCTAATGGGGCCTCCTGCTGCTGCTGCACTGCTGCTATACGATTTCTGTACTCATCTTGAAGCAAAGTTCTTAACCTGAAGCACTATTTCTGGGTTAGCGGAGTCTGTTACCTGAAGCGTATGTAACCTGAAGCATATGTAACCTGAGGTACCACTGTATCTCCAATTGCTTTAAGTGTTGAGTATTGTATTCTCGATTTTGCTTTTAATGTTGTGTTTTTAGGTTTTGCTAACCACCCTGTGCTCTGTGTGAGGAAGGGTGGATGATAAGATAGATTTCTGTGCGAAAAGTAACAAGGAGCAGAACTGCAGTGGACCCATAATGTATGTATATTTTTAAGGATGCACAAATATTAGGAAATTACAATAAGCCTTTAAGTGGCCTGCTTCCAAAAGAAGCTTAATGCAGGGAAGGACTGCATCCCTGGAAGTTCCTCCTCCTTACATCAGTGGGAGATGTAAGTGGGGTGCAAGACTGTCTTCTGCTCACTGGAGCCAAAACCCCTTCCGGTGTTTTTGACAGCTGTGTACATGAGACAGCTATAGGAGCTCTGAGCAAAATGTTGGCAACTCAAATAGGCATATTTTCTTTCTGTCTTCAAATGGCCCCTTCCTTCCCTTGAGCTGCCTCCTCCTTCTGTTGGGGCTTCTCCTTCCCTGCACCCCCTCCCACTAGTAATTGCCTCTTTCCCTTCAGCCCATTTGCCCAACTGTGACACCACAGGGAGCCAGTGGCAACAGCTGAGGAAGCATCTGAACAGCCTCCTATTATCCATCTCGGTGGGGTGAGTGGGGGAAAAAGCTTTAGTGAACACTACTTAGTGTTTGTATGGATGGTTTTGTTCTTTGGCATTTAGCGGATTGATTTTATTGTCATTAGAGCTTGCATTTATGTGTTTTATTCTGCTTTTACCCCGTACGCCACTTTGATGGCTTTATATTCTGAAGCAATCTATTATATTTGTTTAATAAATAAATAAGCAAGCAATAGTCACCTCCCGTGCACCTCACTTTGACTAATGGCTTTACCAGTTAAGTGAGTGTAGGATTGCAGCATTTGTCTACTAGAGCAAGGAACTGCCTTCCAATGATTGAGATAATTTGTGAGTTAATAGCTCAGATGTGATTTCAGGAAAGCAATTTCAATCTGAGTTTAGAGAAACAAGCCATTGCTGCCGCTTTATTAACTGATAAGGTTATAAAGGTTACCGGGAAGTAAGGTTTCTACCAGCTCAGTGCATTTATTGCTGAGAAAATTACTTAACTTTCAGGGGCTCTGTACCAGCAACATTCTCATTAACAGAAAGCCAGCCTGTTTTATCTTTGTGGGCTCCTAAGTGCAGAGATTAAACTTCATTTTCCTGCAAAATTTAGGATTAGAATTAGTTCAGCAAATAAACTTCCCTTTGAGTGATCCATGCACATCTAGAAAAATCTGACCAGTGAAAGTTTGTTTTTCTTTTAGTAGAGTTGGACCAAGCATACACCCTTGGGAGTGCTTTTGGGTTGCCTGAAAATAATTCACAAAAAGAAACTTCTACTGGGAATGTTAACCCATTTTATATCCGTCCACCACTCTTGTCCCCTTCACCACTCACTGATGCTTTGGTACCACCACTGCCCTGCCAATTGTAAGGACATATTTCTCCTTCACAACATAGCCAATTAGGGATCACATGGCAAATGCATCCAGCAAATTAACTATACACTGTCCTCTTAAAGACACCCTTGCCTCCAGCCTCTCCCTTTCCCTCTTCTCTTTTAAACTCGGGGAAGCTCTTCTGCACACTGCTGTCTTGGAGCCTGCCTGAGTACTGTATGTAAATACATCAGTTAAACTGCCAACATCAGTGCGGAGCCTAAATTCAGTACAGACAGCACACCAAACATGATGACGTTCACGCTAGATGCTTAAAGTTTCACACACAAAAACAACTACCCCCTGTACATCTGTAATGGCATCTGTTGCAGTCGTAGCTTTGACATTCTTGGAGACAACAGATGTGATCCTACACACTCATAACATGTACGAAAACTACACTGAAATCATTGTAACCAGGAACCAGGCAAAATGACCATTTACTAGGTGGCAATTTACTATGAGGTGCAGGTTCAAGTGGGTTGAGAACATTTTGCCACATATTGGGCCAAATCTTGCCACACTTTTGTTCCTGATACATGGCAGGATCCTCTTTACTACGTCACAGGATTGGTTTGATAGGCTGATTTAGTTCATTTATATGCTGCCTTTCCACAAGATGCGGTGTCCAAAGCGGTTTACAACAAATGTCCGCTTATTCTTGAAATACAAAGCACTGGGGTGGTGAGAGGAACTGGTTTACAAAATGTATCAACAAATTCAAATAGGGCAAAAGCCAACCATTTAACAAACATAGAATAAATTCAGTATTACAAAGGAAATAATCTAGACTTCAATACGTAAATATTCAGCAAAAAGAAAGTTAGCGGGCAACTGCTTGTACTTGTCTTGCTGCACTTCAGAGGGGAGGAGTCATCTCACCACCAGTCTAGATGTCTTACAAGTGAGAGACCACATCTTGCCATCTGTAGGCTTAGTGTACCATCCTGCTAAGTGATAAAGAGACTTATAGCACACAGCAGGTACAGAGAGTTGATAAACGGCCATCTATAGCCAACCTTCCTTCATATAGTACAGAGATAGTTGGCACTTCTCAGGTTCAGACGTGTACCAGACGACAGTCATATCATTACTGTCACATTACATTTCAAAATGCTACTTTGAGACATAATGCATCGGCTAAGAGAGGGGGAGGGGGCAGATTTCAATGGCTTCTTTGGATGTCATCCTGGTATTTGTGAGGCATTTTTCCTTTTTCTTGGTCCGTGACCGCTTTCTTTGAATTATTTCATTTCATGATGCTGTGGGCCTTTTTGCCAGTGAAAGAGCTTTCTGTCTCACCCTTGAGAAGAGCCTGAATGAACAAAAAAGTATACATTTAAAAACCTTCTTCTGAATAAGTAGTGTGATCTTAGATTAGTCTTTCATAGAATATTTTAAACTGATATTTACAAAAGAGATTCTCAGTAGACATTTACTTCAAGGCATTGCGTTTCCAGTAGAACCTTGAAGTTTTATGGTTTTGTGGTGTTGTTTTTTTAAAAAAGCAATCTGCTGGCAGCAGCAATGGCTATCCGCTCAGATGACTTGGAAGATTAATATCTCTCTTAGCAGATATTATATGTGATAGCTAATTTCTAGTCTATTCAAAGGCAGTGTATGGCTAAATAATAATGAAAAATAGCCATGATATGCTCAGAAACTTCCTGGACTAGGCTAGATGGGTGCAGAAGTGCTAACGCCCATGCTTTAGGTCCCAGGTCCAAGAGCTATGGCTCAGTGGTGGAGCATGAATGTAGAAGGTCCCAGGTTCAACCCCTCCAGAAGCAGAAGAAGAAAAGGAAAGGAATTTTTTTGGGGGGGTCCTGGACTTTCATCCTGAGGTGCAGCCCTATTCGCACCTCTGGTGGGGCTCAGAAAAGAGTCCTTGGAAGTGGGGTCTCAGAAAGTAATTATCCTATTCCCTTCCTTGTGAGTGAACATCAGTAGAAATTAAGTGCATCTTGGCTAACAAGCAGGGACGCAGGTGGCGCTGTGGGTTAAAGCCTCAGCGCCTAGGACTTGCCGATCGAAAGGTCGGCGGTTCGAATCCCTGCAGCGGGGTGCGCTCCCGTTGCTCGGTCCCAGCGCCTGCCAACCTAGCAGTTCGAAAGCACCTCCAGGTGCAAGTAGATAAATAGGGGCCGCTTACTAGCGGGAAGGTAAACAGCGTTTCTGTGTGCAGCTCTGGCTCGCCAGAGCAGCGATGTCACGCTGGCCACGTGACCCGGAAGTGTCTCCGGACAGCGCTGGCCCCTGGCCTCTTGAGTGAGATGGGCGCACAACCCCAGAGTCTGTCAAGACTGGCCCGTACGGGCAGGGGTACCTTTACCTTTACCTGGCTAACAAGCTGTGATTATTTACTTTATTTCATCCCTGGTTCTTCAGTAAAATCCAAAGCCACCCCTGTAAAGATATTTCATGAGGACTCCACAAGAGACCTGTAGTGGCTAGGAGCCATGGCTGAAGGCCCAGGACAGCACAGCATGTGCTTCCGTAACAGCAGAAATGACATCTACCATCACGAATTAAAACTGGGGGTGTGGGAACCCAGCAGCCACTTCTGTTCTTTGCAATGTTACAAAGCATAAGGGTTCGATTCTGCTATACCTTTCCTAGAGCTTGCCTCTTTCCCATCTGAGGCTGTCTGTGATGTTTTCTTCTGATCAGTGCTCTAAAAAGCTTCCCCCTCTCCTGTGCCATGATTCACCTGGAGCCTTAATAGCCTTGCCAGCCTACTGAAGCCACAAAACGAGAATGAAAAGAACAATTTAGGGAAGAGGCAGCATAAGGACATTCTTCAGCACTGCAACATCTTCAAACATATATTTCTTTCCACTTTCATGCTTGGCAGGCCTCTTGCTATATTAGTTTCCTGCGACGGCAATGCCTTTTTGAAAGTGCTTTTAAGTTGTGGCTGTTTTTAAATGGAGGTTTCGCCCAACCCCAAATATAATGGAAAGTGTTCAGAACTTGATGGCTGGGGCCTAAATGGCATCACTTGCCTCCATCCTCTGCATTTATTAGCACATGGACTATTTTTAAAAATATATATAAAATGGTTGCAGGTTGCATTGCCCATTCTCTGCCATGTTTTCGTTTGACCATCTTTCATTTTAAAACTCAGGGCAGCTTAGTACGTGCACTGTAAGTTTATTGCTGAAAATGTTAGTGGTCACCTCCTTTATATGTTTATCTCTCTATGCTAGGAAGACTAAAAGTTCGTCCACACTTCTGGTTGTCCTGTGCCTGGAAAGCACGGGTCTGAGAGATCTCCCACTTGTCCTGTGCTTTCCAAGTAGTTTTTCATTTGTCCCACCATTTTGGCATGAATTCAACCAGTGCATCTTTCATTCACCTCTTCATAGGCAGGCTAGTGATTTGAAAATATGAAGAAATGAGCTCATATTACTGCTTTAGTGCTGATTGGGCCCAATCTAGATGTGATGTAAACACATCATGAACCTGGGAGATCCATCATTGACTCTCCCCTTCTTTTCTTGTAAGGGTTAAAAGCAACTGTTTCCCCCTAGATTTGTTTGGGGCTGCAGTGCTGAATGGAAGAGATCAATCCTTTCTCCTGTAACGTTTTCCTCCACTAAATTGCTCTCCTGTAGTTATTTGCATGTTGTCCTCCAGGACAAGTTTGAGATGCTTAGTTGAGGTTGTTATTTATTCCACAGGGGAGAGCATGCAGGAGCACATAAACAAGGGATCAAATCCAGCCACAGGAAAGACACCACAAGACACACACACACACAAAGAGCGAGAGAGAGACAGCTGCATGGATTTGCATTGTTCCCAGTGCAATTTGAAAATTCATCTTTATCAAGGGAAACAATATTTATATTCCTCCCTGAAAGCTGCTTGGCAGGTGGGTGGTAGGTGGGGAAAGACTTTCATGCCTCAGCTCCCTAAAGCGGTCCTTTTGTCTTTGGAAAACTTAAGACTCGTGAAATAGGCAGAGATACCTCTGACACAGTTATCTATGCTCTAGCAAAACATAGTTAGATTAATGTGCTGCATCTGAGGTGTTGCCTTTGAAGACTGTCCTGAAACTTCGGTTGGTTTGGAACGCAGCAGCTAGGCTGTTATCTGAGATGTACCAGTTTTAACTGATCAGACTTTGTGCACAGTTTGAGACTGGGAACATGGGCCACCAGCTTGTTTCAAGGCAGAAAAAGTGCTGGCTTTGATGTGTAAGTGCAAAATGATTTGGGACTAAGGTACTGGAAAGCATGCCGATCTCCCATCTCATTTTATCCAGTCTTTAATGTTCGCAACAGAGCAGATTTTATTTGTGGGTAACCCACCTTTGCAATGACAAACCTAGACAACATCTTAAAAAGCAGAGACATCACCTTGCCAACAAAAGTCCGTATAGTTAAAGCTATGGTTTTCCCAGTAGTGATGTATGGAAGTGAGAGCTGGACCATAAAGAAGGCTGATTGCTGAAGAATTGATGCTTTTGAAGTATGGTGCTGGAGGAGACTCTTGAGAGTCCCATGGACTGCAGGAAGATCAAACCTATCCATTCTTAAGGAAATCAGCCCTGAGTGCTCACTGGAAGGACAGATCATGAAGCTGAGATTCGAATACTTTGGCCACCTCATGAGAAGACTCCCTGGAAAAGACCCTGATGTTGGGAAAGATGGAGGCCACAAGGAGAAGGGGACGACAGAGGACAAAATGGTTGGACAGTGTTCTCGAAGCTACCAGCATGAGTCTGACTAAACTGCGGGAGGCAGTGGAAGACAGAAGTGCCTGGCGTGCTCTGGTCCATGGGGTCACAAAGAGTCGGACACGACTAAACGTCTAAACAACAACAACCCACCTTTAAGGATTAGGCAGGAGTGGTGACAAGAGAGTGGCACACTCAACAGACATATTTGTGAAGTGCATCCACTACTAAGCAGCCAGTTAGCACTTTTTATTTACCAAGGCATGAGACAGTCAGATGGTTCTTTCAGTGTTATACTAGATCTATTGGGTTTATTGACCAATCCTTTATTGACTGCTGTTTGCTACTTGCATTGATTTTATCTTTAGTTAAATTGCCTTTTATATTCATTGTGTAACTTTTGATTTAGTGTTGTATTTTTTGTTGTTGTTTTTTTACAAAAAGACACACTGCAGGCTATTTTGGAAATCCTTTTAGTGGAAATGAAGGAATGAGGAAAGGAATAGGGGGGAGGGATTTTGGACAGCTAATGACAAAAGCTGCCCAGTTAGAAACAAAGTCTAACCTGAAAGTTATAAATTCAGTAAGCATATTTGCTTTCCTGCCACATGGAGAGAAGAACAAATGCATTTCTATTATCAGGGTGCTCTTGGCTGTGAGGCTGTTGTCATTTTTTGTATATTTTTATTCTGGATGATTTATCGTGCTTTTACACATGACGTTGACAGTGCTCTTTTGCAATTTGTTTTTAATTTATTTTGCGAAAAGCATAAATAAAGACTGATAAGAGTATTATTTTCTGCTGTTTTCCACTTGAGCAATTAAAGGTGAAATAAATGTGAAAGATGTGTTTTATAAAGGGAGCTATAGTCCTGGAAGTATTGTGACCTTGGGACGCATCCACACGACACATTTAAAGCATTCTTATACCACTTGCACAGTCACGGCATTCCCCAAAGAATCCTGGCAACTGCAGTTTGTTAAGGGTGGTGGGAATTGTAGCTCTGTGAGGGGTCTCCTAACAAATTTTAGGAGATTACAGCTCCCAAGGTTCTTTGGGGGAAGTCATGACTGTGAAAGTGGTATATGAGTGCTTTAAGTGTATGGTATGAATAGCTAACAATTCGCTTCCCTTTCATGAAACCCAAGACCCACTTGCAACATGTCATTTATGCAACAATATCACATTAATGATACTGGAGCTGAGGCTCCAGTACTTTGGCCACCTCATGAGAAGAGAAGACTCCCTGGAAAAGACCCTGATGTTGGGAAAGATTGAGGGCATAAGAAGAAGGGGACGACAGAGGATGAGATGGTTGGACAGTGTTCTCGAAGCCAGCAGCATGAGTTTGACCAAACTGCGGGAGGCAGTGGAAGACAGAAGTGCCTGGCATGCTCTGGTCCATGGGGTCACGAAGAGTTGGACACGACTAAACAACAACAAATCACATTAATGGTAGATTTAGACTGGAATGTCCACTTTATTAGTTGTTCTGCAGTGCTTCCTCAGTGTTACCACATGATTGCTGTTTGGAGGGTCAATCTTGCAACAGCAGCCCCAACCCCCAAAAAACCTAGAAAATGTGTGGCATATTGCTGTTTGTGTTGCTGTGATGTGGCAGGTCAGTCTGCTAAAACCCAAAGATTTGCTCGCCTCCCATCCCAGCGCTGACTCTAGGTAAGCTTACTCCCGAGTTTGCTGCCACAGTGTGTAAAACTGCAGGGACCATGTTATTCTCCCTTCCCAGTCTCTTATTTCATAGAGCTCATGAATTTAGATGGAAAACAGTCAAAGCCTAGATGAATTACCAATTTATATTTGCTTTATTCTACTTTGACAGCCATGGCTTCCCACAAAGAAAGAAGGCTAGGCACGGGGGTTTGGTGGGGTGCTGAGCCTCCTCTGACAGAAATCTCTGTCCCCCTCTGAAAAAGTACAGTTCTCAGGAATCCCAGGCAAGAGGAAATGTCTCTTAAACTAGTTTAACTGAAAAGTCCTGTGAAAGTTAACTTTGGAAGTAAGGTATTCGTCACAATTTGCTTGTACAAATTTTCTAGGGTTGGATCTACACACAGGAGGAAAGCGCTATAAATAAATAACAAATAAAATCTTTATAACAAAAGGAAAAAAAACCTATGTAAAAGCACATAGAAATGTTTGGTGCTCTACATCACCATCTGGTGTTGCATGTTTATAACACACTTAAAATGCTGGGGGTTTTAAAAATAATGTAGCTGAGTCCCAGGTAGGCTGCTAACAAAGCATTCCTTCTGATTTGTGGGGAGGTTCTATGATGCAGAGTCAAGTAATTTTTACCCCGCACTTTCTAGCGCACTTCCCCGTCACTTACCTGACCACAAAAACTCCCGTTTTTTTTTTAAGTGGGTTTGCCACGCAAAAGCACAAATCCAGTTGAAATTGGCACCCTGAATTTGCCAGCATGTATTGAATCTCACTTGAAAAATGGCAACAGTCTATTGCATTCTGTTGGGCTTCCTCCCAGGAAAGTCTGCTTTAAGGTTGACAGCCTAAGGCTGAAGTCTGATGTGAGCAAGCCCCGTAAAATGTACTTAACTTACAAGAAACATGCACATAATTGCACTGGGCACCTGCAGTGTGATTTTCCCTACCGTTCAAGCCACCACACAGTTATTTTAAATCACAGGCATCGTATAGGGAGGAATTCAATGCCAGGATCTTCTGATCATTCTGCCAGCATTAGCATTCCCACGTGCCAGACAGAATGATTCCCCTCTCCCCCCCCCCCCCGTGTGTGGTTCTGAGGGTTCTCACAATCCTCCAGAACATTTTTCTTTTTGGGGGGAGGGAGATGGGGAAAGCCCCCTTGCACTAGCAAAAATCCTTGTGCCTTCTTCCCCATATGCACTGGGCTATTTGACTGTGGCCCATATTGTTTACCCTCCGTACTATCAATGCTCTTGTAGACCTTTGGTTGTAATGAACAGAAGAGACAGATTAGGCATGATTTTTGAAATATAAGGTCTTGCATCTTTGTTCCCAGAAATCTGCTCTGTCTTCTATCTATTAAATTATTTGAGAGTCAATGTCAGGAACAAACATGGGCTAGTTCATTTTAATACTGTCGTACAGAGTTTATTTATGGTAAATCTGAGGATTAGCACTACTAGAGGTTCAAATATTTTGACGTCAAGTGAAACTCCTGACAGCGTTAATATTAATTATCGGATTTTTATTCTAGGAAACCTTCTTTTAATAATTGATGTAAAGTGTGTGTTGCTGCCACTGTTCATTGTTTAATTACTTTTCTGATCAAACACATTAATGAAGGAAGACCTAATAAATCATGCAAGAGCATAGCGAAGTACTTAATTAGTATGTGTTGCGTTGATTGATGGTAATAGAAAACCACAGCAATCTCGAAAAGGTACTTAAATGTGACTGTGCTGTATTGCAAGGACACCTTCAACCAAGTTTGCTATTTGAACTAAAATAGGAGGCAATAATTCCTCTTTAAAATGCAGTCTTATAAGACACTGAGGCTGAAGTGTCTGTTCCTTTGCATCCTAAACCTTTAAAAAGTGTCTGAATTAGGGATGAGGATCCCAGGGCCTTCCATATGCTTCTGAGACTCACCCACCATCCCTGACCATTGCTCATGCATGTTAGGACTGATGGGATTTGGATTTGGAGTCCATCAGCATATGGAGTGCTGCAGATTGCCTCTTCCTGGTAATTTGAAGGTTGGTTATCAAAATGCACGGTGAATGATGGATATTGGGCAAGGTAAGCCATCAACACTGAAGCCCACTGCAGGTCCTAAACTTGGCACCTGAGGCACATCAGGAAGAGATACTTATCTGACTGCTGACATGAAGGAAGTTTGAAAGGTTAATCCTGCTATTTGACCAGTAAATGTAAAGATTTATCAACAAAGGCTACAATCCTATATCCCTGCTTATCTGGGGGTCTGCCCCATTGAATTAAATGAGAATTATGTCTGAATAGACATTTATTTTATCTATTTCACTATTTATAAGTCACACTTTCATTTTAAAAAATATAACAAGGTGGTGTGCAGGATAAAACAAACAATAGTACAATAACACTGATAAAAGATGGCTGGTAAAAATATTCACATTTCAAAGGGCTGAACAGGACAGTTTTTAAAAGGTGTCTTGTCTAAAGATGGGTGAATCCTGCCAGAATTCTGTTGACAAGCTGCTCCACAGGTCAGGCTTGGTCTTTGGTGAATGCTGACTGAGCTTCAGGAACATGGGAGGCCACCAAAAGTGCCCCATCAAAAGATATCAGTGATTGAGGTGCAGCATAAGAATCAGAGGGCCCTTGAGGTATTTGGGGCCCAAGTTGTTTAGGGCTTTGTGAATTAGCATAGGAACCTCAAACCTGGCCTAGTATCAAATAACCACTGTATAGGATTAGTAGCAGACGATGGAGCAGCGTGGCATGAGGTTGGTCAACTGGCTTCCCAATGCGGAGGTCATTGCCCGTAACTGAGGGGAGGAGGGGAGGTGAAATGGATGGCAGCATAATTCAGGTTCTAGGTGCTGGGGCCAAGGCACTGTGGGGCTCCTTAATTTTACTTATTTCGAGAGGGTCAGACCACCCCATTGTTACAGCTGTGAGCAGAGCGATGTCAGGATGCTGTGCACACAATGCCAGGACATTACGTTGGGCCCCTTCAGTGTGCTTCAGAAGATGGCGCCTCTGATTCAGGTGCAACATCAGGGGCATCAGATTGGCTCTGCTCTTTTGCCTGAACCATGTCAACCTCCCTGCTGCCTCCCAGCTGTGATGGCCTGGGACTCGGGCTTGGACTAGGAGCCAGAGGAGTCTCAGTCTGCACCTCAACCTTTTCCTCAGGCAGCAGCTGAACCTAGTCTGGGGCCTGATTCTGAAGAGCCCCAGTCTGCACAGGTTCCCCTGCAACAAACCCCATCTGGGCCGAGTCAGGGGCCTGAGCCTGGCCTGGCTCCAGATGCAGGGATTACCTCATTGCCTCCAGCTGGGCAATCACTTACAGCTGTTCCACTATCAGTTTGGTCAGGAGAGGCTGAGGTGGCCTCTGGGTCTAGTAACCCACCGACATCTCCCAAGCTGCAGAGACTGAGGTCTGAGAGAAGGAGAGACCTGAGTGCTCGCAGGAGGAGTGCTCGCCTTCGGGCGAGACAGGGAGGTGAGTCACCGGGGGATCAGGACTGGCTGTTACCCCGACAGAGATAAAAGGCTGCTGGACCCCGCCCCAGGTTGTGGGAGCATAGTTGCTGTTTGCCAGAACCTGCCTGTGATCCTGCGCCTGACCTTGCCTGGTTTCCTGCCTTGGCCCTGTCGGACTGACTCCTCGCGGAACTCTTGGATTTGGGACTGGACCTGGACTGTGTTTCTCGGGTTACCCCTGGGCCCAGCACACCAGTGACCTCCATGTTGGGAAGTCAGGTGAGCAATGCTGCCCCACCGGCCACTCCGCTATAGGAATTGTGCTGTATGGGTGGTAGCAGGTGATATTATAGTGAGGGGGGTTGGATAGGTCCTGTCCCCTCTTGCTGTTACCCAGGGTGGTGAAAAACGAAGCTCTTCTTAGTTCACCTGCATTCCTTCCAACTAAGTTTGCAGCATTCCTGTTAAGAAACTATGGTTTGTAAGCTACTTCAGGAGCCTTTTTTTGGCCAAAGAGCAGGATAATAAAAATAAATATGTAAAACACAGTGCCTATGTTTTGTTAGATTCTACAATGGCATTTTCAGCCATCGGCAAGCCCTGTGTGAGAAAAAGAATCTCGTTCAGTTCCAGGAATTCTTTTCCAATTTTTTTTTAATAAAAAAACACACATTATTTTTACCTAAGCTTTGATGCCTTTTCCCACACCGATTTAATTAGTGTTGGAGTGACAACAACTTCTTGAGGAAGAAAAACCTGCATGCTGGTGATAAAGAAAAAGTAGGAATTTAAATTAAGGATAGCCTAATAGCTCTGCTTCATTTGCCAGACCTGATATCAGCAATAAACACTGGTTTTAGGCTGAGATGGTGTATCCAATTTTTCGTACAAAAATCAGTTGCAGTAAAGAAGGCAGGAGATTTATGCACACTAATTGTAGGGTCGTCAAACTAGTGAACATTAAAAGCCCTTGAACTTTCTAACAGTATGTACTTCTTTCCTGTCATGACTATATGTGCATTTAACACGCCACGTTCTGCATTTCATTTTTACTCATAGAGTGAGATCCGACAAAGCATTGGTAGGTGTCTGCTTGTGTAATGGGGCAACTCTTTCCACTTATCTCCCCTGCAGCCCCTCCAACATACCTAAAATCAGCTTTGGAGGGTTAGGGGACTTTCCAGAGCAGACTTTGGGCCCAAACAGGGGCTTCAGGAGGAAGGAGAGACAAAGTCCCATTGCAGAACCGGATTTCCTGTTGCCCAGGCAGGAAGACACCATTGGATGCCATCCATGATGTTCTGTACCACACACAAGGCTTCCAAATATGCAAAGCATGTATTTCTTTCCAGACATTTCCTGTAATCTTCTAGAGATGCCATCAACTGCTTTTCAGTGGCAATGTAATTTTCAAGTATATTCCTGGAACAGGTTCTTCCGACATGTATGTGTCGTGCATAGCATTTTGATGTGTGTATTTGGAGTCCATAAAGACAACGGAACTGGAGATGCTCAATAGCTTCATCAGTGACATCAGTCAAGCTTCCAAATGGGATAAAGCTGGGAGGGATTGCAATCATTTTAGAGATCAGGTCCACATAGGCAGATACTAAATAACAGTAGGCTATAGCAACAGGGAAATGTAACGGGAAATTTAAAAGGTAAGAAGGACTAAATGCTACAGTGAATGCCAGGCTAAGTGCGAGTCAGCAATGTAACGTTCTTACCTCACTGGCCCATTCATTTCAGTGGGAATTCTGTTGGAGAACTTCCCAGTGGAGTTTGACAAGGGACTTTTCTGCACCAGAGCAAAATGTGCATCCTATCCCAATGGAGAAGAAGGCTAATCGCCGAAGTATTGATGCTTTTGAATTATGGTCTGGAGGAGACTCTTGAGAGTCCCATGGACTGCAAGAAGATCAAACCTCTCCATTCTTAAGGAAATCAGCCCAGAGTGCTCACTGGAAGGACAGATCCTGAAGCTGAGGCTCCAATACTTTGGCCACCTCATGAGAAGAGAAGATTCCCTGGAAAAGACCCTGATGTTGGGAAAGATTGAGGGCACAAGGAGAAGGGGACAAGATGGCTGGACAGTGTTCTCGAAGCTGCCAGCATGAGTTTGGCTAAACTGCGGGAGCCAGTGGAAGACAGGAGTGCCTGGCGTGCTCTGGTCCATGGGGTCACAAAGAGTCGGACACCATTAAATGACTAAACAACAACATCCCAATGTTTTCCTGGACCTTTCTCATTTTAAATCTGGGTCGCCACCCCCACCCCCCCAATTTGGATATTCCAAGGATTGAAAACCTCCAGATTGAAAGGGGTGAAAGTCAAGGCAACTCTGGGATGAGGAGGCCATAATGTGGATGTCTCTGCATTATTGGGGAAACAGGCTGCTGCAAATCTACATTTTGCTCCAGTGTGGATGAGTCCAACGAATACATAAGGACTGAACTTCACAGAATGAAAGCTCGACTATCCTGCACCATTTTTATTATTACTCTAGGGAAAATACAATAGGTATGTGGCTGCTTCACATCACTCACTTAAGGGATTGTGTGGTGATGAAAAGCTGAGGTTCTACTTTGGGAATGCAAGTCATGAGTTGGCTAATTGCTTACATCCATCATGACATTATAAGATGTAGACATGAAAGATATTTTTGGGCCCTGTGACTTCTTATTTGTTTGATGACACAAATGATAGGAGACTTTATGGAAGCCAGACTTGATCGAGTACACTCTGCAACACATCGTCATTTATTTAGGAATGCTAAATTAGAACAACGAAGAGTTGTGACACAGGCGGTCATTTTTATTATTTTTAAAAGCACAAATTATTCCATCAAAAGAGGACCGTTTGTAAGGCATGTAATGAGCAATATGTATTAGGCAAGCACAGTACATATCAATCAGATTACTTACCCATTACAAAAATGTTAAGCATAATGCATACAGTGGCAGGATGCCAACAGGGCACAAGGCAAGAAAAGAGTTTTGTTGTTTTTTTGGTCTGCCATTTGTACAACTAAACTCAGCAACGATTTTTTTTAAAAAAATAATAATCTCAAAACAATTAGGAAAATTAAAGGGAAACAAGTGGTACCCTGCTTTAAGTACACACCTGTTTAAAGAATGAGATAAGAAGGTTCTTTGGATGTCAAGCTAGGAGTTAAATGACTTCCAGGTGATCTGTTCATTGAGCATCCATCCTAGTTTGTTGCGCGAAGTGTGCAGGGTGGTTGTAGGATGTTCACTGATTTAGCATTACTTTTTTTCTTTGAGTTCAGCGAGGTTATACATGGAACATCAAATGATTGTTGTTCCACACGTTCCAGTGCATTTTCTCCCATCTCTTTCCTTACTGCAAAAAGTCCAAATTTGGAAGGCTGGAGATAGGATTGTTGCACAAGAGGGCCAGATCCAGTTTAAACAATAAGCTGGGTTGTGCCTGGATGTTGCCTGCAAAGCAGCAACAGTCTAGAATCACCCTGAGCTCTTAGAAGAAAGATAGGACAGAAATGCAATAAATAAAATAAAATCATCTGTCTTTGTCTCAGTAGGAGACTGGAGTAAATAAAAGCAAGTGAAATAAGACATGTTCCATTTTTAAACATTTAAAAAAATCTCGTGAAAATTCATCAGCATTTTGGTAGAAGTTTATCCTAATATAACTTTGTGTGCAATTTTGCACTGATGTACACATTTTTGCAAAGCCCTAATACAATGCATTTTTGTTTGTTATTTTCACTAATATATGCATCCTAGTTCATGTATTTTTGCACACATTACTTGGCAGGGGAACTGGATTGCAAAATTCAGAGAAGTGCAATTTTCAAAAGGTGCCTGTGTCTCAGTTCACATATGTATCAGGAAGTGTGAATGAGGTAAGTTTTCCTTTAAATGTAAAGAAAATAGAATTCCCCCCCCCAATCCCTAGAGGTGTTACGCAAACCTGGGCTGTGTACACATTACCAGCTTAAAATGCAGCTAGGTTAACCTTTTTCTCAATTCAGATCGAAGCAGCATTGGGGTAAGACACATCAAAATGAAGTATTTCCTAAGAAATGGCATGATAAATACAAATCGTATCTAATCTTGTGTTCATACCACTTCCCAGACCAGTAATGAGAGTGCACTGGATGCATAGTATACAACATTGTTTGTTTGGTGTGCTTATAAAAGCATTTCATTGTTTGTTTTTAAAAGCCACACACCAAGAATTCCTCTTTGCAGGAGAATTTACAAAATAAAACGATGAGAATAGTCTCATCATAGCTAACAATCTCCAAGCCCTGCTGCCCCCGTCTTCAATGATCTAATAATATAAATTTGGACATATAATCATATTTGATTTTCTTTCAGATGTAGAAAGGCTTGTTTTCTTTTTAATCTTCTGGCTGCATATTTCCTCTGGGTAATTCAACTCCTTTATCTCACGTTGTCTTCAGGGTGTTTGCTGAATCCCCAATCTGATCCTTCAGAATTTACTTCTGTTTATGACTCTTGCGCACATTTTAATTATAATAGATGAGACAATTTAGCTTGAACAAGCAAGAAAGTTCAGCGCACATGATAAAGAGTAAACAAGTAGATCAGAAAGATTGATTAGTTGACTTAAAGGAGGGAGCAGACATCTGTGACCTGACTGAAATCTGCATAGTATAGTTTGGAAGTTGTTGTTCTAGCTTCATCTTTTGAATCTCTCTCTCTCTCTCTCTCTCTCTCTCTCTCTCTCTCTCTCTCTCTCTCTCTCTCTGTGTGTGTGTGTGTGTGTGTGTGTGTGTTTAAGTTGCAGTTTGTTTTTGTTGCTGCCATCATTCTGACATTGCCATCCTGAAAATATAGATACATATAGATTCTATTGTATGGAATCTTAAATGTTAGATTCTATTTAATAGATTCTAATATTTAATCTGAACATATAAGATTCTAATATTTAATAGAATCTTAAATATAGATTCTATTGTAAGGAATCTTAAATGCTAGCCCCCTTTAGAACAGGAGAGGCTAACATGTGGGTCTCTGCCACCAGCCCCAGGTAGCATAGCTGCTTTATAGTATGACAAACCATGGGAGCAGCCCAGGGCCAGCCCTATATGAGAGAGAGTGAAACAGCAGCTTCAGCCAAAAGGTGCAGGGAGCGGCCAGAGTTGTGAGTGCCATGTGGTCTGCCCTGCACCCCCTATGCTAGCCTGCTGCCCTCCAGTGCAGTACAAGAAACTGTTCCTTCACCAGAGTCAGAACAGAATTCAACTACCAGTCCAATTGGCACCTGTGTATGGTTAGGGGAAGGCTGCCATCTTGTCCTCAGCCTCAGGCTGCAAAATGTCGAGCTAGCTCCGGAGCAGCCACACACATTTCAGCATGAACATTGCAAAATAAGTCAACCTAGAGCATTTATATCTGCCAATAGTTACCCTGATACAGCAAGGGAGGTTTGCTGCTGAAATGCCTCCCAACTCATCACCACTCACTTATATGGGTTTAGATGTGAAATGCCAATCTAAACCCCAACAATAAGTATCTTTTAGTGTGGAAACAAAGGTTAATTCTTGACCACCTTTTTATTACAAGTGGTGTGCCAAAGGGGGTATTGATTTCAGTTTTCAGTATGACATTTCCAGAAGAAGAAGAGGAGGAGGAGGAGGAGTTTGGATTTGATATCCCGCTTTATCACTACCCAAAGGAGTCTCAAAGCGGCTAACAATCTCCTTTCCCTTCCTTCCCCACAACAAACACTCTGTGAGGTGAGTGGGGCTGAGAGACTTCAGAGAAGTGTGACTGGCCCAAGGTCACCCAGCGGCTGCATGTGGAGAAGCGGGGAATCGAACCTAGTTCACCAGATTATGAGTCCACTGCTCTTAACCACTACACCACACTGGCTGTTGATGAACTGGAAAAGTTTCAGAGAGCAGTAACAAAAGATGAAGACAGGATGGTATGAGTAGCTCATGAGACCTACAGTAAGGTTACCAGATTTTTTTCAAAGAATCAGGGGAAACTTTTTTTGAAAAAAAGTTATTAAAGTTATTTTAAAAAAAATTAAGAAGTAATATCTTCTCTTCTGTGCTCTCTTCTGTCACATGGTCTTCTTCTGGGCCCTGGCCTGCTCTTTTGGAGTGCTAGTCACCATGGAGTAGGCTCGAGTTGGACCTGGGCTCGGTCACGTGTCCTTGCCCTCACTGTACTCTCTTACCTCTGCTCCTCAACAGCGGTGCGGCAAGGTTGGGGCTCCCCTCTTATTTCTTCTTCATCTTTCTCCTCGCCTCCTTCTCCCTGCAATGGCTCCAGGGTTTTTACTGGCCTTGGAGTCGGGCAGTCGGTCGGGTGGCCAAGCGCTCTCTCTCCCAGCTCAATTTGGGTTGTGGGGGGGTCAGCGGTTCGCCCAGTTGACGCACTGGGCGTCCCGGTTCCCCCTCAGCAGTGGCAGCGGCAGTGGCAGCGGCAGTGGCAGCGGCAGCGGCAGTCTGAGCAGCCCAGAGCCAGCCTGGTAGCACAGTTGGCTCTGGCTGGCTTCAGGAGCTGCTCACTGCCATGGCGTCTGCCATTTTGCCTCGCTGGAAGTCACCATATGATGTGTCTTGTGCCGTTGAATCAATTCCACAACATTCATTCCTTACTAACATATCTACAACACAATTTAGGTGCTGCCACAGAAAAAGCTCTCTGCTGGGTCACCAGTCCCTGCACTCCTTTTTCTTTTTTCTTTTTTTTAACAATTCTGTGCTCATTGCTAGCTCCAGGTCACCATGAAGCACTTAAAAAGCAGTGGCCCCATTACAGATCCTTGTGGAAGAACCAGTTTTCCCTTGCCTATTTGCCCATGACATCTCAGTTTACACAGAAGCCTTTGGTGAGGGAAAGCCCAGTCTACAGTGTTTGCTGGATTACCCTCGTCTACATACTTGTCGGCACACTCAAAGAAATATAAAAGCTTAAGGTGGTAGGACTTGCTTTTGTAGAACCCATGTGCTTGATAACTGTATCTTGAATAATGTTTTCCACTGGCTTACCCACAATAGAGAGTTAGGCCAGTCATTTCCCCATCATTCCAGTTTAAAGCTATTTCTGAAAATGCTACCTGTTTCTCATGGACAGCAGGCATACTGAAATTGGATTAGAGTAGCATGAGGCTAAGATATAAGGAGAAGAACAGTGCAGCAATGGAAAACGTTCTGGAGGGATGTCTTTGGAGTTGTGTCATGGGGATATGGCAGGTAAGGCCATGGCTGCAGAAAGATGGATTGAACACCCCACACATCAGCTGATGCACAAGGAGTTCTGCTCTGGCTCTGTCATCCACCCCCACCCTGGAGGGCCAATTTTGATACAAAGGT
This sequence comes from Podarcis melisellensis, assembly GCF_964234715.1. Classification (NCBI taxonomy): domain Eukaryota; kingdom Metazoa; phylum Chordata; class Lepidosauria; order Squamata; family Lacertidae; genus Podarcis; species Podarcis melisellensis. The sequence continues at coordinate 39,200,038 of NC_138531.1, forward strand.
GGGACAACACAGTTATCCATCACCTATGTCAACATGATGGCAGATAATTGACAGGTGGGTGGTCCTGCCAATTTGCCAAAGTTGGTCTGCTGGAATGGGGAAGATAAACACCTGACCCATCTGGCCAAAAGCCAGATCCCCACCCCTCATCTATATATCACAGCAAATCCTGGTCTCAATTTCAGTATAACCTACCATGGCGGAAAAGATCACACGGCATATTAGCACTCTTCAGGTCCAAATTCAGCGGTTGTCCTGAGGGGATGCTGATAAACAGTCGGTAGGACTTAATGAGAAACGGGGTATATATAACTCTATTTTTAAAATACTATGTTTCTCATTGTGTCAGTCTCCTGCAAGACCATTTACCATGGTGTTTTTTTTATTGACAAAATTAATAAAACCATTCAGCTTAGTGGAAACATTTTGAAATGTAATTAGTATTCCATAATAGTGAGCATAAAAGCTGTCTAAACAGTATAAAAGCTGCCAGAATTTTAAAGACTAATTTTGATTGCCTCCTCATTGATTAATTCGCAGGCGCATAACCAAGCATTCATATCCCCGGCAGAGTCAGTGATAAATAAACATGAGCCAGGAACCTGTGAGGAATATTTATTGACCTCACTGCACAGAATGCATTTTGAATTGTCAGGAGGGCAACACAGCAGCCCAGGAAGAATTGGACCTTGGTAAAATTGATATTTTGTGTTATCTGAAAAACATTATGTGAAATAGATGCTGTGTGGCCTTCTGATGCAATCAACAGCTTCCTTGTTATGGAGCAGTAACTGACTTTAATGAAACTATCCAAGACTAAGCCTGCAACCGTAAACTTAATTTTTTTTCTTAACCTGCTACTAAACTCCTTGGGTAGACATATATAGCATTGCATTGTAAATGGATATGAAAGGCTGCCATGATCGGTTGCCTTTCATAAACAGGCTTGCTTCACCAGCTTTATGCCCCACTTGCAGGCACCTAAAGGACATCTGGTTGCCTGCCTCTGGAAATAATGGCAGAAGTGTGGATTTCAACGCATTGGGGAAGAATAATGTTCACGAGAGAGGTGCATCATCACAGCTCACTCAAAATCTGTAGCTATGCAGAGTAGGGTAGCAGCCTCAAGGGGTTCACTGCCATGAGATTAGAAAGAAGGACATGAGATTTTTGAACCCTGCCATGGGGCAGGAAGGGGGGAAACCATGTCCCTGTTCACCTTTCTGATTAAGTTTAACCTTGTTGCAACTGTCCAGGGAAGGGATCCTGGGATTGTGGTGGACAGCTCAATGGAAATGCAAACACAGCATGTGACAGACATGGAATAGATGGATCCCATGTTAATAAATTTAAAGTCATGAGTGGTTGAAAAATAACCAAACAACCTAACATCTTCACCAAAGCAAGGACTGTAATGCTGAAAAAACCGTGCCTGATATTAGGTTTGGTTTGTGGGGAAGAACATGCAGATTATTGAACGCCATTGGCAAGTTGTGGCTTCAGAGTGTATCTCCTGAAGTGTGCATTCATTGAGTGTTGTGGAAGGGGAAAGGGCATTCAGTGAACTGTCCCTTATAAAGAAGAATCATGTTTGGTCAACTATGAGTGAAGAGCGGTTGAACAGTTTAGTGCTGTCACCCATGGAACATGAACTTGCTCAAGGTATTGATTTCTCAGAGGTCATCAGAGACTTGGTGAATGGGAAAAAATCAAGAGGATGGCACTGAAAAACATGTCCAAGTAATTTATTCATTATATGATGCTGTTTGATCTACCGCTATCACTTTTCAAAAAGACATGGATATTGTTGAATACTGTTCTTATTCATAAAGAACTTAGACTGCTTATTTCCCTGTTTGAAAAGGTTTTTTTAGCTGCTCCTATCTTTTAATGTTTAAATATTATAAAATAATTATCTTATGATTATGACTTTTGAACTATTTATAATGGTTGTAGAATGCCCTGTGAGGGCTGAAACTCTGAAAGGCAGGTTAAATATCTGTTAAATACATTTTAAATAAAGACTGTGGATTCAAAGTAACTGTCCATATTGGTAATATGAGCATGAACACCAGGTCTTGCCAATTGATTGACAAGCAGTGGGATGGGATAGGAGACCCAATCCACATACAGTGTGCAAGATCTGGGAAATCCGGTTGTCACTTGTGCTGTGGGCCATGGGATAGCCATCTCTGGTGTAGAGAAAGTGGACAGAGAGAGGCTTCATTGCCTCTTTAATAGCACAAGTGTTCATCCAATTAAACTAAATGGTGGGAGATCCAGGGAAAGCGAAAACACGCACTTCATCACACAGTGCATATGGAATTTTCCACCACAAGATGTTGTCATGAGTGACTACCAACATAGATGGCTTTAAAAATGTGGATTTGACAAAATTCATGCAGGGTGAGGATATCAGTGGCTCCAAGTCATGATGGATACATTTTAGGATCGGCGTGACCATGCCTCTAAATACTGGGGGGGGGGGGAGAGAGCAGTGGGAGAAGGCTAGTGCCTTTACATCCTGGATGTGGGCTCCTCATAAGCATCTATAGTTGTAGAAAGCAGGATTCTGGACCAGATGGGCCTTTGGTCTGATCCAAAAGTGTCTTCTTATGTCCTTATGGCATTAGATGAATAGAAGCTTCTAGAGGTGTATCAGTCTTCAATATATATCCAGGACTGGTATCTTTTCATTAGGTACATCATGCTTCCAAGTCTGCTGAACAGTGTTGTGAATTGTGCTGCCAAGCAGAGAATCAAAATGTTGCTTACATATGGCACATTAACATTTGTATGAGCCTACTCGCACTCTTGCATCCTATTATAGCGGCTGTAGCAATCTGTCATCTATAAGGAGTTTCAAAGCTTGTTGAGAAACTCATAAATAAGCTACAATAGTCTTCTATTGTGCTGAGGCATTCTGAAACATCCTTACACAGTGTAATAGTCCTTGAGAACTAACGTCGGAGAAGGCATTGCAGGGACCCTATGGATGTCCATATCATTTTTTATTCATGATCTGGGCAAGACAAGATGTCCAAGCTAAGAAAGGGCAGTGTGTTGCTTTTTTAGTACAGAAAGAAGCTCCAAATTTCCAGGATTTAAGACAAAACTGAAGTACATTTTTGCTCTTTAGAGTCCTGAAATGCTTCTCACAATTGCATACCAAAAATAACCTGTTGTTTACAGTTACCACTTTGAGTCACGATCATTATAGTTTGAGTGTACCAATGCAGTTTGACAAAAGTTCGAATCTCAAGGGGATAGATATGCATGTCCAGAAGAAGTTTCCAACTCAGTTCCGTGAGTCAAGAGGCCTTTGATAGTTTCATCCCAGGAGGAATCTTGCTCAAGATGCTTTAGAGAAATTAGAATAAAATAAAGTGGATGAGTCATAACCACAGTTATTAGGAGCTGGCTGCATAAACCCTCCAAAATGGAATCTGCAGCTCAGAATTAAACCTGAGAGACTTGGGCTTGTGTGACTTGTTGAGCACAGACTTTCAGATTCTCCACATAGACCAAGAGGGTTCACATGTGGGTTACCTCTGAGCAGTGGGGTCCATTACCCAGACTCAGATGAAATGTGTGAATCCCATTATTCGGGCAAACTCTCTGGAGCCTTGTTTGAAATGGGTTCAAGGAAAACAATGCAATTTAGCAAATCTTTAACCCACTGTCTTGCTTAGCAAAGAATCCCCTTGTAGCGGACATCTCTACATTTTCTGTCTTTGAGCGGACTATGGCAGAGGTAGGCAATGTGATAGCCTCCAGATGTTGTGGTCTTCAGCTCCCATGAGCCCCTATCAGCATGGACAGCGGTGGCAGGTGATGTGTACTGAAGTCCAGGAACACCTGGAGGGCACTACATTGCTTACATCTGGTCTATGCCTACACTCTGTAAATGACAGATAGTATAACCAGTGGGAGCTTCTTCACGACTCCCATTGAAATGAATGGGGATACTGTACTAATAAAAGAGCACTTTTTTGTTTTTGCAAGAGGCGCTTCTCAATTGGGTTAATTTTGCCTGTTTTATGTTTCAGTGTGAAAGTAGTTCTCTGGGGGAAGCTGAGATATTTCCAGGCAAAGCCCCTAGTACTGAGAATACTCAGCTTTCATTGAACCAGTTCAATGCTGGTACTGTTTTACTGATCTGCTAAAGGTAAAGGTACCCCTGCCCGTACGGGCCAGTCTTGACAGACTCTAGGGTTGTGCGCTCATCTCACTCTATAGGCCGGGAGCCAGCGCTGTCCGCAGACACTTCCAGGTCACGTGGCCAGCGTGACAAGCTGCATCTGGCGAGCCAGCGCAGCACACAGAACGCCGTTTACCTTCCCGCTGGTAAGCGTTCCCTATTTATCTACTTGCACCCAGGGGTGCTTTCAAACTGCTAGGTTGGCAAGCGCTGGGACCGAACGACGGGAGCACATCCCGCCGCGGGGATTCGAACCGCCGACCATGCGATCGGCAAGTCCTAGGCGCTGAGGTTTTACCCACAGCGCCACCCGTGTCCCTCTACTGCTTAGCAATCGTACCTTATGTTTATGGGTTCTTCTTCCTGGGAGAAGAATGAGTGATCTCATTCAATAGCAGATCAGAAGGTAAATGGAACAATGTCACAACTACACACATATGCGATGAGGTCCTTGAGAGCAAAAAGGACCAGTCTTCAGGAATTACTGTCCTCATTCACAATGGGCACTTGCTTTGCCCGCTTTCATTGCAAATCTAAAACAAAGTCACTAAAAGGGGTCAGGTTTTTTGAAGCTGCTGAAAATGTTCACCAAAAGTGCTGCATTTGCCAATATTGAATAAAGTCTACAGTAAGATAATTAGTCATCTTTCTGTCTTACAAGACAATAGAACAGTTACCAAAAACGAGTTTCAGTAGCACATCTCAGTTTGATGGCCTTGTCGAAGGGGGGAAATAAAAAAAAGAAAAGGGAAATCAATTGCACCCATAACATAAACCAATATGGCTGGATTTTACAAGCTTTTAATTGACTGTAACTAATTGGTCCCTCCACAGGGTAGAATTACTTAATTTGCAAGAGACAGTAAAACACTTTGGTATGATAATACTTCTATGGCTGTTTGCATAGACTGTTTCGATTCACTGCTGCTTTCTGCTTTGAGCAATCATTTTTAACAGACCTGCAGAGGGCCAGGGGGTTGGGAAGAAATCACTCATTGTATCATTGCAGGAAATAAAATATAAAAACTCCCAACTATTATAAACTTAGAAAATATTAGTACTGTTATTTTGAAAACTTAACAAGACTGCTTTTCAGGAGAATGGCCAAATGCATACTGTTTCATCAGTGATGTCTCTTTGCACAGGCTAATCATAGTGCCAGAGTCCATCATGCTAATTTGATCTGTTTTTGTGTCTTACAACATATCCATAGTACATTAATTATGAACAAGAATTCATTTGGATAGATTAGCATGAACATCATTCCATGGAATAAAAAGAAGTGTGGTGGGTGAGCAACAAATACGAGAACAAGAAACTCGGAGAGTTAATACATTAAGAATAAACTCAGGATTTTGGAGGTGCATTTAATAATCAGACATGGCAGTTAAAATAAGGGAAAATAAGAAATCCACATAGTGCATTACTTTTCTCTCTCCCCCCCCCCCCAAGCTATGATACCTTTACCGGGACGCGGGTGGTGCTGTGGGTTAAACCACAGAGCCTAGGACTTTGCCGATCAGAAGGTTAGCAGTTCGAATCCCCGCAACAGGGTGAGCTCCCGTTGCTCAATCCCTGCTCCTGACAACCTAGCAGTTCGAAAGCACATCAAAGTGCAAGTAGGTAAACAGCGGGAAGGTAAACAGTGTTTCCGTGCGCTGCTCTGGTTTGCCAGAAGCGGCTTTGTCATGCTGGCCACATGACCCGGAAGCTGTCTGCGGACAAACACCGGTTCCCTCGGCCTATAGAACGAGATGAGCGCCGCAACCCCAGAGTCGGTCACAACTGGACCTAATGGTCAGGGCTCCCTTTACCTTTATGATACCTTTAAAAGACTGCAAGCTATGCAAGAATCACGGGACACAGTGTGGGACAAGCGAGTCCTGCAGCAAAATATTGCAGCAGGGAGTGTTCCTGTTCAGTGTCTCAGCCAATCAGTGATGCTTTCTTCCAGGATCCTCAACTTCACCCCTTGCCCTCCTCTTATTGGTCAGTTAGCATTTCGTGGTCACTGAGCATGCTATGTCCTCACTGGGTTCACTCCCTTAGAGTCCTTTTAATAAGATTTTGTTTGAACTTTTGCCAGCCTTGGAGTTCCCTGAAGCCGGTTTATACCTTCCTTTTGTATTGAGAAAAAAAATTAAGAAATGAACCTTGTGCTATATAAGAATATGATTGAGGCTGATAGTCACAGGCACTGTACCCAGGGAGGACTCAAGAGGGAACTATTTCTTTCAGAGTAACCTAATGCTTCAAGAACTGAAGATACTGAACACTATATTTTTTTAAAACTTCAGAAATTATTTAAGCAAGCCTACCCAGACATGTAATGTTGATATGTGATTTCAGTATACAATTTTATTTTATTATGAGATACACACACACACACACACACACACACACACACACATTTTTAGGTCAATTTGTTTGTAACATGTGATTTTATTGGTATTTTAAAATGGAATTTTATATTGTTTTATGCAAACCACTCAGAGGTTTTGAGGATTGAGTAGGATATAAATCAGGTTAAATGACAATAAAATAAAAGTATCACACACCCAACAAAGGTATATGTAAAAGACAAAACAACCCTTTCTCCTTTTTTTCTTTGGAAATCTTTTTAAAAAGAAGTAGACTATATAGCAGCATCTGCCAACCTTTTCGGGCCAGTGGGCATATTTGGATTTTTGAGAACATGACAAGGGTGCCAGTCACAAAATGGCCACCAGGAGGGAATGGCATAACACAAAATGGCCGCTGTTGGGGGTTTGGCATAATGGTTGCTACTTTTAAAAGACCAGAAAGGAAGATGCAAAATGCTGTGGGCATGTCCTCACCCCATCAGGCACCAGCACACTTGCTCACAGATGGATGCTCTTTGAGTCCTCTGTTCAGAAATAACAAATGGAAAGGTAGTCATTCAGTCCTGACATCCCATGAAATGTTTAAGGGGTGATTTTCAATGTAGGAGAGGCAGATGTGGAATTTTTTTTGAGAAGCCATTTACTGAAACTTTTCTGATTTTGGGTACCATAGGAGGTACTGGTGGACACACTTGGTACCTATGGGTATACCCCTGTGATCTAGGAATCCCAAATTTACCCAATAATGGGCTCTGAGGCCACTTTCTTAGCTTTCAGTCTAAACTCATTGCACCCAGTATTCCAGCAAAGAAATGAACAGGGGAGGGGGGGGTCAATTTTACCTGGTATCAACCTTGCTTGACATTCTGTGTCTAAGGAAGAATTACCCTAAATTATTTTAAAGGCTAAACCAGATCAATGACCCAGCACAGAATTTATTATTATTATTAATTTATTTTTGAGATGTATTTAATAGATTTCACTCCAGGACCAGATTTTGCTAATAACACTGTAGCAGAAAAGCTGGATTCAGTGATTTTTTTCCCCCATCGAAGTTTTACATGCCAAGGAGTTCTCATTTGAATTAAAAGTCTGCAAGAATAGGTGGCGATTGAAGGGATAATGTCCCCCTTCCATTTGGACCGTAGGTAAAACAGATGGTGATGTACCAATTTATGAGGATTATAAAGCATCAGCTAATCCTTTCTTAGGCAATGGATCAATACCCCCCACCTTCATGAAGTGACATTTGGGGGGGGGGGGTTCTTGTGTTGTTTTTGCAGTATTATCAAGGGGAGAGAGCTTACCAAGTTAGCTGTGAAATGGGCTTACCAGCAGGTGGCGCTTATACAGCAAATATGTCTTGCAGCTGAATCACTGAGTACCCTTTTCAAAGGGGTTATTGGCTCACTCACCTAGTTGCCCTGTGGCTTGGCCAATGCAGAGTATCTCTTTCAGTGGATTACAAAGCAGTGGAGCGAGGATTATGGCAGAGTGTTATCTGCATGACAGGCCAGTTAGTGGATAAATGGGAAATTCTTGAAAACGGACCAAACTAAACCGAAAGCCATTACCTGAAATGGGAAAAAGGACGGAAAATATTTATTTTGCCCTCCCTGCAAAAATGTAACATATCCAACCCAAAGGTACATGAAAAGGATGCAAAGCAAAGAAGAAATTATAAAATCTGCAAATCACTCAGAAGCACAGGTATTAAGGTGGGTTTTCCTACAGAGCCAACCTTTGTTCCTTATATAGGCATTGTCATAGGGCAAAAGAAGTAAAATGTTAGATGGGAAAAAACATTTGAAGTTCATACCAGCGTTTCACAGTAGAGCACAAGAGTCAATTGTTAGTAAAAGCTATGATTTTGAGGTGGTTGTTTTCTTTCTTCCTGGAAAGGCCAAAACAAATTTGATGAGACTAAGCAGTGGTGAGAATAATTGCTTTCTGAGCTTAAACACAAATCCATAGTTCAGATCTTATTAGGCTACAGCAAAATATGATTTCTCTAAACCTGAGATTCATATCCTGCCCAATCCTCAAGAGGTCTGCATGGGCAACAGCCTTTTTAAAAAAGAGAGCTTTTAAAGATCAATAAATTGAATAGGTATAAATATGAATATATTGTGGCATGCCACCCAATCTCTGAGCAGTGTGAGAATCCAGGGGTTCACAGCACTTACCCAGGCTTCGGCTCCTTTGGAATGAGGTACAGTGGGGACTGTGGAGTCTTTATGATATATGGTTTATTTACAGATATATGCAACCTATGATGGAGGGGTTCACACCATCAACACCCCCAAAGGATCTTGCTTCGCCCATAGCCACATCATTGGATTCAAGCAGAAATCAAGCATCTCCTCTGGCTTCCACCTGCTTCTAGCTTTTAGCTCACAGCTCTCCACTCTCACTTTTGTCCTTCTAACTACCAGCCAATTGAGGGGCCCACTCAATTGATCTCTGGTGCTGAGCCACTTCCTTTGTTCTCTTAAGAACCCATTACATAGACTATCACCTCACTAGAAATTTAGCCTGGCTTATATTCTAACACTTGCTGGCTCTAGGGGTTAGAAGGGTCTCGGCATACAGCCTAGCCCCCCCCCAAACACACACACACACACACTTCAAATAACAGTCTTGCACATCTAATGATTTTGTACAGATAAAGATGTTTGATAGCTCAGTTGGTTAGAGCTTGGTGATGATAATGCCAAGGTTGCCGGTTCGATCCCTGTAAAGGATAGCTGCATGTTCCTGCATTGTGGGGTGGACTAGATGGTCCTCAGGATCCCTTCTAACTCTATGATTCTGTGACATCATCTCTAGTAGTGGAATGGAGCTCTGGATTTGGGAGAAAAAGTGTCAGGAAGTTATAGTGCACAAAATCTATAGAGGTGAATAGGTATTGAAATATACTCGGAGTCCTGTAGTGATTTCATGCTCTTTATTGCAGCTTGTAAAACAGTGATTGAATTGCCCCCCCCCAAAAAAAAACCTTATGCTTTTATATACATTATTTACAGAATGAGTCCCATCTGATTGGCTGATTCTGCTTCCCTCCGGGAGCCTGATTGGTCTTTTCCTGCAGGCCAATCAGTTGTTGCATTCTAGGATCCTACTTGCCTATTGTTCTAGGATCCAAGCTTAGTACATCACAGGTATTATGTAAGAGCTCTTGCACAACTGTCATTTATTCATATAAGAGTTGCAAGGAAGAACTCCCCAATGATTTGTCCTCTTGTCGTTTCCGTGTGCTGCTCTGGTTCGCCAGAAGCGGCTTAGTCATGCTGGCCACATGACCCGGAAACTGTACGCCGGCTCCCTTGGCCAATAAAGTGAGATGAGTGCCGCAACCCCAGAGTCGGTAACAACTGGACCTAATGGTCAGGGGTCCCTTTACCTTTACCTAGGGAGGGCGACTACCCAGTTATCTTGGTTAAATCCAGCTCACAGTGGCCTTACAAACAATGATGAGATATTGGCGAGGAAGCAGGGTAGGATGTAGGGCCCCATGTTATCAAGGCTTTACAGGTTGAAAGCAACACACTGAATTACACATCAAAGCACAGAGTTTTCCACTGAACTACCAAGCCGTTGCTACTAAGCGGCTAAGACTGGGCCGGAAGGGTGGGGGAGACCCACTTACTACTGGCTATAAACTGAGGCCTATGGAATGGCTGGCTTGGATAGGGCTTGCACTATGACATTCTGCCTGCGCAAGTGTTGTTGGTGAGCCACGTGTGCCTACTGCATTTGCTTGAAGAGTGTGGGAAGCTCTGTAATGATTTGCACAATTGCATAGGCAACTCCAAGGGTGGAAGAACTGGATGGGCCGTTTTAATATTATATGTGTGTAATCTGCTATACAGTCCCATGTATCAAGCTAAAGGTTTCCTGGAATGTGCACCATACAGTAGGATGCTTTCAGGCCTCAGTGCACTCATACTCCCAAGACTACAAATGAGACCTTGACACAGGTAGGCAATCCCTTATTGGAATGCTTTGAGCGTGTTGTGCAGCATGCAGGTGTTATAGGAAAGGGTGGTGTCATGCAATAGTTTTACCCTCACAGTGGATTGATTGGTTCCTTCTCCGCTTGACTAGCCTATGGTACATAATGCTGTGATTGATGTGTGATGGTGGAGTTGTCATGGACACTATTGCATTGTCTATCAGTGTTGATACAGTTGTTTAAAGCAGTATCGTTTTCCCATCAACCAACAGCTCCTGCCGGGAGCGCATAGGATAATGATTGCCTATTTCATTATCAGGCCAATATTCTGTCTGCATTAGCAGCTGCTGGTATAGCACGGTCATTGGATGCTTTCAAGGTGCTCTGAGTCCAGGTGGTCTAAGAAGCAGCTGTTTATATGAAGAAGAAGAAAGGAACACTGAATTAGGGTTCCTTCACAGTCCATCAGCTTTTCCAATTCAGCTGCAGCCGACATGTGGTGGGCAATTCATTCCCCCTCCTTACCAGGTCAGCTTGCGGATTAGGTACTTTTAAGGACTTCCAGAAGAACCCTAGGGGAATGCCCTTGCTAAATTCATTCAGCCCAGGATTTTTGATTTTTCCCCCTTTTCTTTTTTGGACAGTGTGCAATTTGTGGAAAGATTATTTTTAGCCCACCTTCAGTTTTGGAGTATCAGCAAGGAATGTGTGATGTTCAACCAACCACAAGGTGTTTATGTGCTTTCAGAGATTGCTGTTAAACATAGCAGAGGATTGCCCTTCGAATAATTCATCAGCCAGTGATAGTTCCTTCCAAAGGTTTAAAGGTTGCTGCTTGTTATTTTGGGGAGCGATGCTATTTTCCCCTGTGGAGCTTCGACTAATTTATTACTCAGTCAAGATACTTAAAAAACAACAACACACCAGTCAATTTATTTTACAGAGAATGCCAGCAAATAGTAAATTAACACCTTTAATAATCTTAGTTGATTCTCCCACTCACATTTTTCTATAGACACTATGAATAAGTGTGTCTGCAAATAAGTATTATTCAGCTCTCAGCCTCAGTTACCCGTTCTGATAATTGACTAAAACGTGGATGCAGATTAAGTATGTCTTGTTCGTAAGCAATTTTAATTTTTTGCTTTCCCCATCCCCAGGAGCTTTTATTTCATTATTGATCTAACATTTTGAAAAATGAATTAACAGCATGGCTTTTCGCAATGAAATATTTTTTAAAAAACCACTATGAAATAATTCATACAAAATAAACTCTAAATAGCAAATCTATGAAGCACCATCCAAGTAAATAGAAACACTGGTTAATTACGCCCCCACCCCCCACATTTCAAGCAGGAAAATAAGGACATTCCCCCTTCCATCCCACTGACCCCATTGCTTGCCCGCTCGACCTCTGGCCTCTGCCTCCTCCTCCAGGGCCTTAGCCTCTGCCATCTCAGGAGATGCTGCTCCAGCTGGTGTGACCTGGTAGAAGGCTGCACCAGCCCACCAGCATGCCCTAAGGAAAGCTGCAGCCTCCGCCACATCCTCCTCCATCAGTGCCCCAGACATACTTCTGGAAGCCAGCTTCCAGAAGTTCTGCGATGGAAGAAGGAAGAAAAGTGGCAGGGTCAATTCCCCCACGCCCATTTTTTGCTCCCACTCTCTGGTGTGAGCCAACTGACTCACACTACAGAGGGAACAAAAAACCACCCGTCTTTTGGTCCCACGCTCTGCAGTGGCCAGAGCACAGGAGCCAAAATGAGACATCCCAGATTGGGATCAGAAGCCAGAGCAGCTTCTGTCAATTAGTTATGTCCTGCTTAAAACGAGACTCTTGGGGGGAATGTGGTTACTGTACCTTGCTGATAGACGCATACTAGGACCATGCACCAGATCTGGCTAAATCCCAGATCCTGAACTGGATCAGGATGATGTGGTTAGATAAGGTTGAGGCAGCTCCAGATTGTCCTAGATCAGACTTGATCCACCTGGAGTGATCTGGGGGTTGTCAAAAGCAGCAGCCTGCCCACAAGGACAGACAAAAAAAAAAAAAGAGAGAGAAAAAAAGAACAGGAATGTCTCCTTCTCCCCCATCCGGACTGCCTGACTGTTCAAGCCCCTCCACCAGGCAATTCAGGGCCCAGATCTGAAATGGGTTAGCCCTAGGGTTGGACTGAGCCACTCTGAAGCGCTTTGCCAGGCCCCAAATTGGATTGACATGCTCATGCACAAGCCCTAATATAGATGCAAAACCCATCAATATGTCTGACTAGACAGTTCTCTCTGCTCACCCTCTCTCACTTGCTGCATCTCTTGTGAAACAGGTCAAGCAGTGACAGGAGGAAGAATGCCCATTGCACAGCTAGGCAGCTTATGGGGGCATGGCAGGTCTGCTCCCCCACTAACCAGATTGTGATTTAAAGGCAATACCTGCAAAATCTGTGGAGAACAATGTTAAATTTTACTATTATTATTTTACAATTTTAACTATTTACTTATGCGTGGCACTCCTTGCCTTGATGACACTCTATCTGCAGCACCAATCACAAGAAGCTCCGCCCCTTCCCTGCCACACCTTTCACTGGCTCTGCTCTACAGCCTCCTTGAAATGAACTGGAAGCAACAGCGAGGAGGAGGAGGGTCAGGGGGCTCTGTAGGGGTTGCTAGTGCCCCCCCTACAGAGGAAGGGGCCTTTGTGGGTGCCTGACATTACCAGCTCTTGATCCAGGCCCTAGTTAGATACATATCTGCTTTGATTGCCTTGTAAACCAGGGTGACATTAATTGCTACAGAATTAGACTTGGATACTTTCCAAGAGACAAAGGTGGCCAAATAAGTGAGGGAGGAGGGAGGACCAGGGCAGACAACCAATTAGACCTGATTGGCTCTGTAGGCTTGAGAGTGATGAATAATGTATATCCTCCTTGCTGCATATGTGTCCATCCTCATGAAATATGTGAACTTGTCTAGCTGCAAAAACAAATGAGACTTAAAAGTAGAGCAATAACTTGCAGCGTTGTAGGATTTTTTTGGGGGGTGTGTGTGACTAATTGATGCAAATACGGATCGTTTGGTAATTTGTTATCTGGAAGAACAGCAGGCTGTACAATCAGCATATTATATTACCCAATGCAAATGATTCACAGGAATATGCAAGGGGTTCACATTCAATTCTAGTGCGCCTGAACCCCACCTGCAAAATACTGACACTCTGGAGGTGCTTTTGGACTTGCAAATCCACCAACTGTTTCTGGCAATGTCAATAGGCAAAATAGTGGAAGCCTTTAAATAAAGCAATACCCTGGAAGAGCCTCTCTTTCAAAACCAGGATGGCTATTTAATCAACATAGGTGTGCTTTCACTTGGCAGTAAAGGCTGGCTACTCGGAGCATCAAAGCCTGCATTTCTGCCCCCCTTCCACTACCATTTCATAGCTGATCAGTGTGATGTTTCAAACTTCTTTATTCCTCTATTGATAGCAGAGATCAGATCCCTGCCATGACATCTTGTCTGTGTGTTTTGCTTTGGTAATCAGCAGTCCCCTGCAGGAGCTGCAAAGCCACATTATAATTCTGGGAAATCAGAGGATGCTTGCGACAGGTACTTTTCTTTGGAAGGCAGCCCCAAAGGGTGAAACATGGATTTTGAGGTTAAACTTTAAGGAGATTTGTTCCTTTACTGCTGGACTGTATATGTGGCAGGTGTGTAACACCCCTTGCTGTATGTTTGGTATATCAGCTGGTGGTGTATTCTTGATAAGTTAGGGCAGTGTTTGAGCCACTGTACTGCGTGAAAGGATAAAAGCGTAATACTTCTCTTGATGATGAAAAAGCATAGCATTTATCTAGTACTTTAGAAAATTCAAAATGTACAACATTGTAGAAATCCTTAACATTAGATGCACCAAAGGTGGGGGACTTGTGGCTCTCCATATGCTGTTGAACTACAATTCTCATCATCCCCAGTCAGAATAGTTAGTGGTTGGAGTCCAGCTGGAGGGCTATAGGTTCCCCATCCCTGCTATACATTATAGTCAGAATTATGATAACATATTGCATTGGGGGGTTGAGGTGAGGAGAAAGTGCTTATTCAAGGCCACCTGACAAACTCACAGCAGAGATGACTTTTGAGTCAGTGATATCTTTGTTAACAAATCAGTCTCTTAGCAGCAACACTGGGTGTAGGGACTGGAATACATTTTAATGGCCTAATAATAATAATAACAACAACAACAACAACAACAATTTATTTATTATTTATACCCCGCCCATCTGGCTGGGCTTCCCCAGCCACTCTGGGTGGCTTCCAAAAAATATTAGAATACTGTAATACATCAAAAATTAAAAGCTTCCCTAAACAGGGCTTGACACACATATGAACCTAAAGCTCCACTCTTAACCCCACTTACCTAGGAGCAAGATCCACTGGATTTTATAGGACTTACTTCTGTTCTGAGTAGACATGGTTACAACTACAGTGTAAGTCACACTGTGTGTGGCACATGACCTGTTACCCTAGATCTTGTAGTAACATATTCCAACCAGATAATATAATTCTTGCTGGAGATGTGCTAGAAACATAGCAGTCATGCTTATATGGTCACAGATTAGTTTATTATCATATTTAGATATGGAAGCAATCTCCCAACCTCCCATCAGACTGGTGGGTGTCCAAGAGCAAGGTGGGTTGTGTTGATCCCCATATCCCGTAGCAGACCTGTGTGAATTATAACTCACCAAGCACATCCCACCAGCCATGTGTGGCAAATTGATCACTAGGGTCTGGATTAATTGGACCAGATCACTTTGACACTGTTTCCACCCTTATGGTTTTGTGGCTCTGTGGTTCTATGCAAGGCTATAAGCAATGAATGAGAACCATCTGGATCAAAGCAATCACTGGAAATGAAATCAAGAACTGTGACAGAGTTTTCCTGGAGACGCATTCTGGAATCCAATATTCACTTGGTAAATTATCTTAATAGCCTGATAACAAAAGACCTCTTTGTTAGCTGCATAATCAGTCCTACTTTAGACAGCTCTTTTGTGCAGCTCCTTTCTGCTCTGATTTCCTGTCATTTGCCCCTTCTGATCTTGCATTAGGAATATTAAAACAGAGGGCTTGCTTGCCTATCAGAATTCCAATTTTGTTCCCACGTTGCACGCTTTCTGTGAAGACGCCTCTCCTTGCTTAGGGCCCATGCTAATAAGTAAGAGAAACAAGGTTGAATGAGAATATGCATGTTTAGAATAAGGTTGCCTAGAGTGGGGATCTATGAATAAAACAAGCAAAGGTAATGACTCACATTGCGCCATTGTGTTTTGAAGTAATGGCTTCAGCTAATATGCAGTTAGGTAAAGCCCCAATAAAACTGCTCTCATGTGAGATGAAAACTAATTTGACATCCAAAACAGTGCTAGATTCAGGTTGGGGACAGCGGCTGTATGTGCTCAGTACCCACGTAGAAGATGGCGTGTGTCCTTCACATTCTTGTCCCTTACAGGCCTTTCACCAGTTGATGGTGGACAAGGTGTGTAGTTCCTCTTTTCCTCCCTCTCCTTTCCACTGACCCTCCCTTGCTTACCTGGCATCCCACACAGTGGCGGTGGCAGCTCATGCTCATCATCACTTGCTCACTTCCATCACTTACAGAGAACATGGGAGTCAGAGGACGGAGCAGCACCAGGCACTGGTGCCACCTGATTGCTTACCCTCTACCATGGTAAATGAGTTGTGTTGGAGAATGTGTGATAGCTGCTTCCCATGCTACTCTTCCTTGCTCCCTCACGTTCCTTCTGTTGTGGTGAGGGACAATGTGAGTGATTAAGATCCAGTGCCTCTCAAATGTGGTTCTCCAGCTGTTGTTGTTGGGCTACAACTCCCATCATCCCTAGCTAGCAGGACCAATGGCCAGGGATGATGGGAGTTTTAGTCCAACAAGAGCTTGAATTTAAGAAACACTGGATTAAGAAAATGGTGGTGATGAAGAGCAGGGGGCTCAGTCAGGTGTTGCTGGAAGAGCACAAGATAGATCGTGGTGCGGAAGAGTAGAAGCATCAGTTTTCTCCACCACCCACGTCCCCTGGGTCCAAATCCCACCATGGAATGATGTCAACTGTGGTTGGCAGTGGGCCCCCTGCCACAATGTGCATATGTGGCATATGCCCAAGAATGCCAACTGCTGGTGAAGGCCTACCGGGACTCGGTAGGGCAGCACCTTTCTTCAGCTCTCAGCTTTGATCAACAACTACAAATAACATTTAGGGAGTAGGCACATACAACTTTATATTTGACACTGTAGGTATGTGATGGTGGGGGAGGCCAGCTCATGCATTCTCAGACTGCTAGAGAAAGGCTTGGGGAGTAGTAGTCAGGCCATGGCCCCTAGGGGCAAAAATAACTACCAGCCTGATGGAAATGAGGGAAATAAAGTGGAGGTTCCTCCTGGCAAGGGTTGTCAGTGTCGACTGAGGAGGGAGCAGCAGAACAAATAGATGAGAAAGAAGAATACCCAGCAAACAGCTCAGATACTAGAACAACTGTGGTTGGTTTCAAAATTCACCGATGATTATGGAGAGAGAAGGGGCCTGGCTTGTATGCTCTGGCACACAGAAATCTCCCCGGCATCCTACCTGGATTTTGTGTTGATGGCAGCTGGATTTGGCTCCGAACTGCAAGCCCTGGATGATGATGATTACCTTAAAAATGGAAATGTTTGGTTTCATTAGGCATCAGTGATTGAAATGATTAGCCATTGCCTTACCCTGAAAGATAACCCGAGATTTATTATTCCTGGATGTGACTTTAATGCCTTTGCAAATTGAACTGTAGTTAATACCCTTGCAGTGTTTTTGGTTTTTTTCATTTCTAAAAGCTGGGTGGGTGAATTGATATTAATTTTAGATTCTTTTGCTCAATTACACTTTTTATCATACAGTTCAAGAAGCAGGCAAGATTCATTTTTAATAAAATAAATAAATAATCTCTGGCTCACCGCAGCAACACATTTCATTACCTTCAGTTCCACTACTCTTTTAGCTATATTTACTCTTGCCTCTTTGTGTAAATGGAATTCTTTGATTTCTTTCAAATATCTGGGCACTATGACTGGTGCTCCTATTACTTGGAGCTGCTATTACTTCCAGGTAAATAGGAATAAGGTTGTGGTGTAAACAGAAGAACAGCAGCACTGCACTCCTTGGCAGAAGTGCTCTAACTGATTTGCTTTTTCAGATGAAGATGCCTTTGTTTATTATGTCTTCTCAGTGAAAACATAGGATCCTTGTAAGGCAGGAGTGGGAGATCTTTTTCAGTCTGAGGGCTAAATTCCCTTCTGGGCAACCTTCCAAGGGTTGTATGCAGTGGCGTAGCGTGGGTTGTCAGCACCCGGGGCAAGGCAAATAATTTGCGCCCCCTAACCCATGGATTTGCGCCCCCTAACCCTAACCCCCAGATGTTGTGCCCGGTGCGGCCGGGGCCCCCCCGCACCCCCCACGCTACGCCACTGGTTGTATGCCACTGGTGGGGGGGGGAGCAGAGGCAAAAGTGGGTGGAACAATGAATTCAAAGTTTACCTTTGTATGGTAGGCAGGAGCAAGCTAGCAGTAAATCACATTGAGCAAGTGGAGTTAACTCTTTATTAGCAAAACCAGGAGCTGCACAGAAGTGTCAGGCCTAATGAGCAGAGCAACTCATCTCTGGCCCTCATTAAGCAGTTGCTAAGCCTTGTTACCTCTTCTGCTTCTGACATCTCCTCCTTCCAGTCTTCTCCCTCGGACCACACATTGTTGTCCCACCACCAATCCCCAGGCTCTGAGCCTTCTTCCCTTAGGGGTTCCCTAGCTGGTTCCTCCCACCATCCCTTTATATCCAACCAGTCCATGACAGCTAGTTTCTGTACAGTCACCTCTTTATTCTCCATACAGGCAAGCAAGAAGCATTGTCAGAATTCAATAACATGTTCCAGCCAAGCAAACAAAGCTGGAATTTGGGGTGAGGCCTGGGGAGAATACCAAGGACCTGAGGTTCCTTATCCCTGTTGAAAGGGATAATGCAATGTATAAGCACACAGATGTCGGGGGAGAGAGTCTTAATTAAGAATGCTAAGAGAAATGATGCATATTGCCCCAATCCAGGAAGTGTGATCTACACACAGAAGCAGGCTTCTACAAGCATAACTCATGAAATATACATCTGGAGGCACACTATAATCTGCATAGTGAGGCTTATTGGAACACCACTGAATAGGCTGGAACCATCTTTTTTAATGCATCTAGAGATATCACTTCATATGCATAACTATTAACCTGCAGCTGGAGACTGGATTGGGAAACCGCCACCCTCTGAGATGTTGTTGAACTACAACTTCCATCATTCCTGATAAGGGTGGCAGGAGTTACAGTTCAACAGCTTCAGGAAGGTCACTAGTTCCCCATGCCCTAGATTTTCATTTGAGTTTTTCAGGGTGTTTTTTTTCCAGAAATAGGGTGACAAATTCTTTTGCATCCGACATCATACGGGGACAGTGTAAAGGGAGAAGAGCATCTGGATTCATTTTAATTTACTCCATTCCATCTCAGGTAAGCTGGGAGCAAAAGAAACTATTGCCTCCGCTACTTTTATTTTTCTTGCCAAAGCAGAGATGTCTCAGACCATGTTGAAAGTGACCAGGTCTCTTACAGTTTTACAAAAGAGGATTAAGCTCTGAGCCTAAGTGCAGATTCTGAAGAGTTTCCCCATTCATGAAGCCAGTCTCTCTCAGTTAGGGTGCTTACAGCTGGCACAGAATGGAGGCCATTCACAAAACTGAAATAGGAATAGTGTTGTCAGCCCGTGTCAATTATATCTGTTGCATTTCTCTGCCTGCCTGCAATTTGTGGGAAATAATGATGGTGGATGATATAAGCATATTAGGTGGATGATATAAGCAGTAAATCAGGTCACCAAATCACGTGGCAAATGGTTACAAAATTTTACCTGGTGCAAAAACCACACAACGTTTCACATAACACCAGAAATTATTCCCAGGCTGAAAGTGCAAGTACTACTCTCCATGTACAGTGGTCAAACACAAACAGATCCTTAAAGACTCTGGGCCAATCATCTTCTCTTTCCCACACCCATGACATGGTTGAGGTGAAACAGCTTCACCTCGGCAACAGGGAGACCATTCACAAAAGCATTTTGTGACTAGGGTTGCATTCAAAAGAACACGTTTTCAAATGGAAACACTGGAAGGGTGATGGTAAGAGAGCAGGTCTGAGCTACAAAAATTCCAAGAACAGCATAGGTCAGTTTTGATATTGGGTTGAGGGGTCTAGCCTGGGGCGCAGGCATATATCCTATCAGTTCAGTTGATCTGGCAGAGATCTGTTGCATATCAGTGTTGAAGGCTAACTGCAGGACTGAGCTGCTAGAAAGGATAAATATTATAAAGGTCAGTGTATGTCTTGCTCTGCAGCAAAATGAAGCTCATAGTGGATGTAAGGTATGGTTCTGATGTTGCTTTAGCAACAATCAGAGACTGAGCCCTATATAATAGCAGATGTTGCCCACACTGGAAGGTCTTTCTTCAGCTAAAAGGGCCCAGTCCACTCCAGAAGTCTCCTACTGCAACAGAGTGGAGGAGCTTCCAGTCTCACAGGAACTTTATGGACAGATTCAGATAGCCAGCGCTATGACTCCAACTAATGCAATAAGGCTTCCCCCTTCCCCTCCCCTATGCACTGTCCATGCCTTCCTGGAGGGCCAGGAGGAGGGGAGATAATGTTTACTGGGCAAGTAGAAATGCTCTGGAGTGCTAAGTTGAATTTCACCCTCAGTAATGGTGTCCTCTGAGTCTGAGGATTAATTCATTAATTTGTCAGACACAGGTGCTTTATCCTTCCACATGTGATGAGTTTTAATTGAAATAACAGGTGGATAAATTAAAAGGAAAATCTAAATTGAATTGACTGCAATATCACATGACACCTGGGGTCCAACTTCAAATTGCATTACATATTATGGTGTGCTTAATGAAGAGGGGATGGTGCCTTTGTGATAGGAAAGAACTGGGCTCTTCACTCTTCCCTAATCTGGGGCCAGAAGCCAACTTAACTTTAATGGAAATGAGAGCTTCCTCTGGCCAGCTTCAAACTGGAACACCATGTAATGATTTTCTAATGGGAAACATGTAAAGTGTCCATATCAGATTAACGGAAGGAAAAAGCCAGCTCAGAAGTAATAGGGAGTTTCAGGGTTGGAATTGGGGACTGAATCTAATATTCCTCTTGACCCAAACAGGGCATTACAAATTTTAAATACTGATCTTCATGTATACCATTTCTTGGTGAGCATTTTATTTGGAGGGAAAGATGTAAAGTTGTGTTTTGTTTTGTTTTTTAAATTTAAAAAGAGCCAAAGAAAACGTCCCCTTTCACTCTGACATCCCGCCATGTCTTCTTGAATCCTCATGTGTAAAAAGTGGCAATAAAAATGGAGTACCTCCTTTGCTTGTTGAATGTCATGCTCAGTATGTAACAAGACATTTAAAAATCTGGCTGACATCTTCATAAGCCGTAGGAGGGGCTGGTTTGCTTGACATTACATTCCAAATTTCTACAGCAGAGCCAGAACGAGAGAGAGACACCACATCTTATTGAGTTACAAATACACAGGCACTCTGTCCACTTTACCTCTTAATTAAATGTACTCTGGAAACAGAAAGTTCTTTTGTAGAAGATGCAAATAAAGAGGCTCTTCAGTGAGCAGACTTTCTGGTGAGAGTTAAAATCACAGCCAGCTGAATAATGTCAAGGTTCCTGCATATTTCCAGGAGACAATGCAAGAGGTGGCCTCTTCCACCATTCAAAAATAAGAAGCTATTCCTTCCCCAAGGTTGCTGTTTCTCTTGCAAATAGGGCCCGTTTCCAACTCTTGAGGTAAAAAGATATGATTTCACTCTGTCATCCCACCGGCTCCACGCCCCACCATTCTTACCTGTCCCTCCTTTCTCAAGCAAGCAAGGTGCAAGGATATGCATTGTTTCCACAGAAGATGAGGCGAGAGTGGGTGGCTTCCATAATCGAAGCCCCTCTGGGAGGTTATGCTGTCCTCTGAGGCGCTTGTGGGGTTTCTTCATTGAGATCCTGGGGGTCTTTGGTGTCTTCCCCCCACCTCAACACTTCTTCCCATTTCAGGGTCAGGAACTGCCGTGCTGAGAAAGGCAGGCAAACCAAGTTCCCACAGCGCTCTCGCCACCCCTAGGAAGCCGGGGCTCTCCTTCTATGCTACATACAGTCTATGCTACATACAGTAACTCTCATGAAGTGGCAGGAGTGTAAATGGATATTTCTGAGGCACCATGGCGGGTTTCTGACTTCTCCCCACACTGCCTTTCCCCCACCCAAAGTGCCTCCTCTGTCTCTCCCCCCTCCCCTTCCTGCGCCTTCCTTGTTCTCCCCCCTTGGTATCCCTCCCGCCCCACGGAGCTGTATAACAGCAGATTTGGCCACGTCTTTCCTCAGATTTCTTCTCTCTCTCCCTTGCGTTTATGGGAGGAAGCTGGGACCCAAAACAGGCGATGGGACGGGAGAGTTAAGCGCCTGTTCCTGGAGGAAGAAACGTCTCTGAACTCCAGTCACGTTTGATGGAGCCAGAAGCATGCGCACAAGCTGAGCGTGGAGCTGTCCAAGTGCTGAAATTTATAGTCCGTGTGTAAGATCAGGGCTCCTTCCCTCATTCCGGCACAGGAGGGAGCGTAGCATTTTCCCTCCAGCTCCACACCAATCACCCCCTCTCGATATTTACAACTTGCCGATAAGGAAGAGGGAGGGAAGGAGAGAGGCAAACAGCTTCTTCCCCCATTTTTAACGACGATTCAGACAAATGCCGATGTGCAAGCCCAAGGGAAATAAGAGCAGATCTGGAAGACAGACCAGCGTGGCAGCAGCGCTATTCCCCTTGGCATGGTGCTAAGGCAGAGAAGGATTTGATTTTTCTGAGCGGGGTTCAGGATTTGGGTGAAAGCATCCTAGTGAACTGCCCGTTCAGATGCTTCGTATCTTTTGTGCTGGCTGTTTCGGATGTGCCTGGGCTTAACCTAACCATGATTCCGAGGACTGGTACTTTTGATTTTTTGCCGTCTCCAATGTATAGAAACGCAGATCTCCTCTTTCTGATTTTAAAGAAATTTAAATTATTGTTGGATTTGGGGATTTAGAGAAGACCTAGTACTTTCTGAGAGCCTCCCTCCCCTTTGATTGACTCTGGAACCGTTTCTGGGATATTTTTCCACACTCAACGCAGAAAACAGGAGGAATGAACCGACAGCTAGTGAACATTTTGACAGCCTTGTTTGCCTTTTTCTTAGAAACACACCACTTCAGGTAGGTGAAATCAGTTCCGAAAGCTTCTATTAAATCTGTAGGAATTTAGGACAACACAGGAGGAGTACTCCATAAACTTGACATATTTTAGCTGTGCTGATAAATATTTCATTTTAAATTTATGCAGACCACAGACAGGTTTCCATTTGAAAATAGCTGTTGCTTGGTAACATACTTTTAAAAAATCCAAACAAGTTTGGGCAAGTGAAGTTATATAGGTACCCTTTCTGTTAGAGAAAAAAAAATGTTTTATGGGCAATGAAACCCGAAACATTTCCCCATGTAATTGAAATCTACCTTCTTCAATATTATTGGAATCTCTCAGCTAGTCCCTTTTCTTCCTGTATAGGATAGTAAAATCTGTTTTTTGGGGATGGGCTTATTTTTGTCTGAGGAAATATACTCAAGTGTATTTAGTTAATCTCTAATGCACTTTAATCTCCCTGTTGTGTTAATCATAAAGGGTGGCAGAGGAGAGTTTCCACATCCTTGAAATGCATGCTTACCTGCAAAGTAGCAGTGCTGTTCTGTATTAGGGACTGTGAGTAAAAACTGGAAGACTGGAGGTATTCTGGATTAATTAACATGGGGTAAAAAAAATGATATGAATTCATGTATGTGGTGCTAAAGAGACAGACAATTGCTTGCGGAAGAAACCTCAAAAAGAAGTCATTATCCCAGCAGATTTTGATCATTTCAAGAAACATCTTTCTAACATTTAACATGCCTAGATCATATTGTTTTAACTAAACACCCCGTATGTTCAGCAGAAGGAGAAGGTGGATAGTTAAATGGACAAATCAGGTTTTTAGATGAGTTTCATTATGTGATTATTTCCAAAGGGATAATGTATTTGTCAATGTAACTGACAGCTGATGCACTTCAGTGAAACTGTTGGTGCTAATGAAAGGCTATTCCAAATAACAATGGTGTAATTGATCATTATCCAATTTTACAATTACATATTTTATCTACTTTATCAGCCTATCCCAATTTCTCTACATACCAATTTCAAAAAGTGTTGTCATGTCCTGCTTAGCAATACTATTTGTTTATTTATTAAATTTACATTCCGCCCTTCCTTCCAAAGGAAACCAAGTATGTGATGTTACGAGAGTTGATGAGGTAACATGTTACTGCTTCATAATGTAGGGATAAGGAATAGTTATTGACTTCAGTGTCCAATAACCCAGAATGCATATTTGTGCGGTCACTATATAAATAAAGGGTGATATCCAAAATCAGTCATACTCAGAGTAAACCCACTGAAATCAATGGACTTAAGTTTATTGATTTCAGTGCATCCACCCTGAGTGTGACTAATGTTGGATACCACCCATTGTGGTTTTTTTTTTCATTTCTCTGCTCTCTCTTCACATTTAATCAATTTTTAGCACTTACTTTAAGATAACACTAGAACACAGCCTATTGTAAAAGTCCCTTTGAGAGGATTACTTCTGATCCCTATTAGATGGTTTATTCAAACATACATCAATTAAAGTACACATTTTAGACACAAAGGAATATATTAAAATGTGTGGGAGAGTTATTATGATGGAATTCATTTCCTTGTGGATCAAATTTGTTCATTTCAAGTACTTCTTGTTCTTTATCTTAAGGGGGAATGCTTAGCATGTTACATGAAGAAAGCTATGAAGGCATGAGAGCACAATTAACACCAAATAGGATATAAATTGATATGAATGCTGCAGGAAGGGGCCATTCTCCTTGCTTCATGTGGGCTGATTGAAATTTAAAAACTCACATCTCAACATTTCCCGGAGGAAATAAATAGAATTGGTGAAGAACCGAGTCATTTAATTAATGCCTATTAAGATTGTAGAGTTTCTGTGCTTGTGTAATGTTCTGTACACTAACACAGCCAAGGTTTCTAACTCCTCTGTGATAAGTTTTGCCAGTTTTTCTAACTATGAACCCAAAGTAAGGCAGATGCGTATTTATGATTGTTGTTGTTTAGTCGTTTAGACGTGTCCGACTCTTCGTGACCCCATGGACCAGAGCATGCCAGGCACTCCTGTCTTTCAATGCCTCCTGCAGTTTGGTCAATAGCCATATGCCTTCAGCAATACTTATAAAATTCTTCAATGATGTCTAAGTAAAAGCCAATTTTGAACAATAAAATCTCAGTCCTCAACATTTTTTGCCTGATTCTTGAAGAGTTGTGATGCTGTTGGCTCTTCCATATTTGAGAATGATATGTAATACTTTATTAATATCATCAACATATTGTTGCATTCTTTTCAAATTGGCAATAGATTTCTCTCGTGAAATTATGTGAATTCAATCAAAGAATAATGGCTAATGGTAGTTAACTATTTGTTTAGGACAACTTTCTGTAAAGAACATGATTCCAGATCTGGGAAAACCCCTTCACAGGCACTGTCTCCTTCGGATTTCTTGGACAAACTGATGGGACGGACATCAGGTTATGATGCACGAATAAGGCCAAATTTCAAAGGTAAGTTCTTTCTAAGTCCATTAAAAATTAATTGGGAGTCTGTAAAATACCAATTATGATATTTACATGTGCACTAGTTTAGGCCTTTATGAAGCTCTGTTCTCACAAGCATATTAATCACTCAGTAATTAAAATGTGCTTTGCGTATATGAGTGATCCATCACAGATCCAGCACCATAAACACCATCCAGCACCATAAACAGAACTTAATATTTTGGAAACACAAATGCTTTTTAGTAGAGTGTATTCACTTGTAGGCATCAAGGCCTAGTTCACACACACACACTTGACTTCATCCAGCTGATCATTGTACACTAGATGACTGGGGTGTGAACTTGAGTGAAGACAATTTATTTGAGGTGATGTTGTGCAAAATGAAAGCCCCAACTGTGGTGTTAGATCTGTTATGTCCCATTCATTGCTAGACATTGCACTTCTCAAGTGATGAACATGCATGTCTGAATCAGCTTGAAGCGTTGAGGAATCACGTGATGCATATGCATGTGTAAAGTGGCCCAAGTAATTACTCTGATTTTAGGAATGTGATTCTTTACTGGTTTCAACACAATTCTAAAAGTGGAGTTGAATTACCTCCATATGGAAACAGGGTAGAGAATTAGTTTTTTTTATTATAGTCAACTTATGTTCAACAGACGTACTCATTTTATCCATAAACAGGATATTATGTTGAACATAAGTTGAATATAATAAAAAAACCTATCCCATTGATTTATAAACAAACACAGCAATCTGTATATACATGTCCATGATATTAGGCCTATGCCATTTACGTAACTTCCTTATTTCAGGTTGATCTGCTGAAGTCTATTTGGACTGTCAAATCCACTCTGAGATAAGTGAGCTGGTGATTAAAGAAACAGAAGGTTTAGTTATTAGCAAGTAAGACAGTGCACATGAAATACTTGGAGAGAGAGTACCCTCACCTTGGTGCACAGAAATGTTATCTTGTCCAATTCTAATTTAGATCTGAACCATTGTAGACATGATGTGTTTAAAATAAATCTGTTTCAGCCTCTGCTGTTCAGTGGACAATACAAAGGATGAGATTTCCAGAGTGGTATATAGACAAAATAATTGGCTTGTGTGGGGAAAACAAGTGTTTCTGCTACTTTTGTCATTTGCCTTCCAGATGTTATTGGACTACTGCTCCCATCAGCCTCAGCCAACATGGCCAGTGGTTGGGAATGATGGGAACTGAAGTCCAACAACAGCTGAAGGGCATCACATTGTCTGCTACATAGCAGTCAAGAGGTGACACATTTGAGCACATAACCTATAGAAGACTGCATTTGCAAATATATCAGACTGCCACATTTTACAAGAAGCTGTGAGCTGAAGGTGTTGCTATCATTTGAAAAGAGGTTACAAAATGCACTTCTTTGCTTCTCACTTCTACTCCCTCCTAGAGCACCCTGAACCCATTTTTTTTTCTGGAATCTTTAGTGTCTTCTGCTTCCTTTGCTTTCTAGCTGTTAAATCTTTGCAGGAGTATATTGAAACAGTGAAGTAAAAGTTGCAGAGGATGGGTATAAGCACGTGTGTCTGTGGTAGGATTGCCATATATCAAAAAGTAAAATTCCTGACACTCGCAAAGTTGTGATTTTAAGCTACTTTTTCCATCGTGTTGCTATACATCTGGATGGTTTTCCCTGATATTTTGCCAATATGGCAAAATTCCTCGCTAACAACGTTTTTACTCCCAGAAACCAGGACATGTCAGGCACTTTCCTGATTTATGGCAAGCCTAGTCTGTGGAAGATGCAATAATGCTAACGGAAGGGCCACATTCTTCACACTACACAATGGGAATAGGACCAAAGGTGGATGCAGAGAAGACTCTTCCTGCTGCTTAGAACACAGGATCCCTTTTGGTTTATAAGATCCAGGCTTAGGAAGCTGGCAGTAAATGATTTGTTAATTAATGAAACCTATGAACTGCTTGATTGTAAAACAAAACAAAAACACACACCACAAAGTAGTTTACAACAATATAAAATAATGCACAAAGTGTTGTTGATAAAAAAACATTTAAAAACAAGTATTCAAATATTCAAAGTGTAATTTAAAAAACCCAGTAGCAAATAAAATTTTAAAAAATCCACATATAACTACATGTCTGGCTAGGCTTGCCTCAACAAAAAAAGGTTTTAAGCTAGCACCAAAAAAAGCGCAGCAAAGGTGCTTACCTGATATCAATTCGCAGGGAGTTCCAAAGTATAGGTGCTGCCACACTGAAAGGTTGATTTCTTACAAGTGCAAAGCAAGTATCTTGTGGCACCTGTAACAGTGCCAGATACACAGATTGAAATGGTTGCACAGGCATATATTAGGTAAGGCAATCTGGCAAATAAACTGGCCCCAAGCTGTTAAGGGCTTTGTATACTAATAGCCTGGTACTTGGCCTTGGCCTTCTCCACTAATTACTTACAGCTTCCAGGTCAAGCACAAGGGAAGCCCCTAATGATTGTCTTGCAGTAATCCAACTTGCACACTTGCTCTTGAGAAGTTCCCAAATCCATATTAGAAGAATTTCACAAATAGTATGCAAGCTTTTGAGTTCTCCATATTCTGTCTTTAGGCAAGATGGTAAACAGGGTAGAGGGCAGATTAAAAAAACAACACTCCAAAAAAAAACCCTTTTGCTGATGGTGAAGGAATGGCAGCTGCATCTGGCCTTCAGATGGAATAGGGGAGGAGATAGCAGGCATTCAGATTTCAGGATGCACTGAGGTCCTGCAGGGAACAAGAAGCATAACAACTGCTGATTCTCCCATCGCTGAAACCCCAAAAAGGAAAGAAGGAAAGGCTGTTACTTCCATCCTTAGGCAAAGCACCCAGGCTCCTTGATGGGTGGAAAAAGAGAACCAAGAGACACTACACAATCTTTATGTTACTAAAGGTAGATGTCAATTTTAGACCATGTACCAGTTGGTGTGCTAGGCACACTGTGTTGTGATATGCAGATTGGTCTAGTGAAGGTAGATATGGCTACCTTTCTGTATTACCTTTTTTGTATGACTTGTTCGTGAGAACTTTCAAGCAAAGGCCTGAATTTATATACCCTCCTTCAAAACTTTCCATATTTACACCCCATTGATGCAATACATATTTATTAAATATTGATGAAGATGAAGCCATTTAGAACTCATGGTAAAAAGTTGGGTTTGGGGCACATTTTCTTTCTTAACAGAAGGGAGGCCATTTTTTGTTAATTGTACACAGTTAAATTTTGCTCTAGAGCAGGGGTTGTCAACCTGGTCCCTACCTCCCACTACTGGGCGTTTCAGGAGTCTAGGTGGGCAGTGGGGGGTTCTACAGCACAAGCTGAATCTTCCTTCCATCAAGCACTGGTGGGCGGTAAGGAAATTTTACCATCCAGAAAGATGCATTAGTGGGCAGTAGGTATAAAAAGGTTGACTACCCCTGCTTTAGACAATGGCACTTTCATAGTATGAAAACGAGGGAAGGATTCTTTGCTTCATGAAATACAGCCCTTATTTGGAATATAAAATAGATGTCAAGTGGGCTTGATTCAATGAACCCAGTGAGTTAGCAAAAGGATTCCTGCACATGCAACAGGACTCCCCCACCCCACTTCTCCCCCTGTGCACCTCTATGCGTCCCTCAAATCTACTCTGGAGGGTTGGGAGAACACTCCCAATAATGCGTGGGGAGAAGAGATTGTTCTGTCTGCCACATGCTTGCACTGATGAAACAATCATATTAGTGTGATGTTGCATTCCACCTAGTATCTTATAACGAGATGCAGCACACATACACCATTTGAATGACAATGCCCATCAACTTTTGGGGGGCTGGCCCCCTCAAATATTTTAGGGGGGCTGAAAGGACCTTAACCTCATATGTATGAGGTGCATTCATATAACACTTCACAGATCACTTCCAAAACTTGCATGCTCCTCCATGCTCTTAACTGGATAAGATAAATATATTGCTTTCTTTCTGTTTTCATTCCCTGACACCAGTATGGCAAAGAGTTGCCAGTGCTTGGAAGGCAAGTGATTGTAAAAGTGCACTGACAGCAGCCTCACCCAGTTTATAAGTTTTTGACCACAGCTTCAAGACATCTAGAGGGCACCAAGCTGGTTTTGGAAGACATTGGGTTGGGTTGATTTAAAGAGTCTGGTATCGTGGCGATGCGGCAGAGCACATCTGAGCCTTTTACACTGTGGAGCGTTTTTGAGCTTTCCTGTGCCAGTAACTTCCAATGCAATCTGCGCAGTCTAACAGGTGTACATTAGCATTTAAAACGTTTAATTACTGGCTAATGAGGGAATGCTACAATACAATAAAATGGCATATTTGAATCAGAAATATTCTCGAGCATTTTAAGCATGAGAAACAACCTTTCAAAAAGAAGAAAATAATTCAGATACAATTAATATGTGCCAGCAGGTAGAATAATTATACGAAAAAAGGAAACTCACCTTTCAACACTCTCCTTGTATCTGATTCATACTACCAACCATTTAGTAATGCTACTTTCTATGCCAAATCTAACATGGTCTTGTAAGTGGCTGGGAGACCTTTTCCTTGTGTAACAAGCAAATAATAAGTTCAAGTCATCACCTTCAGTGGCAGTGGGAAGCTCTTTTAAACAGCCCTCTAAAATATAACTACCCACACCCCTCAGATATGTTATGTATAAATGATCCTATGAGAAACGTTTGGTCCAGATGTTTCTGAACTACAATTCTCATGGCCAATGGCCAGGGGTGACAGGAGCCAAACTTCCCTTCATCCCTACTATAAACAAAGGATTCCCAGAACTCACACCAGTTTAGGAGCCTCACAAACATCTGTTGAATCTTGCCCCTTTAACATGTGACTCACATAGCTGGACTTCCAACTGATTTCATCTGGTGATTGCTCCCATCATATCTCACTTCTACTTGACTTACTATTATCTCATTTAGCAGGTTTTAGTAACTTCTATCCAAACTGTGTCCTGCCAACCTAGCAGTTCGAAAGCACATCAAAGTGCAAGTAGATAAATAGGTACCGCTCCGGTGGGAAGGTAAATGGCATTTCCGTGTGCTGCTCTGGTTCACCAGAAGCGGCTTAGTCATGCTGGCCACATGACCCGGAAGCTGTACGCCGGCTCCCTCGGCCAATAAAGCGAGATGAGCACCGCAACCCCAGAGTCGGCCACGACTAGACCTAATGGTCAGGAGTCCCTTTACCTTTACCTTTATCCAAACTGCAGCCTGGACAATAGAGCCAATCTCTCATACTTCTCTTTTAGAGTACGGCTGCATGCAGTTATTCTCCCCTCTACTTTATTTGGGAAACTTTGCATATGGGGAAAAGAGTGATTGTATTTTGAAGGATTATATCTACAGCCTTAAGGACCACAAGCTCCTCATTTATAAAATGAAAGAGGAAATTTTTCTTCAACATTTCTAACAAATTCATTGATTACCTACTTAGCTCCATTCCCTTTGGTGACCATGCAAGATGTTTACATGTCTTTTCTCTCTGTCCTCAACAAAGAAGCACCTGCCCACATTTTTTGGCACATGATGCTTCTTCCCAGTGCTCCACACGATATATATGCTGGCATGTCATTTTGCCACGAATAAGGCTGTCTTATTGTGATTACAATTTTTACACACTATTCACTTTATTTCAGCTAGTTATTTCAGCTAGTTATTCCAATCTGTGTACAATAGGATTACAAAAAGCATACAGTAGGTACAATTAATTAAAATTAATAAGAATACTGTAATAATAAAAAGGACATGATAAAAAAATATGAAGTACATAAATGTCATAACACAGATGGACTAGGCACCATACAAAACAAACACATTTGTTCTTTTCTAGGATGGCTTAAACATCCAGATGTGCTTGAGGTCTCTTTTTCAATTGGGAATGATTTCTCAGCTTCAGTTACCCAGGGGTAAAAACAGCAAACTCCTTTGGGACTTCCATAATGAGGCATCAGAAAATACTCTTCTTTACTGCTCATTTTTTAAAAATATCTAATGAGGGGCCTCTGCTCTGCAATTGCTCTGGGGTGAATCTCAGGTTTGTACTTTGCATACTTCACTAGGGCTGTATAATAAATAAAGATGCATAAAGTCAATCATGTTGTTCAAATCATAAACATGACAATTCCTGAGCAGACACTGTCACATTTACCTTAGTTTGCCTCATTGCATGCCCCCAGCTCCTATTCTAATAGTGCTCCTATTCTGCAAAGCTGGATTCATAGAGATGAGTTTCTAGTAAGACTGAGGGATAAAGTGGGAATGGCAACAAAATGTTGCAGTGTTTTTCCATCTCCTTTGTAGGAGTGTTTCTGTCCATTGTTTTGAGCTTCCTTTGCCCTTCTTACGAGGAAAGAGCTCAGGCAGGGCATTTTGCTACCACCTTCACACTCACCACACCTTCACACTGCAGAACACCTTAGTGTCTAGATTATGGAAAGGAATGGTCTCATTCTGCTTTTGGACAGAACTCACTCT
This sequence comes from Podarcis melisellensis, assembly GCF_964234715.1. Lineage (NCBI taxonomy): Eukaryota > Metazoa > Chordata > Lepidosauria > Squamata > Lacertidae > Podarcis > Podarcis melisellensis. The sequence continues at coordinate 39,231,919 of NC_138531.1, forward strand.
GAGCATGGTGTCTAGTACTGGGCAGCATAGTTAAAGATTGATATGGACAAACTGGATCATGGTCTGCAGAAGAGTGAGAAAGATTGTGAGAGGCCTGGAGGCCAAGTCCTAGGAGGAATGGTTGAAGAAGCTGGGCATGGAATTAGCCTGGAGAAGAAATTATTAAGTGATGATATGATATCCTCCTTCAAATATTTGAAAGGTTGTCATATAGTTGGTTGGAGCAAATCTAGTTTCTGTTGCTCCAGAGAGGAGGATCCAAACCAATGGGTTCATATTATAGAGGGGGCAACTTAAAGAGGAATAATTTTGTGAGCTGTTCAACAGTGGAAGAAGGTAGACTCTTTTTCACTAGAGATGTTTTATGAGAGCTGGCCACATATCTGGGATATTGGCCCAGATCTGGGATGCTGGATTTTCTAGGAGAGGCTAGACTCAATGATACTGGAGATCCCCTCTATCTCTGTGCTTCTATGGCTACTGAAATGAATTACAGTGGCACAATTACTGGGAGAGGCAGCCTTTATGAAGTTGTGTGCCCTTACATCAGTAACTGGATTGACCAGTGAGCAGAAAACAGAGGCAATGGACCATCATCTTATCCTATTCATAGCTTAGTGAGGCCAAACCTGCTTCCCCAATAAACATATGGCCAGGCAGCCTGTGTCAGGGCTTATGGTACATTATGTGTGTTTCCAGAGTTCTCCCCTTCTTACTGAAGCTACCTGTGCAGAAGTTAGACAGGGGTTAAATCACTTCTATCTCATTGAGTAAGCATGCTGGCCACTTTTAGTCCATGTTGCCCGCCACCATTTTATACATGAATCTGCCATGTCTAGGGAAAAGTATATAGGTGAATGGAAGAATGTTTTCCTTGCAGAGGGTCCCAGGTTTAGTTGCAGAGGGTCCCAGGTTGAGGGTCTCAAATCTCCCATTTGAAAGAAACTGGATAGTTTCTTCTGGATAGCCACTGCTTGTCAAAGTAAACACTACTGAACGGGATGGCCACATGGTCAACATAAAGCAAATCCCTGTGTTTTTAGCTCAGGCTTTCCTTATTTCAAGAACCCTGAAATGCTGTCTTCCTTTCAACCAGGACATCTTGACTGAGTTGCCTGTATAGTGGTTAAGGTGTGCCTTAGCTACATGATGTCATGCGCATTGGCTTCACGCCCACTGACAACCCTGAGACTTTGCCATGTTAGTATTTAGCTCAGATCTTGTGGTTTCATAGTAGTATATTATCAGCTATAGCAAGGGACAATAGAACTTGCAAAATCCCTCCTGATAGTAACATAGGGAACTGTTTTCTACCAAGTCATACCATTGGCCCATCTAGCTCAGGGGTTGCCAGTGTGGTGCCTTCCAAATGTTGTTGGTCTCCAACTCCCATCATTCCTACTGGCCATGCTACCTAGGACTGATGGGAGTTGGAGACCTAGAACTTCCAAGGACACTACACTGTCTATTCTGACAAGAACCAGCTCTTCTTTCTCAGCTCTGTCTGAAGATGCTGGGGATTGACGCTGGCACCTTCTTCATACAAAGCCGATGATCTGCCCTCCCCCCTCTCCTCCTTGCTTTGTCTCTCTGCTGAGAAAGCTGAGTTGCTGGAGGCACTAGAGAGCATATTTGACACCTCACCCACCCATCGCAGTCTCTCTTACCCTTGGTGTCAGAATCATGTAACCCTATTACATATCACTCATGGCCCTCGTAGCAGAATTAGGAGAGTCTGCCTTCCTTCGGAGAAAGCCTTTTCTCTCTCTTATCCATTCCATTGTACAGAGTGAAATACTGCTCTGTTATGAATGCCTCGAGTGCAGCCTCAGTTTTACTTGGCAGATTAAACAACGCTGGTGAGAGTGACGGAAAACACTACATTATTTGCATGAAGCATTTTTCATCTCTCCAAAAACTGATGGTTGCAAATCCATTGTAGTAGCTAATGCCCATCTGGAGACTGGTAAGCAGCCATTATTAAACCATTTCACAAGACAGAGGTGAGTTTAGGGCAGCACGCCCAGTTCCCCTGCATTGGGCGCCAAGTGGAGGTGGTGCCTTCTTGAAGCCTGGTAAGCGCTTGCCCCAGGTTCTGGAAGGAGGCATGAGGGCTGTGACAGGGTCCTAAAGTTCTCTTTTCCCACTGCCAGAGCCCTAGAGCCTCCTTCCCAAAGCCTAAAGATAAAGGCAAAGGGACCCCTGGCCATTAGGTCCAATCGTGGCCGACTCTGGGGCTGCGGCGCTCATCTCGCTTTATTGGCCAAGGGAGCCGGCGTACAGCTTCCGGGTCATGTGGCCAGCATGACTAAGCCACTTCTGGCAAACCAGAGCAGCGCACGGAAACGCCGTTTACCTTCCCGCCGGAGCGGTACATATTTATCTTGCACTTTGACATGCTTTCGAACTGCTAGGTGGGCAGGACCAGGGACCGAGCAACAGGAGCTCACCCCATCACGGGGATTCGAACTGCCGACCTTCTGATCGGCAAGCCCTAGGCTCTGTGGTTTAACCCACAGAGCCTCCCACATCCCTTCCCAAAGGCTAGTGCCTCCCTTACTCGGCTTTCGGAAGGCAGTACAAGGGCTGGGTGGGGACCATCAAATTTTGGCCCTTTGACACAGGGTGCGAAATTACCAAGGTCCGCCCCTGCGCAAGGGACCAGGATAGGATTATGCAATGTTCAGGCCCACACTTTAAAGCTCAGCGTCCAAGCACTCTTTCGTTGCCCCAGAGCTTTCCCTGCAAGAACCCGCTCTCTGCAGCACAACAAACATCAAATTGGGTTTTCTTCAGATTGCTCTTTGCTCCAGTTCGACTTTCAAAAAAGGTGGTTTTTGTGGGGAAAGCTGCAGGGCAAAAAATGGAGAGAAAGATCTTGGACACGGAGCTTTAAAGTGTGCACTATGCTTGGAAAGCGTGGAGGAAATATAAATGTGGATAAGCCCCTGTTACATCAAGAAGAAGACCAGGCTTTCCTCTGGCTTTCCATGGGTGGGATAGTTTGGATGTGGATTCTAACAGGCAACCTTCTTCCTGAAATCTAAAGTGGCTCCATCCCAGGAGAATTCCACCACAGGCTTGTTCTGAATGTATACATCATCCCACATGTGCATGGATACATTTCTATGTAAGCAGAACTATTCTCTTTCCTCTGTTTAGCCACTGTCACCCACCCCACCCCTGAGGACTTTTGGACAAATGAGGCCGTACTATATATAGTGCCTTCAGTGCCAGACAGTGCTGTGACAGGGCTATTATTTCATGTTCTAGAGTGACAATGTGCCCCAAGTCACTCCTTCTGATGCAAAAGGACATGTGAAACTTACTGCTGTCTCAGTGTTTGTGAGCTGCAGTTTTGGCAGGGGTTGCGGGGGGTGTATCTGATTACAATTCATCTCTTGGCGTCATGTTATTTTCATGCTGAGTCAATGGGTTTAAAGCTGGATAATAAACACACTGGACTAGGTCATTTATTTATAATTTACCCTGGCAACAGTTACAGATAATGGCTTTTGTACTTTATCTTTCTGGCACTGGGAATCAGTTTTCCGTGGATTCCCCCCCCCCCCCCACGTTCAAACCCATTGCATGGCAATTTGCCAATACCATGGGGAGAAAAATTAATTACCGAAAATACTCAGTTAGAGAAAGGAAACATTCAACAGCAAGTAAACAACAGAATGAAGGGTGGGGGGAACAGTTGTTGCATGGAAACAGCTTCTTAATGTGTGAAGAGGGGTGGTATGTAAAGTGCTTAGTAGAAACCCAAGAGATATCCATTTCATTTGTTGTCTAAAAATGCCAATGTTTGCATTGAAAATGGAACACTGAGCACATGTAATGGAGATCCGGAGAGATGGAGGTCTGATGAGACACAGTAGAGGAGCACCTTGTTTCTCACTCTTCCCCATGCACAAGTAGGCAATTGGTTGATCAGAGCAGTGCTTCACCCACCCACACCTTTGGAGAGGGAAAAGGATCACACTCACACCAGGCCATCACACATACAGGCTTCTTAGTGGAATATTACAGACCCTTCAAGACCCTTTTCCAGAGACGTCCCTGATTTAAAGAAGCCACCCCGGTTTCTGATTTGATCCCAGAATGTCCTACTTTTCCTTAGGATGTCTCTATTTTCACTGGATAAATGTTGGAGGGTATGGAGTTGTCCAGCCCCCGAGCCGTCTGAAGGCAATCCTGTATAGGGAAGTTCTTTAAATGCTTAATGTTTTGTTATGTATTTATATATGTTGGAAGCTGCATGGCTAGGGCAACCCATTAAGATGTGTGGGATATAATCAGTATGGGTGGTGACCTGTTTCTGAAGACTTGGTCATGCGAGGGTCTGTGTGTCCCTCAATTCATGTTCTTCATCGCATACCATCAATCCAAGCCTTAATCTGTCCATTAATGCTACATGGGGAACAGTCACCTGGCAACCAGCTGCTGCCTTTGCATTTTGTCTGCAAAGTCCCTTTTGTGAAAGCTCCTCCTCTACCTGCCTCTGATCTGATGTATCTGTAGGGCAGGTGGGTGTGGCTTGGCCAAAAGAAGCCAAATGGGAAAGTCTGGCAGACCTATGGACTGGAGGCTCCCCACTCCACTTGTTGGTGGGTGGTATTGTTTTTGGCTACATAAGGACTGACTGTCAGAGAACAGCCCACGTTGGACAAAAAGACTCCTTCCTGCATTGCAGAGGGTTGGATTAGATGGCCCTCGTGGTGCCTTCCAATTCTATGATTCTATCAACTGATATTGCTATTAGTATGCACAATGATTGCTCAGGAGATAAAACCCAGATTTTGTTGGCCTCTGGAAAAGCCCTGGCTTTCCCCCTGAAAATATTCCATTCCATTCCATTTGTTTTTACTTTCTACAAATACAGAAAGCTGCCCAGTGATCAGGTTGTGTATATTATCTTTTCAGCTCTTGAAACTAGGATTCAGATTTTGCTTGTCACTGAAGAGATGGCAGGAGGTCTCTCAATGCTGATAGATTTCACATAGATACAGTACATCCCAGTGTCATGCGGGGATGTTTGTTAATCTGAAAAGAATGCCATGCTGGCACAGTAGAAGGAGACTGTCTGTAAAGAAGCAGGAGGAATGGTAAGCCAGCTCAAGACAAAGAGGAGAGAGAGTGATTTGTCTTATTTGAGCGTGTCAAGCAACTACTGAGTGCCATAAATCTTACACACACTTGAGAACAAATTTTGATCCAATAATCTGTACAACCATATCCATTTTGTCTCTTTTGTTCTCTGGAGACAACCAAGTAATACAACACAAATAAATAAAAGAAGTATGGGAATTTGAACAGTGCTCAACATGGATGTTGCCTCCCTCCTTTGTGTACCACACAACTGTAATTTAAATTTTTATATAGATTTGGGACAGCATTCAACCAAAGTTAGAGGAGATGATACCTGCCCCATCAGCCCCGCATAGAACACATTCTATTTATCAGGTCTTGAGGTTACCAGTGCATGATTCACCACAGCAGAGCTATCCTATCCAATAATAGCTGTAATGGGCACACCAGCTATAACTGGTAAAAGGCACTGCTAGCCACTGCTAGATGCTGCTTGAACCTCAGATAACAGAGATGGAGCAATAATACATAAAAATTAAATCAATTTTAAAAACAAAAAGACCAGCAACGTAACTGATAATTAAAATATCAGAATAGACTTAAAATACCAAGCCCACCTAATAAAAAGATTGGCTATTACAAGCAAATATTTTGCTTGAATGGTTTCTATTGTGTAAAGTCTTTGGAAGGAATTCAGTGTGGCACTAAGGTGATTGCTCTGTCAATGCAAGCATTCCTGCTTGCCTGATGGAACTATCCCCCCTCTCCTCTTCCCACCTGCCATTCTGGAGATTCTTTTGACTCCCACTCAGAGTCAATTGGGGGGCAGGGGTGGGGGTGGGGGAGTAAGGCCTGTTTCACTAGCAGAGGTTTTTGCCTGAGCTTCAACTAGTGGGACCCATTACAGTGGTACCTCGGGTTACAGACGCTTCAGGTTACAGACTCCGCTAACCCAGAAATAGTACCTCGGGTTAAGAACTTTGCTTCAGGATGAGAACAGAAATCATGCTCCGGTGGCGCGGCAGCAGCAGGAGGCCCCATTAGCTAAAGTGGTGCTTCATGTTAAGAACAGTTTCAGCTTAAGAACGGACCTCCGGAATGAATTAAGTACTTAACCTGAAGTACCACTGTAGTTGAATCCGGCCCTGTGATTTTGTGCAGAAAACACCAAGATATTAAATTCCAACACATATCATAGAATTGTAAAATTAGAAGGGACACCAACTTATTTCCAGACCTTTTTGAAGAGGTCTGGACCCAGAGACACTTGAGTCAAAAAAACTGCCCCCTGTTTGAAGTCCTGCTGTGAAAGGGGCTTGCCTTCAACTGACCAAAATCACTTAATGACGTGATATCTAGCCTTGAGAATTGTGGTGAGTAGACGGTAATAGAAATAATTAAAATAAAACCAATTCTGATTTCCCATGTTTCAAGTTCAGCATGTTACATTTCAAGCCCGGTTCAATTTTCTTCCATGCCCTTCCTTTCCAATCCATCTCCATTGTTATCACTGCCCAGGCATTTAAGCAGCACAGCTCCGTCTTCATTATGCCATTGTGGCACAGCAATTGGAAGCACTCAGTTCTTCCATTTGAGAGTCTGAATTAACTGGCATGTGTGAAAGCACAAAGTGCGCTTCTTTTCTCTCTCCTGTCACATTAGCTGGAATGGGAAGCTATTAACTGGTGGACTCTGAGAACTGACGGCAAAAGCACAACGGGTGGGAGCAGTTTGCAGAGACAATGGCGGAGTGCTCTTCTATGAACCCATCCACTTGTTTTGTGTTAATGTGGAAAGTTTTAATTGCAGCCCATTGAGTGTGTAATCCATGTTAAGATACCAGAGGTTCCTTCATATATCTAAGTAAAATTAAGGATTAGTCAGGAAGTCTCCATTGCCAAGTATGACAAATGAAAAAGAGTTTGCTGCCCTATGTCTCCATCAGCTGTCCTTCCCAGTGCCCAATCCCAGCACAGCTCCTTGTCCACATATGACTCCACTGCTTCTTGTAATCCCTCCATCAAGCTTTGGGCATTACATTGTCGCCATTGTTTTTCCCGCCTTCTCAAGGCTGCCATGTTACACCCATACATTGCATGTGAAGGAAGTTGGGAGTATCTTGGGGCATATGGTACTGGATGGGACAAAGGATCAGATATTGTAGTGATTAGGGTGGGGCGGAGTGGGAGGATGTGACTATATATGCCTTTTGATTAGAAGATTCAGAACCAAACCTCCCAACTGGTCCATGGTATCTATTATGAGGAATCACTGGCAGTTGGGTCCAACTAAAAGAGGATGGAACTATAGCTCAGTTGGTTAGAACATGGTGCTGTTAATGCCAAGGTTGCAGGTTTGATCCCCCTATGGGACAACTGTGTCTTCCTGCACTGCAGTAGGTTGGACAAGATGATCCTCAGGGTCCTTTCCAACTCTTCAGTTCTATGATTCTATTGTTTCCTGTGATGTACATGGTCATCATTTATCTCCAGGCTATAGAGTCTTTCTGAGTTTTTGAAGATTTTTTTTAACCCTCTGCAAAACCCGTAAAGCAGAGACAATGAGTGTGCACACCACAATATATCATGCCACCTTCAATGGAAAAAAAAGTCATCAGACTTACCAGCATCAAAGAAATCCCGTATTTACCCTGCATAAGAATGATTAAGGCTGAGCTGAGTCTTGTAAATGAACATTTTCCATAATGCTGAAAAGCACTTTCCCTTTTTGTGATTTGGGAATCACAATAAAAGGGGACAAAGCTGTTCTCAAATGCAGTGTGAGGGTGATTATTGATCCAACCCAGTCAGGTCATGTTCAAGGCAATATCACACTAACTGTCAGAGTCGTCTTCTCACTTCCATTCCCATCATCACCATCTGTTTACTTGTATGCTGCTTACCTACAAAATTGTGCCCGAAGTGGCCAACATCAAGCAATCAACAATAAATATAACAATTCCAAAAACATATTAAGAACAATTTAAAATAACCGTAGGGTCAATAATTGGGGGGAAATGCAGCATTATATAAAGCAATACAAATAAGCTAACCTAATTTAATTTTAATAATAATAATAATAATAATAATAATAAATATTTATACCCCACCCAGCTTAAAACGAAACAGTTGCATTCGGTCAACATGTGATAAGGAAGCAAGATTTCCCCAGGTCCCATGTTTCAGTGGGTCTTGCTCTTGACTTTCATATGTTCTGTGGAAGATGAAATCAGGGCAATATTTGCATACAGTTATAGCTGAGTTTCTTCCAATTGATCAGGAACCCTGGGAATTCAGGGAGCAGTTTCTACCAAAGGTGTAGAGATTAGATCATGGGGCAGCAGATGCAAAAGCTTAGGACAAAGTCAGAGGGGCATGCTTAGCTTTCCAATCATTTATAGAAGGGTGTGGAAACGAAGGTGAGAACAGGGCTAAACCAAACACCTTTCACAATGCTGAGCTGCTTTTCCTTTGCTAGTAGTGAATCTATGCATAAACTAATCAGGTGTTCAGTGTGAGCCTTATTTTCTTAATGACTTCAGGCCCTACAGAGTGAAGGGGAAACTAGATGTAGGTCTATAGCTATTGTTGGGTGGGTGGCTTTAAACCATAAGTTTTGGGGTCACCTGGGTGTGAGGAATTAGTATTTGTAATGCCTAATTTTAAATAAGGCACCATGGAAGGAAAATGTGTCATCTCTGGCCTTGATGTGGATGCTGAATGTGGCCAGGGAATCCACAATGTTTGCGACACAAAGACTTGTGAGTACTTCTTCTCAGCAGACCTGGCTAGGATTGCACTGTAAGCCACTGTGCTCTCTAAGGCTTTAATCCCCAGACCTCGTTATTCACATACCATTCTTAGGAGGCTTTTGTTTTTGCCTTGAGCAGACATTTTCTTTCATTAGAAGTTCTGTCCTATTCTCACGCCACCTTTCTAACCCTCATTAAATTCAACAAAGAGCCGTACCACTAAAGCAGCACTCAACACTTCTCCTGAGCCTGAACTGCTGAAATTTGCAGTCTTTTTTGACCTCATTGTAGGTCAACCTCAAGGTGTCTTTGATAGCAACTATTTGAGGTGGAACAGCTCTGTTTGTCCTTCATGTTATGATACTTTTTGATCTAACTGGGAGGTTGTACTGAGAAGCTCTGAGTGTTTTTTTCCTGAACAGAAGGTAAGGCTTTATAGTAAGCTACCTAGTACTGAGATTACTCAAATGATATTCAGAAATTGTTCCTTTAATTAGAAAGTACCGGTACCTTACATTATTATTATTATTTTGCATCCTATTGACAATAGTTCAAAGCAGGTTAAAATAAGCCAGCATCTCATTTTATCATCCCAACAATTTATTTTATCCTGAGAGTCTGCTCCCTAAATTAACAAGGATTTGAACCTGTTTTGTTCACATCCCATCCCATCTCATTTTCATTTTATATTTTATTTCATACCTGATATTTATACCACCTTTTAGGGTACAGTTGCCCCTTCAAGGGGATGTACAAAATTACAGGAAGATATAGCTTCATTCTCCATGAATTGGTTTGAAGTCATCCATGACCATGCACTATGTTAAGAGGTACTTCCTTTTATCAGTCCCTAGTTGTAGTATTATAAGAGAGGGAGAAAAAATTCTCTACACCATACACCTATTCCCTTATCATGTTCTCCTTCTCATCGTTTTTCCTTCATAAGTAAACAGTTGCAAACATTGTTTTAACATGAGAAATGCATTTTCTTAGTGGAAGTTGCTTGCAAAATTGTGTATATTAGCCAAAACTGCATACAAAAATGTGTGTGTTGGGAGAAATTCACACTGAATTTCTGACAAAGCTTCATACTTTTTTTTTTACAGGAAATTGCAAATTGCTGTCGAAATGTGGGGAACTGAATTTTAGATTCAATTTTAAAACCAAAGTTGACAGTTTCTTCTTTCCCTGTGCATACACATGATCATTAAACATGTTCAACTTCCCTTTAAGGACTATTTAAGAGTGATGCATTACTACATAATATATATTCAGAGCACTCATTAAGTACATGTTTATGCCTGAATAAGATTCCTGGAGCCGGTTTATGTCTTCCTGTGTCATACAGGGGAATCTGGAAACAGCCTCTGTGCAATTCTTTTTCAATGCCATCACAGAGCCATGTAGCACCGGTCATAACATAAACCTTCAGCCTGATTGGAGAGCACCAGCTGCTGTAAGAATCTCCTTATATTATATGCTACTGCAAGTGGCATGGAAAATCCATAGCATGGATGCGGTTTCCAACTTTCTCTGTGTGATGGAGCTAGCACCGAGCTCCGCATTAGTGATATGCATTAGCAATTTGGCCATGCAGCAGGGTGAAGCAACTTGCTTCAGGCAAGATGGGAGAGATGAAGGCAGGAATTGATGTCTCAGTGATGGGAGTGAGACTTTGAAAATTATTGTCCCTGGTGGGGGAGAAGGGGTGTCATTTGGGTTCCACTTCAAACAGCAAAATATCTACAGCTGGCATGGATTCTAAGTAGGACACGAGGAGATAGTAGCTCTTCTGTGTTGCTTAATCGGCAATAATCAGGTATGATCTGATTTTCCACTGCAATTCTGCTTTGTATACCAGCCTTCCTAAAACTCTTAGCAGCTACAATAGCGGCTGTAAAATGCTATAAGGTGTCCAGTTTGGGTAGCTTTAAAAGGCGTTACACACATTCCTGCAGGAAATTCATTCAAGGCTATCAATGGATATTGGCTATACATTGCCTCCAATATCAGAGGCAGGATGCATCTGAACACCAGTTGCTGGGGGTTGTGATCAGAACTTCCCATAGGCATCTGGATGACCACCCTGAGAACAGAATATTGGACTAGATAGGCCTTTAGTCTAACCAAGCTGAGCTTTTATGTTCATATGTCATTGGCCTCCATAAACGCTTCATTCTTCAAGGCAGTGACCACCAACAACCTTGTTAGGTTTGCAGGCTCATTTGGAATGTGGAGCAAGTAAAGTGGGCACCACCTACTGTGGTTACTTCTCTCCTCCCCTCTCCTAGATCACCCCAAGACACAGAAAGAGAACATGTTCTATCATCCATCCATCTATCTATCTATCTATCTATCTATCTATCATCTATCTATCTATCTATCATCTATCTATCTATCTATCTATCTATATCTATCTATCTATCTATCTATCTATCTCTATCTATCTATCTATCTATCTATCTATCATCTATCTATCTATCATCTATCTATCATCTATCTATCATTTATCTATCTATCATCTATCTATCTATCTATATCTATCATCTATCATCTATCATCTCTCCACTTTACTAAGAAATCAAGGTAAAAGACAGATTCACTAGAATTATACAGCGCCTTCACAGACCATAGAGCTGAAAGAGGAAGCGAGAAAGAGTGGCACTCTTTCAACTTCCTTCTTCAACTCTACGTGCTTCTCAGTGGATGAAAGCATAACCATTCTCACCACCTCATGACCAAAAGAGCAGTGAGGGAGGGATAGCTCAGAGGGTTCATGAACACCAGGGAGAAGACCTCAATGGTGCCATGTTGGCATAGCTGTCAACTTACAGATTTGAAAATAAGGGACCAGCAGCCTTGAAAATAAGGGACCAGCAGCCAAAACAAGGGACCTGCAGCCTCACCTGTTCCAGGCACTCCAGTCTTCCTGTCCTCCTGCAGTCTGGTTAAACTCATGCTGGTAGGTTCGAGAACACTGTCCAACCAACTTTGTAACCAGAGGTTCAACTGAATAGAATCTGAATCACATGCACCACAAGGCCTATGCAGCCTCAACTTAAGATGGCTCCCCAGCCTGGCTTTGCACTGCAAAGTTTGCAGCAGTACGTGCAACAAAATGGCGTCCAGCATTCAAAACCCCCCTCAGCTTGCATTAACTAGCCACACACAAGGCATTCAAGCTCCACCCCCCAGTCGTTCTTAGACTTCTTATTGCGTGAGCAACACAGCCAAGCAACACAGTTGGAGCCTCCCTCCTCCCTGGCCGGCAGGGAGGGAGGGAGAGGAGCTGCTTCATTTGAAATTTAAGGGACATCATTTTAGGGACATTTAAGGGACATCCATCAATAAGGCACAGCAGCGGGACATGGTGCTGGAATAAGGGACTGTCCCTTCAAATAAGGGACACTTGACAGCTATGTATGTTGGTGATCCCCACACAAGCTGCAGTTCACTGGAAGCATCCCAACATACATGACATTGTGTCATGCTTTGACGTGTGGCGTGTGGTCTAAATCACTGAACCTCTTGGGCTTGCCGATCAGAAGGTCAGCAGTTTGAATCCCCACAATGGGGTGAGCTCCTGTCGCTCTGTTCCAGCTCCTGCCAACCTGGCAGTTCAAAAGCACACCAGTGCAAGTAGATAAATAGGTACCGCTGTGGTGGGAAGGTAAACGGCATTTCTGTGCACCCTGGTTTCCATCACAGTATTCCATCGTGCCAGAAGCAGTTTGGTCATGCTGGCCACATGACCCGGAGAGCTGTCTGTGGACAAACGCCGGCTCCCTCGACCTGAAAGCAACCCCATAGTCACCTTTGACTGGACTTAAATATCCAGGGGTCCTTTACCTTACCTTAATGGGCAAGGGCAGCTTTTGGAGGATGTGTCCACAGTGAGAAGCAAAATCAACATTTTCCCCACAATCATGTCCCACTGGGTATATATGCTATGCTATTTATACCCTAGATAAAGAATTTAAGAAGATAAGAGTTTGTGCTTGATAAAGCAGAATAATAATTTTAGACCTTATTTGATTTTTCCAAGAAACTGCATAATCATAAAATAATACCATACAATTACTATATTTTAGGTCCTAGAGGGTTTTTTTTTAACTATTTCTCTTTTTAATGGTTGCTCAAAATTGCTGTCAATGAATAGTAATATTGACTAAAAGGAATTTATGTCAAAGCCCAGCTTTTAAGTCTTTTTAAGTTCCATTTATTTCAAAATACTGCATGATGATTAAGGTTTCTCAACAGATATCTTACATAGGGCCCTTTATATTTTTGACACACAGCATCTAAGAAGCAGAATAATGTCCCAAAACTTCCACACAGAATGACAGCATAAAAGGAAGGGGAAAAACTAACTTCAATGGGAAGGTTACCTTTGATTTGTACTTGTAGCAGTTTGGAGGCTTTGTCATATACATGATTCCTTTTTTTGGATTCTTGTGATCATCTCATTCTGTCTTTCACATTCTGAATTTCTTTATGATTTAGTTGGGATACTGGCTGGTTGTATCAAAGTTCCTAAAATGCCATTTTAATTATTGCCATAAGGCCAGTAAGGAGGCATTGGTTTCCTCTGAAGGCCATAAAAACACAGAACGATAATGTTTTGCTCTATGATTTCATTCTTGGTGCTTTCACCAAGTAGAGGAATAGTAGAGGAAAGGGGTGTATCTGCATTCTCTATATTTTACAGGTTAATGTTTAGTAGGCTTATTCTGGTGGCCGGACTTAGATATTTAAAAGTGTCACAGGTGCCAGCATAGAAAATGGATGCCACAAGCAACAAGAATAAAAATATATATGTGATTCTACTTCTTACTGCTGAGTACCATTACATATAAAAAAGCACTGGGAGACCCCCTCCCCCCAAAAAAAACCCTTGTATTTCACACAAGGACCCACAACAAAGTATGGCAGCCACTGAAGGCATGAGAACTTCCCGGCGAATTGTGAATCGAATTACCAAAGCAAGTTAGAGCCTGAAGTCAATAGGGGTAGGGCTTCAACGCACGCAGTAGGTTGACATCAGCAAAATGTGGGTAACTGGACACTAAATGCTTTCAATTTATAAAGCACCGCAGAGCTTCTAGAAGAATAGATTAGTAAGCAAGTCTCTGGAGAAGGCAGATGCAAGGAAAGGCTAATCCTAGCTACAGGATCTTTAGCAAGGTTTTGCTGATTCAGAACTCAACTACGAGAAGGTATTTTGGTTTGGTTTGGAAGAAATGAGGACGCTTTAGTGTTTTTATATGCACTGTAAGCCGCCCAGAGTGGCTGGGGAAACCCAGCCAGATGGGTGGGAAAAAAATAATAAAATCATGATTATGGAAAACTAAATCCAGGGCAGGGCTACACTCCAAATGGATGTTTCTGTCATGGCGCTGCTCCCATGAGGAATATAATTCTGTGAAGACAGTAGGTGCCGCAGTGCATCCACACAGTATGGGGCTGGATTCAACAAAATATTTGTGCTAGTTGGGGGCAGTGTAAGAGATTCCACGTGCACAATGGGCCTTTCACCCTTCTCCTCTCCCCACTTGCCCCTCCAAAAAGTTGACTTGCAGGGGGTTAGAAGAAGAGGAGAGGGCAAATTCTTCCATCAGGCAGGCAGAAATGTTTATGTGGATGAAACATACCCCTTAGTGCTCCTTTTAATTCCACCCTATATATTTAAAACCAGGGATCCATGAACCAACTCATTATTTCCTTATGTGCCATTAAAGCTATGTTCTTATATTAGGCCACTTTTTAAACGAAGTAATTATACCAGCACTATGGCCTTGCCTCATTATACAGTATATTTCTTCCTGAAGGCTTCTGCCAGCTTAAAAATGTTTCATTGACATTATTACTGAGGTGTAAAAGTTAAAAATTTGCAGCTGCAATAATACCTCCAGCACAAATTGGTATAGCTCCACCGGATAGAGATAATTGCTTAGCCTTGTTGGAACTCACAGGTCACCTGACCTGTAAAATAAGATCTGCTTCAACAGAACCCATTCATTGCTATTAAAATGTAGTTTGAAGTTACACCTGGCTGCTGACAAGCCTACTGCTTTCCCAGAATGCCCCAGTGCTGAGAATGTGGCCGCCAACTTATTCAGTTGAGGCACTCTCTAAACCAGATCTGTGCCAGGCCTGGAATAAAGAGGTCAGCTCTGTTTGCTAGTGGCTTTCTTCCTGTAAATCTACACTTGTGGTGCTCTGTGAACACAGTCCACTGGGCTGCTGCATTTATATTCACAAATACTGTGAAATATTCAGTACTTTAAAAATGTGAATGACAAAACGGTAACAGTGGGACAGTTTGCATTATTCAGTCACATGAGGATTGATCGATTGATAAGAGTTTTTTGCTCTAGAAAGCATGATATGTAAATGTTGAGCCTGAGATATATTTCATAAATCTGAAAGCATTTATTAGCTAGTACATAAAATCACCTTGGTTAACAATGTCTAGTTTTATGAGGAAAGGCCACAGTGGTGTCACACCTTAGTGCCGAGTAGCCCTATTGCACTCACTGTGTCAGCTTATGAATGAAAGTTTCCATGACTGCTCCCAGGATGAGGACTGATGAGGCTGTCATGCAATCTGCATCATGCCTTGCTGTCTAGTAAAAATCAATCTTGCATTAGTGGAGACTGTAGACAGATCTATTTTGTGCAGTGCGTTGCCATAATCTTTTGTCTGAAATGTTAATGTTTAAATGAAATGGATCTGAGGCAAACAAGCGACCAATGACAAGTGATGGACAGATCCTGTTTGTTTCTTTCAAACATGTTAAACAAACATTTTAACAATTATTTGCATATATGAACATCTGTGTACTGCCATTCCTTCAATATCCCAAGAGAGTTTGCAACACATAAATACCAGTACAATAAAATAGTCCATTACAATCCAATAAAAATCCAACCATCACCACAGTAGCCAGGGAATTCTCTGTGGCTAAATTATGAGTAATAAATTCTTCAATTTATTATTTCTAGACCACCCATCATCCATGCAGAAAGGCATGAATAACATTAAATGCAGCACCAAAAATGATACGATAGAATACATAAGGCAAACAATTATTATAAAAAGAAATAAATAACCTGAGCAGACTAAACTACCAACTGTAAAATGTGCCTGGGGGCAAGTAGATAAGTGTTGACCTGATGTTGAAAAAAAATCATAAAATTGGTGTCGGTTGAGCTCCTATGGAGGGCATTTGAGGAAACAGGGTGCCACCACAGAAAAGGCTCTGGAGTTGTGCTGTATTTTTGTACTTTTGTCTTTCTAGGCTGTGATGCTTTATGGCTTACATTTTTTATTTGTTATTTTCATTATTTCTGTTACATTTGCACTTTTAAAACAAAACAATAAAATAAAATAAAATAATATATATATATGAGAATGCAAAGGCCCTGCCCCTTGTAGATGTCCAAATTTGTAGTAGAAGAGTCAGCAGTCAGTTTAGCCCCCTCGCTCCCTAGATATAAATCATCTATCAAAGAATCCAAACATTACAATATTTCAGTTGATTTTTTGGCTAAGGGGTATGTGAAAAGCAACTGAAGAATCTGTTCCACAGGTCTTTTCTGTGCCGTATGCCAGATAATGTAAGAGTTCCTTTGGGAATTTAGGACTGCATGCAGATTTCATAGTTTTCTAAGCCTTTTGCAGTAAGAAAAGCAAATAGTTTTATGGCGCCTTGTGTGGACCACAATCCATTTCAACAGATGCATGAAGGTGTAGTCCTAAATTGGCAGGCATCAGTACCCATCATTTGCAAGAGTAAGACAGAGAGACGCAAGGGCAGAGGGAAATGAAATATGTAAAAATCAGACAGTGACCATGACATAAAAGCATTATAATTACAGTGGCATTCAGCAAAACATTTAACACACGCATTTTGGCAGCAGTGTGCTAATTAACACACTTGCTAGAGAGTAACTACTATTTGTGTTCCAGAAGCTCAGCTGATAAACACATTTCAAAATCAAAGAAACTGTCATGGGTACCACAAAAAAATACATTTCACAGAAAAAAAACTGGTGATCCTCAAAATACTTTGAGGATCAAAATACCTAGATTAAACATTTACACCCCTGAAAAAACCAAAGAAAACAAAGACAAAAAAGCAGGCAACCTCCTCAAACAACCCGCAAAAACCCATCGTATGACAAATTGGGAGGGGGCCTTGGTAGGCGTGAAGGATAGTGCCTTATAGCCCCATGTCGGGGACTCCATAGATCACCCAGATGTGGAAAATGAATCTGTGAATGTTATTTAATTGATATAAATATTGTTCATTGCTGAGTCTCACCTTTTGCTTAGTTTCAGCAGTCACTGTTCCAGATTTTCTTTTTATTTTATTTTATTTTATTAAAAAAATAGATGCTGGTGGAGCAGAACTTTGCTATGATATATATTGCAACATTTTTATTGCATTCCACAGGTCCTCCAGTAAACGTTACTTGCAATATTTTTATCAACAGTTTTGGATCTGTCACAGAAACCACCATGGTAAGTGTGGCGATGCCACTGGCAAAGAAACAACACTCCTGAATCTATGTCATAAACACAACCTGTCAAATTTTTTTTCTATTTATTGTTCAACTTGCAGGTCCTCCTGTAAATGTTACCTGCAACATATTTATCAACAGCTTTGGTTCAATAGCAGAAACTACAATGGTGAGTGGGAAAAACCATTGAAGCCATCTTGTGAAGGGAGGTGATGTGCTCTGGATCTGGGGAATTCTAGATGTAGGGGCTTCAGGTTTAAGGGAAACTCAACATGTACACTGTCAGCCTTAGGACAATTATAGAGTGTAATTCTTAGGAAAAATTTAGATAGCAATCTAGGATTTTATTTTTTAAATTATTTTTATTTATTGAATTTATACACCGCCCTACACCCAGAGGTCTCGTGGTGTAACCTCTAAACATGAGAAGGAGCAGAAATAATGGGTATTACTTAGATCAGTGATGGCCACATTTGAGGGCAGAAGTTCCACAAGTCAAGCCCATCACACACACACACACACACACACACACAGTGGTACCTCCGTTTTTGAACCTCTCGGAAGTCAAGCATTTCAGTTTTTGAACGCCAAAAACCCAGAAGTAACAGCTTCAGTTTTCAAATGCTTTTCAGAAGTCAAACATGCCACGTTGGCTTCCGTATTGAGTTTTCCGTAAGCAAATGCTTCCGCAAGTAAATGCTTTTGTTTTTGAACGTTTCGGAAGTCTAATGGTCTTCTGGGACAGATTATGTTTGAAAACCAAGGTACCACTGTATATGTATTTGCCATCAAATGAGGTGGAAAATAAGCTGCAGCACAACATTGACTCTTTGCTAGTCTTTGCTGTTCTTCTAATGTTGAGCTCTGGCTCCCATCAGCCCCAAGTAGTATGGCCAATTGTCAGGGGGGATGGGAATTGTTTGGGAGTCCAAAAACACCCACAAAGTTGGGGCAGACTGCTCTGTGCTACACTGCCCAGATGTGCACAGACTCCCATTGCTGATGCCAGTGGTGGAACACACACTCCTTATTCAGGTTAGCCGTCAAGGACTTGAATGTAGATTGTATGGAAATCAAGTTTATTTCTCTGAGGAATAAATGGCAAGGCACCATCACAGAATCCAGAACCCAAAGCCAAATTTAGCTTCTATTGAGCCTAATATTCAATAGGACCATTAGAGTTATATTCAAGCCAGACTGGTGAAGAATGCAGAAGAATCACCACCCAACTTGAAGGTTCCCTCCCTTCCATTCCCCTCCCTCTCTCTATGATGTTTAAGTCCTCTTGGTGACAGCCACCATCACACACACACACCCCACACCACCTGACGGCTGTGGAAGTCAGAAGCTTTCTGGAGGCCAAATGACAGCATCATCCAGCAGGCACAGAAAGGAGCTCCTTCTCACTGAGCTGTTTCCAGTGTTACTCATACTCAGAGTAGACCAGATGAAATTAATGGACATGACTAAATTTCATTGGGTTGGCTCTTTTTGCCCTTTTTTTTTTTTTTTGCTTTTTTCTTTTAAAAGCCAGTTCAAATATGGCTGCCCCAGCCCCACACTGAAGTCCACTCCCTTTAACACCCCCTTCATCACTCCCAGTTTCAAAGGGCCATTTTCACATTTCCCTGCCCAAATGAACTGAAAGTTACTTGCTGAAATATCAAAGTGTATAAAATATATTTTTTAAAGTATAAAAATGAAAAACAGGGAAATGGCTATACGGCTTGGCTGAATTAAACGTAATTTTAAATTATGCCTGGTTACAATCTTCTTCTTCTTTGTAAAATTGTTAACAGGGCAAGTTATTTTCTTACATAAGTATTAAAATACAAAGGTCCCAGATGTAAAAAGATAAAGCAGTGTCAAGTAAGCATAGATCAAAGGTGCCTTTGTAATTTTGCAGCTTCTGCAGTCTGAAAAAAGCAGATTTGGCATCTGATTGCCTGCATGCTCCCCTGTAGCCACCTGGAAGCATTTGAAAGCCTACAGCCAGTTGATGGTCAGTGCGGCAGGGGAAAGAAATGTGGCCAGTTCACGAGGAGAACCACTGGGCGCCATGAGATGGCGGTAGAGAGGTGCAGGCCTATTTGGTGCTGAGAGGCAAGGAGTTGCCGCAGCCAACGCTGTGGAAGTGTTGCTGAGTGGATAGTCACAGGGAGCACAGTAGATACTTCCTTTCCTTTGGGCATGTGCTGAAGTTGTTTTTCACCTGTCCAGAATAATTGTGGCCTTCTGACCTGGCATGGTTGCATGGCTGGACACAGGGGCCTCTTGTTCAAGACCTGTCCTGTGCTGGCTTGGATGCTTTGAGGCCTTGAAGTGGAAACACTTAAGAGCATGTGTAACAGAATTCCAGAAGGTAGTCTGCAAGTACAGGTTCCTGGGAACTGAATGGGATGCAGGTGGCGCTGTGGTCTAAACCATTGAGCCTCTTGGGCTTGCCAATCGGAAGGTCAGCAGTTCGAATCTGGGTCAGCTCCTGTCCCAGCTTCTGCCAACCTAGCAGTTCAAAAGCACACCAATGCCAAGTAGATGAATAGGTACTGCTGCAGTGGGAAGGTAAATAGCCTTTCCATGCACTCTGGTTTTCTTCATGGTGTTCCATTGCACCAGAAGCAGTTTAGTCATGCTGGCCACATGACCCGGAAAGCTGTCTGTGGACAAAAGCCAGCTTCCTCTGCCTGAAAGCAAGATGAGCACTGCAACCCCAGAGTCGCCTTTGACTGGAGTTAACCATCCAGGGGTCCTTTACCTTACTTTACCTTTTTACCTTTACCTGGGAACTCAGATTCTCCACTGCATGGAGAATTCCCAATTGGAAGTCTAATACTGTAGTCCTAGTAGTAGTAGTAGTAGTAGTAATATTTATTGAATTTATATACCATCCTTTATCCAAAGATAACAGGGACATTCACAGCACAAAAATACAATATGAGTACACAAAATACGTAATACACACAAATACAAATCCATGAGTCCCTCTCCCACAAACATATTGAAAAGTCCATAGAGAAACATTTTTGCCTGGTGCCTAATGATATGCAGCAAAGGTGCCATGTGAGTCTCTCTGAGGTGGGCATCCCACAAATGGGGAGGCACTGCAGAAATGGCCCACTCTCGTGCTGCCACCCTCCAGACCTCTCATGGAGGAGACACACAAGGAAGGGCCACGATAATAATTGCAGGGTCCAGATTGGTACATATGGGGAGAGGCATGCCTTGAGCTATTGCAGTCCTGAGCCATTTAAGACGTTATATGTCTTAGGAAAAACAAGCACTGACCTGAAAACGTTCAGTATTTAAGGAAGCCCACTCTCCCCTCTAAGCAATGCCACAGCAATCCTCCCAACTCAAGCAGAATTGCAGGGAATTAAATTTCACCTGAGACTTCACACTGGTGCTTTTGAAGGGCCTTGAATGGTGTTTCTGCCCTCTCCATTTAGAACTCAGACAACTGTAGTGCTGAGGTGGTAGGCTCAATTCAGTTCACATTTAAAGACAAATTTACCTCATCCACACATTCCAAAGCAATACACAAATCTCAGCACAGCCATCCTTCAAAGGCTGCACTTCTCCAAATTTTGCAGTTCTCCAGCAAATTAATGAGTACAAAAATGCAGACACTAGGGTAAAGTGTGCATAAAAATGCATATATTCAACATATGTTTAAAAGCATATTAATGTACAGAAATACACTGTATCTGGGAAAATATAAATATTAGTGAAAACAGGCTTTGCAAAAGTCTTTGATAGGCGAAAAGTACATGCAAAAGTATGTACTTTAGGAGATAGTTGGGGAAAAATATTGATGAATTTTCAAGATTTGCAAACCGATTTGGATATGTGGAGTAGTTAATTTATAATTATAAAAATGAGAAATGGACAGAAGCCAAACTTGACAGATTCACTCATCCCTTGCCTGGCATATCCTCCTTGCTCTTCATAGAGTTAGGCTATTAATGGGGGGCTATAAATGTTTGAAAAAGAAAGGTCATGGAGGAGTTCAACAGGTCCATGAGTTCTGGGGATTGTGGGATGCGTAGGACAGACAGTCTTTGCTTAGGGTCAAAACCTGAAGAGCCTCTGGCCTGGTGGGTCTGGGTCACAACAAGACCTAAGATACCTGACAGTCACTTACATACATTTCAACATAAGGTTCTATAGCCATAGCAGGTTTTGCTGCAACACATCAAAGCAAACATGAAACAAAACTCATCTATAACTTACATTCTTTTGTCTCTCCCACTAGAAAAATAAGATGAAGTTCAATCTTATTCAGATCAGAACTATACATAATAATTCCAATTAGGTCTAGTGCTCCTTAAAAATCTTGTCCCATGCCCTTCTGAAAGTCTGCGAAAAAGGCTCTGTCAGCATAGCCACAGGGGCTTTCTAGCTTTATCCTAAAACCTTCTGCTGACCTTAATGCAGGCAGGGAACAACAGCAATATTAAGCAGTCAAAATCCTGCATGTCACTGACTTTACAAGATGGCATTCAATGACAATATTTGCACGACCTAATGCTGATGGCATTAATCAGACTCCTCCATTGCTTTGATTAAATCCCCTCATTGCATTTTTCTGTCTATAAGGTATGTTAATGTGTGTCTTTTCAGTGTTCATTACCGCATTTCTGCTAACAGCAGCAACAACAAAAGGCTTGAATAGTGAAGTAGATTCAAACAAAGATGTTTGGCTGCCATGTTTGCTTTAATCATAATACCTCCAGACAGCATCGAAGGAGTTCTTCTCGATTCAGTGCTGTTCCGATGTCTGACATTGACTTTCTTAAAGCTGCCATATCTTCAATGAGTAGCTTTGAAACGTGTTTATAAAATGGTCCTAAAGGCAAACATCAACTACTGCTCATCTGCTTTGCTTTATAAACTTGATGATGTGCTGGACAGTATTTCATTCTTGTGGTAATATAAAATCATGAATTTCATGAGGCTTCGAGAAGTTATTGTGTCCTCACAAAACACTGTTGACAGGTTGGACATAAAATGGGAAAATTTGGTTTCTCAATAGTCTAGGAAGGCACACAATGGACTGCAGGTTAATAATAATATTTTTAAAAAACAAAAACCTTCTATGGCCCAGAAAACCAAAATGGCCAATTTGAAGTAAACTGAATACAGAGGCAAGAAGAGGTATCTGCAAATATCTGATAACAAACTCAATGATTATTTAATATGCTTCAAGTCCAGCCAAAGGGGAATTTTGCGTTTTCCATAACTTGGGCTAGTAGAAAAAGAAAACACTCAATCACTGGAAGAGTACTGTAAATCTAAATATCATTGGTCTTCTGAGGAGTAAATGGTACCTCATTTGCCTTACTGGTTGGCTGTAAAAGGCTGAGACTCTTAGACTGAAGTCTCAGGTAAGATTTTGTTAATCCTGGTTCTGAGTTTTATAGAAATAAACTAAGACATCTCAGGTCAACATTTTGCAATAGTTTTAGTATGACTGTGATAGTTTGTGATAAGTGTACTGATAGTGGAAAATGTGTGCAAAACTGCTCATTGTGTGCAGATTGTATTTTGGGTTTATTTTTTAAGATGTTTCATTTCCACCCCCCTCCTAAATATGATTTCTGGCAAGACAAATGTTCTTTCCAGAATCTCCCTATTCTGTCCTACAGCATAACTTGAGAAACTTACAGCACATCAAACACCCACAATTTATTTATTTTTTAAAAACTCTTCCTATCGTGACAGCAACTGCAATAACGTTTCAAAAATTTGGGCTTGATAATGTGCTATCACGTTTTGAATTGGTGTAATTTTTTTAAAAAAACATTTGTTTACTTGTTTGTTACGTTTTCATCCTTGCTTTCCTTCCTGCCTATGACAGCAAGGCAAGAAGCCAAAGTGTGCTCAACGTTTTATGTGACTTTTTTTTAATGTTTTTTTTTTTAAAAAAGCGAGGCAAGAAGCCAAAACAAATTAAACTGACAAGTATTAAGATGAAATGGTGCTACACAGTGTCAAGAGAAAGCATTTCCTGAAATACCAAAATGATGAATATACATTTTATACTTATTGAAAAAGGTTGTGTCTACATGAAGCTTGTATATAATACAGTGATGTTTTCCCATTGGTGAGGAGTTGCTCTTATCCCCTTTAAATTAGCTGGTGTCATAATTTGTCTGGTGTGTTGATTAGACATTAATTCAACAGAAGAATTAAACAATTCTGCTGCGTGACATTTGTGACAATAACCTGTGAAATGCCCTTGTGGCTTGGGGTTCTCTTCAACACTGCGCTTGCACAACAGGACTTTCTTTTTCCTCAGCTCTTACTGCCCCCATTAGGGCCTCCCAACATTTCAGAACTGATTTTGGGGAGTGCATTAGAGGCTAGAGGAGGCAGGAGAGAGAAAACTAGCTCCCTTGCATAAATTGAAGTCCATTGCACAAGCAGAGCTACAGTGCTGGTCACAGCCCTTTGCTAGAGCTGCTGCAGAGAAATAGATATAGCTAAATTTAATGGGTTTTATACCAATAAATATATTGCCATCATTTTTAATCGCTCTTGAAGATTAATCTTCAAGATTATGAACTCAGATTTAACATTGCAGCTGAAAGCCAGCCCATCAAATATATTTAGGCCATGATCCTCAAACCATATTTGGTGGACAGTCCTTTTGATTTCAAGGGGATACTTCTAAAATAAAATATTTTTTTTGAACAATAGGCTAACCAGGTGCC
Source organism: Podarcis melisellensis (assembly GCF_964234715.1). Classification (NCBI taxonomy): domain Eukaryota; kingdom Metazoa; phylum Chordata; class Lepidosauria; order Squamata; family Lacertidae; genus Podarcis; species Podarcis melisellensis. The sequence goes on from NC_138531.1 coordinate 39,256,003, forward strand.
CGTGAAGTTCAGGGCTCCTGCATTCTTAATAGCTGCATGAAATGGGGGATCTTGGCTGGTGTAGACTTTCTTTCCACTTGCAGAACTATGATAGTGGCAAAATCACATACCCTTTTCTATTTTGTTATGCCAGGTGGAATCTACTCCACTTTCAGAATTCCCGAATCTCTTTTTAGGAAAGGAGGAAAGAGCTTCTCTGGTTGGGTGCAATTTAATCCCTAGATTCCCCACTTCACTGTTGTTTTTTAATGCTTGTGATTTGCTGCTTTAAGCGAAGTTTTAGTTTTCAGGCTACTGCTTTTTTCTGCTGCTGGTTTAAATGGTTTGTTTGTTTTGAATTGCAGGGTTGAGGTTTTGTAGATTTGTTTGTTTCTTTACATCATTATTAGGATTGTTAATATTATTATTTGTATTGTAATTTGAGACTCCTGGGCCATGTGGTGCTTGGGAGAGCAGAATAGAAATAAATAATGAAGAGATCAATATTGCATCTGATCAACATGTTTGGAAGCCATTGCCAGGTCAACTGTGTGCTCAGTCCTGGTGTTGCCTCTACCTTGTGCTGTCCTAGCCAGATAAGAGGTGGTGATGTCATCGTTGGCAGGCAGGCAGGCAGGCTGCACAGCACTGCTCTGCCCCTCGGGCTGCTCCTATTAACTGCCGGGGATTTTAAATCCTTCTTTACCTCAGTGCTTATAGCATAATAGTTGTATCTGTGCAGTTTCATAAATGAAAAGGCATATTCTGAGTTGGATTGCAACTGGTTGCTCCTCTCTCCACCAGTTAGGGAGTGATCTTAGTTAGAATTCCACAGAAGTGCAACAGCAGTCAGATTTATGTTATCACATTTGTGCTGCATTGGTGGCAGTTAATTAAAAAGGAAATCCTGGGGCTATTGATTTTAATACAGTGAATGTTAAAGCTGCCTTTTCCCCCCCCCTGCAAAGAAGGAACCTCGCAACCACCACAAAATGAACCTTAATGGTGTTCATATTTTATACTGTATTCCTCATTGCTATTAAAATTAATAGAAATATTTCCAGAGATTTCAGTGCCTAATGTTAGGCTAGGAGGAAGGGAAGGGAAGGAGAAAGCAAGGCAGAGCCAATACCATGTAATGATAATGAAAGGGTACTTTGATTCATCTCTAGGCAAACAACCCAATGAATCCACAGACGAGCTGGAGCCCGAGTCTACACCCTTTTCCTCAGTGCTGTCTAAAAATGCCTTTCATCTTAAAAGAAGGGGAACAGAGTGCCCTCCAGATATTCTTGGACTACAATTCCCATCATCTCCAGCCAGCATGGCCAGAGGTCAAAGATGATGGGTGTTGTAGTTCAGCAACTTCTGGTGTGTCCTTATCTAGTGTGCCCCTTTTGTAATTCTAACAGCGCATTCTTATGTGAGGTTATACAGGCTACAGTCCTAACCTCACTTAACTGTGAGTTGATCCAGTGGGACTTCATTCTGAATCGACATTGTGAGCCCCACTTTCTCCAGAGGAGCTTATTTCCTATTAAGGTTGCTTACGATTGCCACCTGAAATCTTGCTTATGTGAAGAGCAGTTTCAAATGCAGCATTATAATTTGCACGGGGTTTGCTTTGAGGTGAAAGTTGCCATCTTGTAGGTGGGAGATTGGAAGGGTTTGTGAAAATGAACCTACTTTCTTTCCATGTTTCTGTGCATTTTTCATGACTTTTCATATCCATTGCTTAACTGGTCTGTTGGTGACTCAGTGTCGTCTCTTACTGCGAAAACCACTTTGAGAACTTCTTGTTTAAAAGCGTTGTATACATTCAGTATTCTAAGGCCTCATCTGCACTTAAAGCAGTATCATACCGCTTTAACAGTCAAGGCTTCCCCCAAAGAATCATGGGAGCTATGGTTTGTTAAGGGTGACTAAGAGCTGTTAGGAGACCCCTCAAAGCGCCACAATGCTCAATGCTCGTTGTCCCTCACCGTCCTCAGTAACAACATGAGAATACTGGTCAATGAAAAGGTTTCTAAATGTCTTCATGTGTACAGTGATAGATAAAAAATGACTAATTTGGGTTAGAGAATGACATCATTTTCAGGAGCATTCAAAGACTCCTGGTTCAAATGTTCAAAGGAGCATTCCATTGACTTTCACTTTGGTGAGAAAGTTCCAATGATAAATGAACACAGAACATAGAAAATTGCTGTTTACTGAGTCAGGCTATTGATCTGTCTAGATCAGTATTGTCTACAGTGATTGGCAGAAACTCTGCAAAACTTTTCAACCTAGCAATGCCAGGAGTTGAGTCTGGGAGATTCTGCATGCCAAGCAGTTGCTCTGCCACTGAGCTCATATGTGTGGTTTTATCTAAAAAGTCATTCGTCACCTACATTCATGAAGGCAAGCCAATAAACAAGGGCACTTAGTCAAGCTGAAGTTTGAAAAGATTAGTGGCCCTATTATAGCACCATATGTAAACTGCCATCAAGAAGGAACTTCTTTCTTGGCACGTAGAAGAACACATTGCAGGCCATGTAATTAGCTGGACTGATCAGCTTGATGAAAATCTAAAACTCTTAGCCATGCAGCTTTAGGTAAATAAAAGCTAAATGAGAGATTGTAGCCCCAGATGGTAACATTTGGGCCAAAGCCTTGATCAAAGTAGCCCATGCATATATTTTTCAGATTCCAACCCCTAGGAGCCCCAGCCAGGTTGGCCAATGGACAGGGATGATGGGAGTTGTAGTCTATAACATCTGGAAAGCACCACATTGGCTATTCCAGACCTAAATCCTCACAATGGTTAATGTCGTAGTTGGAGTTGCTATAAAATGAGCCTATCATTTTGGTTTCGAAAATGTCACTCTTGATGCTGTGTTGTTTCAAAATAAAGAATCGATTCTGGTGATTATTGCATGGGCTGTACTATCTCAGTTTCGTCAGAGAAGCCTTTGGGGTGAAATCGAACCAATGCAGAAAACATCGCCTCCGTTACAGCTTTGAATCTAAAGAGCTATGAAACCAGTTTCATTTTCCCGAAGACAGTTTGGACTTCTTTCTTGAAAAGCAGTCCCTCATGCCACATCACAAATCTCTTTCATAAGCCGCTTGCCATATGACAGGTGTGTGTCTTTATTGTTTAAAGGAGGAGAGCTAAAAATTACTCTGGGCATGTTCAAGTTTTGGGGGATGCCAAAAGTAGGTATTTGGATTCTCTGTCCATGTAGCTGGGAGCCAAAGAAGCTGCTGTCATAGGTCCCACCCTGACATGACTCTCACTCAGGCTGACTACAGCTGCTGGAAAGCTCCAGAAGGCATGGCTATAGGGCAGTTCACCAACCGCCTTGGCAAGGGAGGTGGGAGACCAAGAAAAAATTGATTCCCTCCTATGTGGAATGTGAAAGGAAAGCCGCCATTTTGTGCTGGTTTTCCTCACCCTTCCATCCCTCTTCTTCACTCACTTCCTGTTTCAGGCACAGCTAATCCTCTTCCTGACATTTATTTATTTATCCAAGTTATATATTAGTTGTGTGTTGAGACCCTGAGGCCACCCCCTCGTTGAGGAATGAAACACAAGGACACGGATATTAGGTTAATGGTTATTGGGCAAATTTAAGCCACAACTTTATTGGTTACAGAATGTGAGCAGTATTGGCTTAGGCATTAGAATTGACCCGACTATATCTGACTCCTGCCCATCACGCAGGGAGTCCTGTAAGAATCAACCACTGGTAGGGGGAGCCCCGTCGGCGCAAAACAACTCGAGATCCCCCTGGGTTCCCGGCGGGGTCATGGCATGGCTCTAACCCCGCCCCAGGCTTCCACACCCCCAGATTCCTTTCACGGAATACCCTTAAGCTTGGAGGGACAGGTGATGGCCACACCTCCCCTCCCCCATCATAAGATCAACCAATGCCTGACTGCCAAAGCTTACAAAGTTGTGACGATTGCTATGAGGTAGGTGAAAACCAAATGGCCCATGTCAATTTGCCAAGTGGAAAAATTCCTACCAGGCCCCTCAACGGCGACCAACCGAGGTCCATAGCAAGACCAATGCCGAGAACCTGAAAATAGGGAGGGCGGGCAGGAGATTGAGGAAGTGCACCACAATGAAGTTCTCTGGCTCACGCCTTGGTTTAAATGGATCTATGACATGGCCGGGACCTCCAGGTGACAAGGGACTCTGCCCCCACCCCCAGAGGGGAGTGGGTGGCCACGTGGTCCACCGCAATCCCCCTACTGGGATGTGGAGCAGATTTGCTTTTCACTCAGAAAGTCACATACAGAGAGAAATCAAACTGTAGAACCTCAGGCAGCGTATATGAAGCACTGAGTGGATACAGATGAAAATATCGTACAGTCAGTCAGTTATTACATTTTCAGTCTTCACCCCAACCCATGACTGATATTTCATCACAAATGGCTTCCCAGAGGAAACTGAGGTAAAATCGCCATGCCAGCATTTTATTACCTGAAGAAAATAATAATGATGATAATAATGATGATGTCTGAATCAACCCTATGGTGTCCGTGGTCAAAGGAAAACATAATGCCCTCTCAGCTAATTATATAATTGCTATTAGTCTCGAAGTCTAATAAAGCCGAATTACATCTAATCCAGGCAAGAGATTTAATAACTGGTGTGCCTGACATTTCTGCAGGACTACAGAGTGAACATTTTTTTGAGGCAGCAGTGGAACGACTCCCGTCTTGCTTACAGTGAATACCCTGATGACTCTTTGGATTTGGATCCATCTATGCTAGACTCCATTTGGAAGCCAGATTTGTTCTTCGCCAATGAGAAGGGTGCGAACTTCCATGACGTCACCACAGACAACAAGCTTCTGAGGATATCAAAAAATGGAAAGGTGTTATATAGTATCAGGTAAACCTGTGTGTGTGTGTCTTGGGCAGCGGTTTGAACTTCCACATTCTATTTTTGTTATTCCTCTTTTATATGGTAATGAGGCTTAAACACAGAAGGGTGGTGGTGGTGGGGAAATCTCTCAGCTTCATTTTGCCCTGCTTGTTCTCTCCTCAAATGAGGAAATCAAGCAGGACAACAGAGCAAGCTAGTATTGGTGAGAATATGAAAGGGCCCAGCACCCCTTGCCTCCATCTACAGCAGTGATTCCCACCAGCATCAAATGGAGCCACCCTTTTAAAAACAAAAACTGAAAAGGAGGACTTCTCGTTTTTGTGACTGAGCTTCATTAAAATGCAGAAAGAAAGCCTGATTTTTAAAATGTCAAAAAGCATTTTTTAAAAAGGCATTTTTAGACCTTGAAGTATATTAAAGTAATAACTCAGATGTGCCTATATATTTATGTAGCCTGTCCTTGGTTGCTCAACCTAGTTATTTAGGCATTTTAAAATGCAAAGCACAGTGACATGCCTTACACTGGGATGGATCTGGTTAAAGTTGGTACATGCTCTCACAAGCACCCTTTGATGAGATGTGATTAAGCAGGATGCACGCAGAGAATTGGAATGATAAAGAACCTCAAAAATAGCAAGGCTGAGGCATACATTGTATAAATGATTGTTGCAGCATAATCTTCATATGCTACTTAGCATGCTTCATTGGCTTATTAATAGCTTAATATTTGCAATGAGGCTTGAAGATGGAAAGTCCACTTACTGTTAGCAAGGCAAATTAATCATGGTTTTGAAAGTCCTCTTTTTCTTGCCACAGTTGGTTCTAAATCACCACCAGTGCCAATGTCTTCTTAATTGTTTGGTGAAATATTTGCAACTCTTGAGTTGTATTCAGTGGAGTTTACTCAGAGTAGACCAATTGAAATTAATGGATCTAGGTTAGAAATGCCCATTCATTTTAGGGGGTCCACTCTGAGTTGAACAAACACTGAATACAACCCATGATATTGTGGTCACATGGAATTTGTCTTAAATGCAATGGTTCTAGGGCTTTCATCTATATAGAAGGAAGGACAGACTTTCACTGTCTTTCCATAGGCATCCATGAATCTACCCTTCCCTCCCCTAGAATTAATTCTGCAATGGTTTCTGACGTGACCACCTTCAATCTTCTTCATCCCCTAAACCTCATGTAGACATTACTCTGTAAATTCAGAAGCTATTATATCAGGATATACGGTAATTAGGACCGTGTACAGACTCATATAAACAAAAGTCCATTTGTGTTAGTATTTCAAGTTGCACCATAGGCACACTGATCTTATTCAGACACTTACTTGAGAATGGTCCATCTGTCCTCTGTCTGCTGTACCCTGCTCTACATGCATTGCACCATCTTTCTTCCAATTATTCTTGCTATAGTCTTTAGAGTGGTCGTAATGACATAGGCAGATTAAAATGGCAGCTGAGTACCATTGGAAGTAGATTCCATTGGGACTACATTCCAGTTGGTTCCAATTAACTTCCTCATCATTCTGACCAGTCCTCTAATTATGCAGCAAAAGTTAGGGAAGGCTTTAATGAAACCCAAAGCTCTATCCCTTCACTTCCCCATTTTTAGGCAAATTATGGGCCACCTGTAGCCCTACAACCAGTAGCTAAAATGAGGGAACTGAGCCTCTATAGCCTCTATAGAAAGAGGAAGCCTGAATGATAAGAGCACCATCAAACACAGCAAACGTGGTTACTTACCAAGCGCTGTTCTCACGTTTAATCCCCAGAAAAATAAGATGTTTCTCTTTGCTTGAGTGACATCAGATGTATCTTACTGGAGGCAACAATGCAGCTGAGTGCTGCTATTTGCAGCACAGATGGATAATTTTCCTGACAATTTTTCATGCTGCAAAAGTAATATTTCAGGCTGTCATATCAGATTTGTAAAATTCAGGAGCTTGAATGAAAGTTTATCTGAAGCAGAGTAAGCATATTTTTGTGTTGAATCAAAAGCATGTCATCTCCCAGTTGTGCTTTATGGTGCATAAATGTATCTTTCATGGGTAATCAGCATGAAGAATCAGCATTGCACCTATGGCCATCAATTTTTATTTTACCTTGGGGTGTATTCAGACCAATCTAGCAGTCGATGCGGGATAGAATGCCATCTCAGCAATTTTCAGGCGGACCTAAAACCACCCCATTGTGTTTCAATGAATATGAAGCCATCCCAGGATGCTACACAGAGCAAGGTTACACTAGCTTGCCCCATCCCCAGAATCATCATCCTTTTCTTTCTCTCTTTGGGTGGCTCCAGATTCTCTGTATTTTGCAGGAGAGATTCAAATGCAAACTGGGACTTTAGGTTTGCACAATTAAAGTGAACAAAAGCGGTCTGCTGCCCAAACCCACTTCTTTTTAAACACAGGCTGTGTACAGGCCATACATTTAATGCACGTGATCTTCCTCAAAGAACCCAGGGACTGTAGTTTGTTAAGTGAACTGAAAATTGTACCTGCCCCCCCCCCGCTAAACTACAGCTCCCAGGGTTCTTTGGGGGCAACATTGAGCTTTAAAGATATGGCATGTTTGCAGCCACAGTTTGGAAAGTGATGGGGGAAAGCATGAAAAGTGTGGAATGAATGAATAATTAACAGGTACATGTAAAAGGGCCTTGCAAACAAATCATGATGAATGCATTATGCTTGTTGCCTGTAAAATTATCAGAACATAAGGTTTGTGCAAGCAAATAAAGAGGGATGCTGAGTAAACAGGTCAGTTGGACCTGTTTGTCTCTGTCTGTTCCAGCCTTACCTTTTCTTGGCACATGCAACTCAGGAGAGCATAATTAACACGAGGTAGTTTGGCCGCAGCTTCAAGACAGGCAAAAGAAAGTGCTTCTTCACACAATGCGTCATTAACATGGCTTTGTTGAAGGGCCATGTTGGCTGGAACAGGACAGACTGCATAGACTAGTTACAAATGTTTCCTAAATTTATTACAAACTTTGGGATGGAAGCTTTTTACAGCATCTCTCTTGCCCTAAAGAAGGAGGGAGAGAAATTTTGAAATGTGCACCTGATTTGCCAGAAAAGAATTGGAAGTATTCTCTTCTTTATTGGAAAGGGGATTAGACAAACGGATAGAGGATAGATCTCTTGATGCCTTGCCATGACATCTAAAGGATGATTTTGTACCTAGTTGGCGTGTTTCCCAAAAACATCTGCCTGGTCACGATTGGAACAGTGGAATTGAACTTGATGGACCTTTGGTCTGATCCTACAAGGCCAAATGTTATGGTCCAAATATCATAAAATCAAATTCCACAGAGAACATTACAAAGTTCTGTATTGAGACAAACAAATCAAACACACAGAAGAAGATGAGGAACATGCGGCTAGGCAGTAGTACATATAAAAGGGATCTTGGGATCTTGGAATTGTAGTTGATCACAAGCTGACATAGGTCAGCCGTGTGATACAGCTGAACAAAGGGCTAATATTAGTAAGAATCCTAGTTTCCAAGCTATGAAAAGCAATTGTCCTGTTAGTTCGACTGGTGTTAAATAAGTCAGACCTCACATGAAGTAAAGCATCCAGTTTTGAGCCCCATGCTTTAGGAAGGATTTTGACAACTGGGAATGGGCTCAGAGAAGGGCTATATTGGTCTGAGGCATGAAAAGCAAGTCTTGTGATTAAAGGATTTAAGGAACTGGAGAAGAGAATACTCAGGAGTGGCATGACTGCCTTCTTCAAATACCTGAAGGGCTGTTGTTTGGAAGGGCAAAAGAAAAGAAAAGAAAGAAAGCTCTCTGCCACAGCTGCCACAAAGGCCAAATACAGATCTAATGACCTTGTATTATAGGAGGACAGATTTTGGTTGAACATTAGGAATAACTTACTGACGGAAAGAGCAGTTTGAAAATGGAACCAGTTTCCTAGAAGGATGGCCTGCTTTCCCTTGCTGGAGACCTCCAGGCAGAGACTTCTGGCCAGCCATGTGCTGAGGAATGATCCAGTCCTGGATTTCCTGTGTTGAATTAGATGGCTGACAAGCCCCCTTCCAACTCTGTGATTCTGTGTTCTTGTTCAAATACACGGTTGGAAGAAACGGTAAAGAACCAAAGGGTTTTATGAACAAAGTCTAGGATCCCTTCATACTCTTCTACTTTGCAAGAAACCAAACCCTTAAAGGTCTCATATGAAGTTAGCATCAGTATATTTTCTAGAAAGTTAGGTGCTAAATCTTTAGTTGGTGCAAACTGGGATGATGACAGTGGGCACAATTCAGCAGAACAATCCTGTTTGTTAGCCTCATCGAAACGATTGCTCCTGCACAGTGCTTTCTCATCCCAGGGAATGTCTTTGTGCTGTGTAACACACAATGTTCAGAACTCCAGAGAATATCTCAGATCTGCAATGTATATGGGTCTGTTAATCTGTGTGTGTGTGTGTGTGTGTGTGTGTGTGTGTGTGTGTGTGTGCAACAAAGAGAGCGAGAACAAGAGCTTCAGCTTGATGACTTTAATATTGTTCTATAATCTAATGTTAGAATTTAAGAGGATTTTGACTTCTCTAGTAACCCTGCTTTATCATGGAAGAGATTAGCAAAGTGAGAGGGCAGAGGTCATTATCATGACTAAAAGTCATTCTTTGCTCTGCAAACAGCTAAGTATTTTGTGTATATTCCTCTCTCCTGTTGTACAGTGATATTGGCTGTGCCCTGATGACATTGACAGGTTGCCTTTTTTTTAGAAGGCAACACAGATCTTGCCTTCTCAGGGGAACGTTCCTTTCTCGATTTCATTTTTCTAAGCCCAGCACAAGAAAAATGATTCAATTATCCTCAGGCAAAATTGTATGAAATTCCTTGTTCTTTGGAATGACTTTTTAAAAATGTAAAGCATTCCACTGAGGCTTGAAATAGCCTCTCGGAATAATGAAAGTGGGCTCGAAGAATAAGAAAATACAGGAAATGCTAATTGATAGAGCCTGCCTCAACAGAGTTAAAGCGCTTTTGCTAGATGTCACAGGAATGGTTCACACGTGCATCACATCCTTTTTGTACACTTGATTACTGAGTACTTGGGGCCAATTCACACATGCAAGTTCGTCACTTGATGACTGTAACATGAAGTGATGACTTGCATGTGCAAATGCCTCAAACACCTTAGCTAGAACTTACACTCTATTGAACACAACTTTTTGTACAGTGTGTTCACACATTCAGCTGCTGGCCATCAAGTCTAGGATCACCAAAGTCAGACAGTGGTGCTAGTACTCGGGTGCACATAGCATCTTCACACAAGTCATTGGGGGTGGAGCATGTATGTATAAAAGCCAGCACCAACCCTTGCCATCGTATCTTTTTATCATCACAGTGCTCACCCTCTCTCACTTGAGGTGACAGGACAGGTGCCACAGGGTGATAGACAAGTTCCTGCCTATTACAGGGGCTAGTCAGCCTAGTGCTTGATTTGGCTCCCCCAACTCCCAACCAAAAGCTCATAGAGCTCCTATTGCAGAGCCCTCTGGTGACAAGTATAGCCCATTAGGCCTATACAATGGCAGAAATAGTGCCTTAGGCCAGAATGTGGAATATAAGTCCCGCCCACAAGCAGAGGTCAGTTCCGCCCCATCTGTTGAGCATTGACCCTCCTGCTGGCCCTGTTGTTGTGAAGAGTACCATGCCAAACTCAGCAGTGGAACATTGCAGGACATTTGTCTGACAAACCTTTCGGCTCCAACTGCTACTTTAATCAGTAATCAATAGGAAAAGACAAGAAGCACATGAGAGCAGGGATAACTACTTTTGATAACTGACTCACATATGGATCCTGCAAAATTGCTAGGTTTATATGCAGAGATCCCAGAAAACTGACTATGCATTGCAGAACTGGAGCTATCAGGCATGCCATCAAAGAACCGGAATTTTGCCCGCAACATTTTGAAGTCACACTTCATGTTGCAAAGCAGCAGAAAATGATTTAAATATCCTGAAAGTAACAGCTTTTCTTTTGAAACTCAAAATGCCTTTGCTTTAAATCCTTCCTCACTTGGCGGCTTCGTTTCTATCAAAAAATGAGCATGCTATATTTAATTAAAAATAGGAGATATGTTGGCAGAGCCCATATATAATTTTGTATGTAGAGAGCACTATTCTTGGCTGGAAATATATATATATATTTTAAATTGGCAGACAGTTTCTTATGGAAATCAGTATTAATAGGCTTTTTGGAGCATGCTTACTGGATACAGGCCAAAGTACACATCTGTGTACATAAAAGTCTAACTGACAATGGTTTGCATCTGGCATGAACTGGTAGTAACTTCTGGTGATCCGTGTCCTATGCAAAATATTCCTTTTGGCAGCATAGCCAATGGTAGATTTAAAATGCAACAACAAATGTTCCCATTAGTCTGATTTGTAAATAGTGCCATGAGACTTAAACAAACCGAAGCAAATTATTTCCGTTTTGGGGAGCAGTAATAGCATAGCTCTGCTCCATACATAGGATATTTCCTTTTTAATGATATTGTGTGGTACCAGACTTCCATGAAGATAATGACAAACTGAAAATATTTTAGAGAGCTACAGAGAGATGCTAATGGTTGATTCTTATCAGGACTGGCAGAAGAGTCATTTATTTAACCAACAAAGTGTAGAGAAGGAGAGGCAAGAAGAGTGTTGAACTATTTTAAAGTATATGAGATAAAAGTTGGCCAGGGCTAGCTGTGCAAGCTTGTTTGCTGTCTCAAGTGCAGTGGAAGACACTGTCCCATAGCTAGTGCTGAAGTCAGATTCAAGGGCCAGTTCTATTGCCATCAGTATGTGTGGGCATGTGCGTTTTGTCCTTTGCCTCAGGCAGCAGGATCTCTTGAGCGGCTCCTGAAGAAGGGCTAAGGCAAAACATGTGAATTAACTTGTTCTCAGGCTGCAAAGTAGCATCAGTGCTTAAAGGTAAAAGTAAAGGTACCCCTGACTATAAGGTCCAGTCGTGAACAACTCTGGGGTTGCGCGCTCATCTCGCTCTATAGCCCAAGGGAGCCGGCATTTGTCTGCAGACAGCTTCTGGGTCATGTGGCCAGCATAACTAAGCCACTTCTGGCGAACCAGAGCAGCATACGGAAATGCCGTTTACCTTCCTGCCAGAGCAGTACCCATTTATCTACTTGCACTTTGACGTGCTTTCGAACTGCTAGGTTGGCAGGAGCTGGGACCGAGCAATGGGAGCTCACCCCGTTGTGGGGATTCGAACCGCCAACCTTCCGATCGGCAAGTCCTAGGCTCTGTGGTTTAGACCACAGCGCCACCCGCGTCCCTCTTGCATCAGTGCTTAGCGCACCATAAAAGGAAAGCATCCTTCTCAATCGCCACATTAGGTGAGATAACTGAAGGCTGTTCCCTTATTCTCCAGTTATTTACAGGACCTTGGATGTGTAAATAAGATTCATTGTCAAACCAGCTTGAAGGGTGCTGCTATGGCTTTCATTTTTATAGAGGGTTGCCTGTCATTGCTTTTGTATCATAACATATTTTTATATATAAATAAAACTCCTACTCACTTTATGTGTATGTTAACCCCACACACCAACAATAAGTGGTTTGTTGCTGGAATAATGCCAGACAGAAACTGAAAGGAAGTGACAAAAGAGTTTCAAGGTGCAGCCATGTTCCAACTCATAATATAAGAGGTTCTGAATTTAATTCCATAATGGCCCAATTACTACATTAATACAGATAATGCAGACATGCGGCACCCTTGAGGCTTCTTTGTTCTCTACCACCCCTCCCTCTACTCACAGACATAGTCTTCCTATCATCAGCACTGGCTCTACTATTAGACGGAGTGAGAGAGTAAATTTTGGTGGGAAATGGTGGCAGCCCCCAAGCTGCTTTCCTCTGTTAGATGGCAGAGTTTTGCATGCAAACGACCTGTCCTGGACTCCTTAAACTAGCCTGCTGCCTAAGGTGCAGTGGAGGATGATATCCTATCGCTGGCCTCTTGTACATGGAAGGTGAAGGCAGCAGCATCTTATCCTTTGCCTCAGGCAGCATAATGTATCGAACTGGTTCCACCCATCAGAGTGACAGACACCATACTACCGATTACAAGTCTGTAAGTTTTGTATGGGGGAAGCTAGAACTGGCATGGCAGCAATGGTCTTTGTTGAAAGGAAACATGTGGCTGAGCTTAGAGATTGTGGCCACTGGGTCCAATTCACAAACTGACCTTCTGAATAGGCAGGCGATTCCCAGCCATTTGTTGCTGGAAAAGGTTGCATACAGGTAGCATAAAACTCAGAAGTGTGATCCACATTTCATTGAACATAGATATATTGTTTGCACTTTCAGTTTTGAAATTGCTGGCTATTATAAAGAGAAGGCAAATGTCCAGTGTTTATCTTGAGACACACTAAGGCAATAAAACAAAATCAAAATGTAAAACCTTAAAGCAGAAACAGCTTACATTAGCTTTAACTACTAACCACAACCATATTTGAGTTTAATTTCATGGATTTTCTGAAGGGATGATAGATAGATAGATAGATAGATAGATAGATAGATAGATAGATAGATAGATGATAGATAGATGATAGATAGATATAGATAGATAGATGATAGATAGATAGAGATAGATGATAGATAGATAGATAGATAGATAGATAGATAGATAGATAGATAGATAGATAGATAGATGATAGATAGATGATAGATAGATATAGATAGATGATAGATGATAGATAGATAGATAGATAGATAGATAGATAGATAGATAGATAGATAGATAGATATAGATAGATAGATGATAGATAGATAGATGATAGATAGATAGATGATAGATAGATAGATAGATAGATAGATGATAGATAGATATAGATGATAGATGATAGATAGATAGATAGATAGATAGATAGATAGATGATAGATAGATAGATAGATGATAGATGATAGATAGATAGATGATAGATAGATATAGATAGATGATTGATAGATATAGATAGATGCTACATTCCTTGACATGCAGTGACTCATTGCAGCATATTTTATTACACTTTTAAAAAGAAAAGAGCCCTGCTTTCTGTTTTCGCCACTGCTCCATTATGTGCTATGCAAAGTGAAGTGAAGCTGTATGAACATTGCTCTGTGTTTGAGGGAACATTCTCAGAAACATCAATATTTATGAGGCATCAAGTGCAATCTCATTCAAATGAGTCTCTGTGTAATAGTAGGGTGACTGTTGAATTTGTTTCTAAGTTTATAAAGCACTCTGTTGCACTGGGGAGAAGGCATTCCTGCATTAATTAAATAAAAGCGAACTTTATTTTCTATATGTTAGGAATAAGGTGTATAAACCAGTAAATGATAAAGGAGCTTTTCATAACAGCTCCATAATCACACTCCCAAGGAGAGCCCATGGGAGGCAGCTGTGCTGATCCATGAATATCTCCCCCAAAAGAAGCAGTAAATACTCAATTTATCAGGATCCGATGACAAGTCATAGCGTAAGTGTGCTCTGATGGTGAGCATGTTGGAATTTGGAAACATTTTTTTTCTTCTTAAAGAAAACTCCATTGAACTCAGCACTGTTTCAATGTCTCTTGCCACCTTGAAGTCCCCGTCAGGCTAAAGAGTGGGGTATAAATAAATACATAATTACAATGGTGATGTGTAAAATATATTGAACTTTAAACAAAAGAATTTCTGCCTGTTGCCCCAGACAGCATGGCCAATGGTCAGAGCTGATGAGAGCTGCAATCTAGGTGATACCAGGTTGATGAAGGCTGCTCTAAGAGAACAGGAATGACTCAGATTCAGTCCATCAAGCTCAGTGCTGTCTAGACTCGCTGGCATTGAGCTTTTCTGGGATTTCAGGCAGGGAGTCTCTCCCAGGCCAACCCCTAGCTAGAGATCAAACCTGGGACCCTCTGCATACAAAGTAAGTGGTCTACACTTACAGAGTTACATCTCTTCCCCATGGGCTGCAACAGCAAAAAAAAGAGGCATCCGTCATCTAACGGCAGGTCTCACCTACCTGCAGTATAGTTGCCTATAGGAGACACAAATCTGAAAACTGTTCCAAGCAGATGGGAAGAAAACATGTTGAGGCAAGTGAAGAGGGAGAGTTGTGGTTGCTATCCAAACAGCCCACTGTCTTGGCTGCTGGACATGTTATCTTGCAAAGAAAAATACATTCATTCTAAAGGTGTTACCATTTCTCTTTTAATAGCCAGTGGGATGTTTTGTGCTTGACAACGTGCTAGTTCTCTCTGTGTTGCATTTTAGTCCGTTAAATGGTTTAATTTTATTTAGACATTACTATTTTTCACTTATTTTTTGTAAACTAAAGGGCTCTGTGTTACCTCCTTTTTAGCTAGGCTTTAAAGTGCTTCTCAGCCTGGTTTTTCTGTTTTCCACACAGAATAACCTTTACTTGTTTGTCCCCATGTGCTACAGTTCCCTAGTACAGTGGTACCTCGGGTTAAGAACTTAATTCGTTCTGGAGGTCTGTTCATAACCTGAAACTGTTCTTAACCTGAAGCACCACTTTAGCTCATGGAGCTTCCTGCTGCCGCCATGTGATTTCTGTTCTCATCCTGAAGCAAAGTTCTTAACCCGAGGTAATATTTCTGGGTTAGTGGAGTCTGTAACCTGAAGCATAAGTAACCCGAGGTACCACTGTACTAAGCTTCTCATTTCTGAAGTTCTTATTCAATCTCATGGCTAGAAAATCACCCACAAGACATCAAACCGAACCCAAAGGGGTACTTCCGGAAGACCTGTTTATTGAGGATTCATTCTGATCTGTTTGCATCGAGCTCAGATGACATTGTGTCAAAGCCAGTATTATCCCACACTTTCCACTGCATTTCCCTATGACTTTCTTTATTGCAAAATAAAGAAACTAGGTTTTAAGGAACCAGGTTTGTTGCACAAGACCTTCCAATTCAGCTATAATTGTGCAACCTGAATTTGTCCATATGTGATTGAATTCTACCCAGATATAGAGACAGTCCGCAAGTGCCCATAGATTCACATGCACTTTCTTTTTCTCTGTTCTTTTTAGCTTACCCTAGCTGCTGCACAATTTGTTTGGAGGGCAATTATTACGTTTGTTGAAATATGCAGCATCTGGAAGGATCGTCTTTTAGCAGAGCAAGCTTTTTATGTTAGGAAGTCAGATGTTATGAAATAAGCTGCAATAAGGAGGAAAATCCACAGATAAGTGGATTTGCAAATGATCCTGAATATTATTGCTCATCCAACATTGTTAATGCTGGGAGACCTTCATTATAAATGTGTGGATGTTTTGTCAAGCACTGAATTGGGCTGAGTGAATTTATGTTTCAGACAAGTGCTCATTCCTTAGAGATTGCTGAACTTTCTCCCATGTGTTTCACTGAGAAGGGATAGCCTAGCAAAGGGCTTTCCCCATGAGGAGAGCTGTCTCTCATCTGTTGAATAAATATCTGCCTAAGGAAAGATATCCACCTCACAGTGGAATATCCCTGTTTTTTTAGTTCAGTTTGTCAATGCAAACCTGTCTAAAGGATATTTTGCTTTGGACCTATGCTACAAAACCATGAGAAAAACTAAGTTGAGATCTGTTCCAGGTTGGGTGGCAATTACTCATAAAGCATGTCAGAAAAATTCTTTTTTACCTTCAACAATATTTCATTTTGGGCCTTCTCAGTAGTGGCGCCAGCCCTGTGGAACGCCCTCCCACCAGATGACAAAGAGGTAAACAACTACCTGACATTTAGAAAACATCTGAAGGCAGCCCTGTTCAGTGAAGTTTTTAATGTGTGACATTTTGATGTATTTTTAATCTTTGTTGGAAGCAGCCCAGAGTGGCTGGGGAAACCCAGCCAGATGGGCGGAGTACAAATAATAAATTATTATTATTATTATTATTATTATTATTATTATTATTATTATTATTATTATTCAGTGGTACCTTGGGTTACATACGCTTCAGGTTACAGACTCTGCTAACCCAGAAATAGTACCTTGGGTTAAGAACTTTGCTTCAGGGTGAGAACAGAAGTCGTGCGCCTGTGGCACGGCAGCAGCAGGAAGCCCCATTAGCTAAAGTGGTGCTTCAGCTTAAGAACGGACCTCCAGAACAAATTAAGTATGTAAATAGAGGTACTCCTGTAGTACAATCTCCCTCACAAATAAACATATGTAACACAAATGGCACATCTATTACATGCAATAGAAATGTCTGATAGGTAAGAAAGGTCACTGTATATTCCACACTAATTCTTAATATTAAAAAAATAGCTAGCCTTTGCCATGATGAGCTCATCTGCCGTTCTATAGACAAACTGAATTCTGCAGACATGCAAACAGAGGAACATGGTATGTAGTTTCCCCCACCATTTAAGTGAATTATTATTTCTGTACAATAATCTGTAAACTCTCCCCCCGCCCCCAGCATTTGGTATGTGTAAATTTTCAATTAATTTACTGGATGTGCAGTGTAATCCTCTGCATGTTTACTCAGAAGTAAATCCCACTGCGTATAGTGGGGCATAGCCTCAAGTAAGAGTGCATAAGTTTGCCAACTTGCCTGAGTAAGCCCCACTAAACACTGTGGGTCTCACTTCCAAATAGCTGTTCTGAGATGGGCACTGACCTCAGGCATGGCATGACCTACTGCAAGGCCAAGATCTGAATGAATGTAGGGCAGGGCTTGTTTCTTCATACTGAGCATCAGACTAGCAGCCTATCTTCTTCTTCTTGTTGTTGTTGTTTAGTCGTGTCCGACTCTTCGTGACCCCATGGACCAGAGCACACCAGGCACTTCTGTCTTCCACTGCCTCCCGCAGTTTGGTCAAACTCATGCTGGTAGCTTCGAGAACACTGTCCAGCCATCTCGTCCTCTGTCGTCCCCTTCTCCTTGTGCCCTCCATCTTTCCCAACATCAGGGTCTTTTCCAGGGAGTCTTCTCTTCTCATGAGGTGGCCAAAGTATTGGAGCCTCAGCTTCATGATCTGTCCTTCCAGTGAGCAGCCTATCTAGCAGGAGCATATGCATCCCTGCTGATTGCCCCGCCCTCACTAGAGGGTGCCTTTCAGTTAAAGGGCCCTAACACGCCATCACTTTCCTACTGCAACAGAGCACAGGAGACTTGTGATGGGGTCCTCTGAGTCTGAGAACAGCAACACTGCATCCATAGGCTGGGGCACAGGCAACCCAATGGCTCATTGGGTTGATGTACTTCTAGGGTTTCCTCCTTCTGTTTCAGTGCCCTTGTCCTCCTCAGCAATCCAGCTCTAGGGACATTACAGTAACCAAGCTTGATCCCCATTAATCCCCATTAATAAGACCCTCGTACATTCCTGGAAGGCTTTGACTTTCAGATCGCTGAAGTGTAACACTACATCTGTTTTTTTTCTTCTTTTTTTATAAATATTTATTAAGGTTTTTACAGAAAAGAAAAAACATCCAATAGCAATAAACAGTATTACTTTGTTTAACCAAATTTCATATCCTCTTTGAACTTCCTCACGCCTCCCACTCCCATTTACATCATTAATAAATTTTGTCCAGCAAATTATCATCTTATTTCCAAATTTTTAAAACCGCTTATTTAGTTACAATAAAATTGTTCTCCTGCAAATTTGTTTTTCTTAATCTCTCTTGTCATCAATTCCTAATCTATTTTAGTGATGGCCAATTATTTATAACTAAGCATCTTTTTTAACATTCCAATAGTTCATAATATTTTTGTAAATAAATCTTAAATTTCTTCCAGTCTTCTTCCATCCTTTCTTCTCCCAGGTCTCGGATTCTGCCAGTCATCTCCGCCAGTTGCATATAGTCCATCAGTTGCATCTGCCATTCTTCCAGTGTGGGTAGATCTTGAGTTTTCCAATTCTTAGCGAGTAGTATCCTTGCTGCTGTTGTCGCATACATAAAGAATGTTCTATCTTTCTTTAGCACCTTCTGGTCGACAATGCCCAGGAGAAAGGCCTCTGGTTTCTTGGTGAAGGTATACTTAAATACCTTTTTCAACTCATTATATATCATTTCCCAGAAGGCCTTCACCTTAGGGCAAGTCCACCAGAGGTGATACATCTGTTTTTTTTTCTAATGATTTGTTAATCTGAACAGTTTGAAAGTCCCTGTCCTGGTATGGCAAAGAATAATAAAAAAGGTGCAGCCCAGGTTTGGACTCAAATCAAGATTTGATTTCACTACTCCCCACCCACTCAGTGTGATACTAACAATTCTGTTTGTAATAGCGTGCCTCTTTCTTGACCAACTCTTAATAGAGGTTTCTTGACTGTAATGTGTGCGTGTTTTTAAAAGAGGTCGAGAAAATGTGAACGGCATTTGTAGGATTGGTTTGCATATAAATCCGCTCTAGCATGCAATTTGCAAGGAGAGGCGTATAGTTAATTTGCAACAGAAAAAAAGAGATTTTTAATTCAGTTTGCCACATCATTTAAAATATATATGAGGGTACATTGGAAGCAGACAACTATTTTTTGGAGTTCAAAGGGACTTGTCTGTGAAAGAGCAGCTCTTAAGATAAGCAACATCTGGCATACTGACCTCGTTTCGCCATCAGAACTAATAGAACTAATAGGATACAGGCTTTGATCTTTTTCATGTAACAATGGCTCATTTAAAAGAATCCCATTTTTGTTTATAATTCCATGCTTACTAAACGTAATTAAATCTCTTTTGCACTCCTTTAGGCTAACATTAACCTTATCGTGTCCCATGGACCTGAAGAACTTTCCAATGGATGTACAAACATGTACGATGCAGCTAGAGAGCTGTAAGTAATCAGATGCCGTGTGTGTGTGTGTGTGTCCATGTATGATTGCACTGCTTGAAATGTCAGCATTTAATGTCACTTTTATGCTGCTACAACCTCATGTTCTCTTACACTATGCTGCTGGCGCGTCTTTTCTGCTGACACAGAACTCTGCAATAACTGCTGCTGCTTCCATCTAACCAGGTTTAAATTGTCCCTCTCACATTTTAATCATGCTTGTTAGATAGCCTAAGCACTAAGGGTATTTTCAGACCACAGAGCCCAATGCGCTAGCTCCTGACCTTGGGAGGTTTTCCCTTCCCCTCTCCCCAAATGAGGGAGTGTTCCAAACTCTGCTGAGCCATTTGTCCTTACCTCTAGACACATTTGTTTACTCATAAGTTGTGGGCCCTCTGTATATATTTTGGAAAGCTGTGTGTGCGTGCCATGCACTTGGACACCTCTTAAAATATTGTAACCAAATTTTGCATGGTGGTTCCTGAGATCGAGGGGCAGGATTTTGTCTATATTTGGATGCCATTTGGAATCAATATGGTAGACTAACTAAATCTTTCAAAACTTCATTGATTTTAACCACTACACCAATTTTTTGGTTTCTTAGAATTATAGAGCAACACAGAGTACAAGGCTGCTAGAATTATAGATTCCCCCAAACATGGTCTTATCATAGATATCTTTGTGTGTTTCCATTATTTATACTCCAGGTGTACAGTCATTGTTATCATGTCACTCTTTGTGAGAAAAGTAGTGATTATAGTGCTGTTTAAGAGTTAATTTAGTGTATCTGCCATTGATGTTTTCCCACTGAAAAGCAAGAGTGCTTTTACTGCCATAATTTGTCTCTCTTGCCTTTAGACTGTGCTACTCCGATATTATCTAATCAAAGATAATTTGTTTATTTTAGTTGGCTACACTATGAATGACCTGATATTTGAGTGGATGAGTGATGGTCCAGTGCAGGTAGCAGAAGGCTTAACTCTGCCACAGTTTATTTTGAAAGAAGAAAAAGAACTTGGCTATTGCACAAAACATTACAATACTGGTGAGCATTTGCTTACTGTTTTAACAGTTAACTTCTGCAGATGACAAGAAATGGGGTTAGAGGGGTTAGCTGGGTGTGGAAGGGCAAGAAATGCATTTTATACAGCCTTCCCCAAGTTGGTGTCCCTCAAGTTTTGGACTATGACTCCCATCAGCCCCAGCCAGCATGGCCAATGGCCAGAGACCATTAGAGTTGTAGTCCAAGACATCTGAAGAGCATACGAGGATCTTCTTCCAACAGTATATGTATGCATTTCTCTGTAGCTATTATGAATTCTGGTTCTTTACTATTTCATTATGTGGACTACATTGCACCCCAAAGGGTCAGAAAACAAAGAGTTTGTTTTTAAATTTGAACCAGGAAATACATTTTAAGGGGAAATGCCACTCAATTGCAATGCCTGGAAAGTTCGTTTTAAAAAGAAGTTCTTGATCAAATTAATCCTGTCCAAATAGGAGCTTGTTCCTCTTATACAAAATGAACTAGCTCAGTTCAAGTTCATCCCTGACAACATTTTATCAGCATTCAGAATGCTTCCAAGCTGCTGTGCTCAAAAGTAAATAAGAGGCAGCACACAAGTATTAAGTAGCCTGACAGACAGAATGTCAACAGGTGGAAGCGTTCACCAAAATTGTATTTCCATACTCAAAAAAGTTTACTCTATTTAATTTGTGCCAGTCACATGGCACAAGCCATCGTGTGCTTTGTTCCTGTACTTCTACTGAAAGCTGTTGGAAGAAAGCAAATCTCTTCAGTTGAGAAGATAATTGAATTACCTCACATTCCTTCCTTCTGATTGTTTTACCACAGTGATTAAGTGACTAAGCACCATTAACTACAGCTGTGCCTCCGTATCTGCCTAATAAGCCTTAGAAAGATGCCATCACATTTTGCTTTCTAAGTTTCGTTATAAATGTTCAGTTCACATAACTCTTTTTTAAAATAAAAAATAAAAAGCTAAGAACCCAGGTCTCCTGCTGAGTTTGGGATAGGGAACAGACAAGAAAAAGAACTAGAACTCATTCAAAGTTCTACTCTAAAATTAATTCTTAATTCACAGTTTTTGTACACCCTGCAATTGGGGAAAGTACTTTCAGGTGTAGTTCATAAATTTTTGGACTAGTTCGGTGAACTAGTTCACTCCAAGCATTGCTGGATTTGGAATGCAGCCAAGTATTATGTTCCAAGTCGGGTTACTAATTACAAGCATTGGTGACTTCGATAATTTCCATTGCTGAAAACATCAGGCCAAGTGCCCCAATTCAAGTATTTCATATCTGATTGTTCAGGAATAAAAAATTGTCTGCCGTTTGAAAACATGAATAAAACTACAAAAGCCCTCATTATACATTAATAAAACTATATATAGACTATCCAGAAAAAACAATGTGTATCCCCACCCTCCATGGAAAAAATGTGTTACAGTAAATTGCATCAAGTGATATAAAATGTCAAGTGAGCACCTTGAAGTCAGCTCCACCAACATAGGGTGCCAGCCACAAGAATTTGTACTGTATTTTGAAGTCCTTGGTGAAGGAACGAAGGAAGGAATAATATTAGACATTTCAAAACTCCCTGTGCCTAAGGCAGTTAATTTATGCTCATAATAAAAGAAGATTAAAATGTACAAAAATGATTTATAAAAGCAATTTCATGTTCTAGGAAAATTTACATGCATTGAAGTAAAGTTTCATTTGGAGCGTCAGATGGGATATTATTTAATCCAGATGTACATTCCTAGCCTGCTGATCGTCATTTTGTCCTGGGTTTCTTTTTGGATCAACATGGATGCTGCTCCAGCCAGAGTTGCCTTGGGCATCACCACAGTCCTGACAATGACCACTCAGAGTTCAGGCTCCAGAGCTTCTCTTCCAAAAGTAAGAATTCTCCGCTTAACCCATTCGCTAATGGAAAGCAGTGAATGCTATCTTCGCTATCATCTTTTGTGTCATGCTCCTTAATTTTTCTCACGCATTTTAATTGCCAGATGGCCTAATTCTCCATATGCTCTGCCCTGGTGAGATCTTTGGATTTGGTCCATTTTACTCTGAGAGGGGGCTTCTGTGTGTGCAAGAGCGTGAGAGTTAAAATATGTAATGCAACATATGGAAGGAACAGGATAAGGTCATGATTCCTCTTGGGAGGCCATATGCTGGGGTTGACAGGAACCCTGGTCCAACACGAGGAGACAGAATCATTGGGAATGCATGGGCAGATTTGGGCCAATGAAAGTGTTCGATGGTTGCACCCACACAATGCAAAAGTGAGTTCTTTGATTGCGTTTTTGTCCTCTGTTTACTAATTTACATCTCCTGAAACCTTCCTTACGACTCTACATATATTGGGGTTGATTATGCTTTTTAAAATGTTTCCATTGGATTCCTAAGCATGTTTAAATGGAAGGAAACATGACTGATTTGAATGTGACTTATGCTGTTACGAACACGTTTAGGATCATGGTGTGCTTATATTTACGAAAACCTCCTCCTTTGAGCAAGGGGAGTTTTGTTGCTGCTCCCTTGTCCTTCCAGCTACAAAAACAAAAATGAACAGGGGTTTCCATCAAATGCACATGCAGAGCCTATGAACAAGCAGCTTATATGTATGTAGGCTCTGTTCACACCTTCAGCTGAGCATGACCGGGTTGCTACTTCCCACATAAAAGCAGTCGAATGATTCCACACAGCTTGGTCATCTTTCAAGGCCATGATCTGCAATGACTCACATTTAATTATATTTGAAGATGGTGTAGTCTGTTGAAATGGGATATTTTGCTGAAACTTTGAAAATTGCACAGATTTTGTTGATGTTGCTCTTCTGGTGGTAAAAATGAAACACCACTGAAAAATCTGGTGATTCATCACTGTTGGCTCAACTGAGTGGCTTGCTTTGCAGAAGACGTGGTTTTACATGCGGATTGTAAGGAATGAAATGTTCCATGGAGAATACTTCTATATTTTCTTCACAAATGTATGTGACATTTTATATCTGGAAAACAATTTAGAAAACATGAAACTGCTTTATTCCTGGTGAGACTATTGGTTCTTCTAGCCTTGTATTTTTCAGTCAGCCTGGCAATAGCTTCCAAGCAACCATTTCCCCAATCCTTTTAGGCGGAGAGACTATTTAAAACTGGAGACCCTTTTAAGTGAACAGGGAACCTCCTGCATGTGCTCTGACATTCAGCTATGACCCCTCCTCAATATAGATGAGTGTTGGCAGATGGCTAATTTTATCCTCCATCTGAATGTGGCTCTTTTAGTTTGGCCAAGGTTTAATTGGCATTTTCCTTTGGTTTAATGTTCAGCATTCTTTGCTTACAATTCCCCATGGCTCTGGCCTTACTACCAGGCAGAGTCCCCATCTACACTATACCAGTTTAAACAGCTATGCTGTCCCCCAAAGAATACTGGGAACTGCCGTTTGTTAAGGTTGCTGAGTGTTGTTTGTTACATTTCCCAGGGAAATGTATGGAGCAGAGAGGACCAGAATTAGGCAGCCTCCTGAAATGATTGGGGTGTGGAGCTGCAACTCCTAAGTATTTACTCCTAAGCTGGCCTCTTGTCTCCAGATGGAAGACACTGTCAAATCGCCAGCGTTGAACTTAGAGTCTCCTGGCAGTCCAGTTGGATTCTATATGTTGAATGAGAGGGTGCCATATTGTCCTTTACCATGGGCAGAAAAGTATATTGGCCTGGCTTTATGATGGATTGCTTGTAGATGCCTTCTGGTGAGTAAAGGAATATTATGTTAAAGGTGTGATAGCTGGATGCAATTGAAGAAGGGCCTACAAGGAGGGAGAATGTAACCGTTTAAATATGGGATTGGTTCTGATTTGATGCTTGATCTAACTCATAATTGTTTCCCAGAGTCAATGCCGCAGTACTCGGGTTAGGCCCCATTCAATTCAACAGCAGCCCCACTTTGTAAAGCAAGGGATTGGACACAACGGTGTATTGAGGCTGGACCTCAAACCAGATAGTGGACCTTCTTTACTGATTATATGATGGATTTAATAGACCTACAACTAGACGCTGTGACTTGCTTTACTTAACATGATTGCTAGCGGAACTACCTTTGACTGACAGCAGTGTGAAAAGTTTGAAGGCGCTGTTTTGACACATTTCCCTGTTATATGAGCTAGTGAAGACAAATAAATAAATACGGTAATTCTAGGGAAAAAGAAGAATGATTTTTAAAAGAATAATTTGTAACGGTGGAGGGGACATTCTAATTACATGAAAAGGATTATCGAAACCTCTAAATCTGGACTTGTTGAGTTGAAGAACATTAAACCATATCTTTAGGGGCCTGCCATGATTATTTATTTCACAGCTACTGCTCTTCTTCATGTCAGATTCCCTGATGCTAATGCTGTTCTCTTCTGAAGACATCGAGATTGCTTCTCTCAAGATGGATTGCTGTATGCAGTCAAACATGGCTCTCTATAATACGCTTCCAAAACATTTTACCGACACCTTTAGAGTTACCTGAGATGTGCAATTCTGTAACTGAGTTGGGCAACCAAACTACAACCAGTTTGCAAATGTTCACAGATAGTCAATGCCCTTTTCTTAGTAAAAACATAGGAGGTCCATCTAGCTCAGCACTGTCCACTCTGACTGGCAGCTGCTCTCCAGGATTTACACTCCCAGTCCTACTTAGAGAATGTTGCAGATAACCCGGGATCTGATGCATGCAAAGCTACAGCCCTTCTATTATTTTGTATTAAAGTTTTGTTTTTACTGTGCTAAGTTTAATACAACAAGGATTGTACAGGTTTGATACAACTAGCATTGGCTTCAGTGGGAGAAGAATAAATTCTTTCTGTCCCAGCCAGGGCTTGGAAAGTGTACTGGGTCATCTACCATTCCCACACCCGCTTAACATTGCTTTGTTAGTTTGTAACCTTAAAGATCTTACATAATATACAAAGATTTTGAGATTTTTATATCTATATGTTTCCATCTATATAATTAAACACGAGATGCCAAGGCTTTGTGTCTGGTTTCCATGGAAATGCACCGACAGCAACAGGTGTGCTGCATAATTATAGGCATTGGTTTTTAGCCTGAGAAAACACTAATCCACAAAGTGCCATAAAATATACTCTATAGCATGTGTAACCATCTTTCTGTGCATGTTCAACTCATTGGGGAGAGTGTTGAAACATCCAATACTAGGACTTCTTGAAAAAGCCCCAAAGAATTTGTTGGAAATCCGGATGTTTAAAAGCAACAATAGAATTAGTATCTCAAAAAATGGTAGTGCAAACTCCTTTTCCCATTTATGCATGAATACTACTGTGGTTGGTTTGCTTTTTGCTGGGCCTGAAACAGGCTTTACCTCTCAGTGGCTGAGTTTGCATGCGATGATGAATGCCACAGTGAATGATTTATCATGAACACACAGATATTGCCCACTAATATGTGAGATGAACAAACCACAATTCCTGGCTTATCATAACACCTGAACCAGAGACCATAGTTTATACAAATCACAATCAGTAAGCCAATAACAAGCCTTAGCTATATTGAGATAATATCCAGCCAGGTATTGTGGTTTGTTTCTCCCACACATACTAAAGAGGGAGCAAAGTAGATGAGATTGGTGCATTCATGGAAATCCATTCACCATGGTTTGCCATGGTGTGTAAACCTCAACCCAAACAAATCAGAACAAATGCTCAGTAAATGAATATATTAGTGGAAATAACATGCAAAAATGTGTTGCGTTGGGGAGAAATGCTTTGCAAAAATTGCACGGAAGAAATATATATATTCGTAGAAATGTTGATGAATTTTCATGAGGACTAAAAAAAAAAATAACAGATGTGGCATTGTGGAAAGGTGGATTTCAGATTGGAAAAGAGAGAAACCGAAATGGATTTTATCAGGGTGCCCTGGGCTGGGCTGGGCTGAACAAAACACCAGGTTTCCTCTTGCTGACTCCCTCATCTCTGATTTTGTTTCATTTTTGTAATTCAACGAGTGGGACACTTGGAGGTTAGATTGAAACATACATGGGGATGATCCATATTTGGGGATTGTCACCACTTTTGTTCCTTTGTTGGGTGGTTACCTAAGCAGTTATTTGAATAATGATCCAAATATATACCAAGGGATGAACAACCCCTCAGTGGGAACCTATTTTTAATGCACAGTGTGACACAAGTAACATGGAACTCTCCCCCCAACCTGCCCACCCAGTTGTCCTTATTCCACGTCATAAAGGCTTTTTAAGGCTCTAGAAAGAATATTTGGATTTCACAAAAGATCAGCAATTGCACTGTTATAAATACCTATAAATTTTTCAATCTTGTGTTTGAAAGTCTGGATTCTATGGTGTAATTGCATTTGCTTGCTGGGACTGGCTGCTGTGAGCAGACTGCCAGTGACTGCACACATTCACGAAGCTTTTATGTTTAGGTCATTCTTTAGCACTGCTATTGTGTCCTCTTTGATGATGGTTCCCTTTTCTCCATATGTATCATTTTGATAACTGGAACCATTTAGGCCTGCTTAAACATATCGATGCTTTTGTTCACTTTGAGGAGTAGGCACCTGAACAGGGCAGGTTTTGGTATCTATTCAGTACGCAGTACAAAGCAAACACTTGCTCCGCTTGTGATTTACAAACTGTTCTTTGCCAACTATTGTTACCTGAAGTGTCAGCATTTATTTTGGATTAAGGAGCTTTTGAATAAGACAATGGTTTCCATGCAGACTGTAGCAGCAGTGTGCCAAAATAAAAAGAGGTTTGCATTCTGCACAACACAACATACAGAAATAGCTCAATTGCATTACATACACACACAAAAAAGTATTGTACTAGAGTCTGAATAAACCCTTTTGTAGACTTGCTCAAAATCTTTGTTCCTTGGTTTCAAAAATAAAACATAAAAAGCCACTGGCTATCGTCTTACGTGTTCTCTACATCTCTATCAATCAATTTAGCATTCACCCATCATACCTATTTTGTTGTTGTTGTTGTTGCAACTCCCTGCTTTCTTAGTCATGTCAGCTGGTAACCTAGGAAGATTTTAACCAAGACTGAAGCCCAAGTACAGGAATGCACCTTCAGTAGAGGTCTGTTCCACTAATTACTTGTACGATCTTGTCAGATGAATTATGAATTACGGTCAATTTACTGTGCTTAGATTTAGTTGTCATCCAAACGGAGCTCTGACTGAAGGCAAGGTACGCTCTGTCTAAAAGCTCTGTCTATTTTAGAGTTCTTTGAGAGCTTCACTAAGCATGAAGATGGGGGTGACCCAGAAGACACTGTGTACTTGAGCTTTCAAATACGCTCCTGATGAAGCTTAGCAGTCAGCAGATAGACCTGCTTTTGGATCAGTTACTGGTTAAAGAACGCAAAACAGAGAAAGTAGGAGTGAATGAATGGTTCTCACAAGTGAGAGATCTACGAGGTTGGGGTCCCCAAGGATCTGGATTGAGTCAAGTGCTTTTTAACTTGGTCCAGAGCAGGGATGGGGAACTTGTGGCCCTCTAGCTCTCATCAGCCACAGCCACCATGGCCAATGGTCAGAAAGGGGGACCTGACCTCACATGCACACTGATGGGGTCTGAACTGACAGTGGTGTACCAAGAAAGAGATCTTGGGGTTGTTTTGGAGAGGTCAATGAAAATGTCAGTTCATTGTGCGGCAGTTGCAGGGGGTCAGGAAAGTGAACTGTATGCTAGAGACCATTAGGAAAGTAGTTGAAAATAAAACAGCCAATGATTATGAATATAGCTGGGACTGAGAAGCTTTTTCAGTCAATCCCAGCCCTTTTGCATCTGGCCACAGCCCAATTTCTTAGATGCCTTTAGCAAGTCGAACTCAAGGGGAACAGCAAAGCCCCTAAATGGCGCCCTGAATAAGCCTGTAGAATCTAAAAGCATCTCCTCACAATAGCTTCCTATATGGTTCCTATTTTGGTTCAAGCAACTGTATGCCTTGTTGTGTTGTTACATATATTTTGTAGGATAGTTAAGTATGGAAACAAGAAATATTGTCTTTTGCTTATTTCTGGAGCGCTGAAATAGCGCTCCTGAAATCTGCTGGTTTCCATTTTATATCATAGACTTGCTTTCCCTTTCCTCCTATCTAGCGAGAGACAAGAGCAATATATTACTGTTGTGTTGATAGTGGTAGCCTATTTATCATGACTTTGGTGGCATATCTTTGGGGAGAAAGATATTCATGTTTCTCTAGGATGACTGGGGCAAAGACAGATGCTTTATAATTTTAGCAAGGCCGCAAAAAACTCTCTGTGTGAAAAGCCTGCCTGAGCAGTACCTGCAGTGGAGCAAATTGGTTAATGTAAAATTCCCCAAACATGGCTCTAAGAGTTGATTAGCTTCACGGTTTCCATACATTAATGAGGCTTCCGTAAAAGCTGTTCACAGTTTAGACGATTTGCCCTGAGCACTTTTCTCATT
The DNA here is from genome assembly GCF_964234715.1 of Podarcis melisellensis. Classification (NCBI taxonomy): domain Eukaryota; kingdom Metazoa; phylum Chordata; class Lepidosauria; order Squamata; family Lacertidae; genus Podarcis; species Podarcis melisellensis. The sequence goes on from NC_138531.1 coordinate 39,285,137, forward strand.
TAAAGGCATGGAGCGGGTGTAATGAACTATATAGCAGGTTCATTTGGTCAGCCTCATTCAATATTTGGATTATTAGATAGCCATCTTGCAGATATGCTTGCGTCTCAATTAAAAAATGACAGCTGTACCTGTCAAATATATGTGGATGTAAACTGAACCAGGTCATTGAGAGGGGGGGGGGTATAGCTCTTGAATGCTTTGCCTCTAGAAGGTCTCAGGTTCAATCACTAGCATCTCAAGTTTTAAAAAGGTATCTGAGGCAGAGGGTTGGCCAGGTTGGGTACTGTCTGAGGGGCTCGGTTTAGGAAATTGCAGTCAAACCTAATTATGCGTAAGTGCTAGTTAGTGCATGAAGGGGTTAAGACAAGCAAGGTCTATTCCTAGACTCAGCTAGGCCACCCATTACCTCCATGAGGGAGGTAGTGAAGCTTCCTTTCTTCCTTTACTCACTGTCTCCCATCATGTAACTGACCAGGACAGACATGTCTGAACTTACTCCAAGTTCATGTTTAAAACTATTAGTGCTTTCCCCCCTAGAAAATTAGGTGTTGGTACTCACCATGAGGGACACGGGTGGCACTGTGGGTTAAACCACAGAGCCTAGGACTTGCTGATCAGAAGGTTGGTGGTTCGAACCCCCACGACGGGGTGAGCTCCCGTTGCTCAGTCCCTGCTCCTGCCAACCTAGCAGTTCAAAAGCACATCAAGTGCAAGTAGATAAATAGGTACAGCTACAGCGGGAAGGTAAACGGCATTTCCGTGCGCTCCTGGTTTGCCAGAAGCGGCTTAGTCATGCTGGCCACATGACCTGGAAGCTGTATGCCGGCGAGATGAGCACCGCAACCCCAGAGTCGGCCACGACTGGACCTAATGGTCAGGGGTCCCTTTACCTTTTACTCACCATGATGTTGTTACAGAAAGTGCTACACTTTTTAACAATGAAAAAAGGTGCTGGTACTGCGTACCCTTGAGTACCCCCTTAAAAAAAAACCACTGGAAACTATATAGTGCACCCAAGAGTAATCTACCTGCGTTCTCCTTGCTGCTGCATGAGACAAGGCATGATTCAGACCTTTGGATTTAGTAAGTAAAGCTGAGAGCCAGTGTGGTGTAGTGGTTAGGAGCGGTGGTCTTGCAATCTGGGGAACCGGGTTCATGTCTCCGCTCCTCCACATGCAGCTGTTGGGTGACCTTGGGCTATTCACACTTCTCTGAAGTCTCTCAGCCCCACGCATCTCACAGAGTGTTTGTTGTGGGGGAGGAAGGGAAAGGAGAATGTTAACCGCTTTGAGACTCCTTCGGGTAGTGATAAAGCGGGATATCAAATCCAAACACTTCTTCTTTTTAAATTTATTTAAGAGTGTGTGGTCTGCTCACTGCTAGATGGATTGATAGAAGGTGGCAGGAGCTTTAAAGCAGACTAAGTGCGATATGCAAAAGATATTCCACACTGTACTACTGCGTAAATCTGAGAGTGTTTTTAACTCTGCTGGGGGCTTTCTCCTGCTGGAAAATGTGAAAAGCCCTGCATTTTGAATCTAGGTGCCCAGTCAATTCTTTTGTCAATTACCTACATATGGGTCTGATCCATAGCTGTCAACTTACAGATTTGAAAATAAGGGACCAGCAGCCTCGAAAATAAGGGATCAGCAGCCAAAATAAGGGATTTTCCGAACACTGGTATATTCAACTTCTGAGCCCTTCCAAGGCAACCCGGCAAAGGGGGTGCAGCAAGGAAAACCATGGCAGGGAGAGGAGCTGCTTCCTTTGAAACCTGGGGAATTTAAGGGACATCATCAATAAGGGACAGCAGCGGGACACAGCGCTAGGATAAGGGACTTTCCCGCCAAATAAGGGACAGTTGACAGCTATGGTCTGATCTATATCCCTCCACACTCAGAAGGGCCCCACACTGGTCTGATCAGTCCACACTGCTAAAGTTCCCAGGATACTTTTTTGGTAGGGAGGATGTTCTTTAAATGTGCTTTCAATGTACGGTGTATATACACCCCCAATTTCTAAGTCTCCAACTGCTGCAGATAGGTCTAAGGTTGCCAACTTTTTTGTTATAAAAAGGTAGCTTTGTTCCTGTGCCTTTAACAGTAACCTGACATGCAGGCATTTAGCAGAATGAAACTTTCCCAGGATTTTTACACCATTGTAGGAAATGCTTGTGTTGCTAAATTTCCAGGAGCTTTAGAAGAAAAATAACTGAGACCTTCAGACACTTATACAAATGATGTTTACACATTAGAACAAAACAAACTCAGATTATTCCTTTGCTAAGAAGAAGAAGACGACGCAACATGCAAATGGAATTCTAAGTTTAAACATTTGCAAGAAAATAGAGCATTGGTACTTTTTTCCCCACACAAAAAAAGGAAACACAGCAAAGGGGTGGGGGAATCACAGTGAGGCATGGATGACAGAAGGATATGTAATGAGCCATTAAATTATAATAATTAAAATCAATTATCTCACTAGCTAAATACAGTCATATTTATTGTTGCGTGTACTTTCTTGTACAGTGGGGAAAAAACAAAAACAAAAAAATCAAGGATATGCTTGCAGTTTTTTCAGGAAACTTACAACTGAGGCAGGAGAGAGTTCCTCAAAATTGTGTTGCTTTTCTTCTTCATCCCGCCCTCCTTTTGTTTACCATTTTTTAAAGCCAGCAGCTTTATTTGCAGTGCTTGCAAATAAGTTATGAGGCAAGCACTCAAGATACAAACTTGTGTTTTGTACTGACAAACAGCAAGGTCAAAATGGGTATGCAATTTTGATAAGAGCTTTCTCTTTCTTTTGTCACGGATATTCTCAGATCCAAAGGCAAGAACGAAGCTGAGATCAGCTTTGTGAAACTGGGCCAAGAACTCCTCAAACCTAAAGTACCAGCCCATTTTATCTTTGCTTATTTTTGAAGTACGGATGGGTAAGGAATTAAAGAAGATAGCATTAAGTGTGTGTGTGAGAGAGAGAGAGAGAGAGAGAGAGAGAGAGAGAGAGAGAGAGAGAGAGAGAGAGAGGGAGCAATGGAGTGGCGGTGTTTCTCAATGGATAATTAACAAGGCTTTTGATTGGTATTGTCATGTGGCTCTGAGACATGTTCAAATGCAAATGTTGTTCGTGTAGTATGAATAAATTCCCGTTATAAGACAAACACTCCGGTGCATGTCTGCCATGTCACTTCTCTTGTTTGGTGTATTAGTGTACACTGGAAAGCAAAACATTGAAAAACAGTATATGTAGGAAGAGGTGGTGTTGGGTATTGTACCATCAAGAAGTTGCTGACTTCTCCCATGGAATGATTGTTCTGGCCATGGATGCTATGAGAGTGGTAGCATTCATCCATTGGGGGGCAAGCACAGCAAAGGGAAAGGAAGGAATTTCACTGGGAAGGACAGCAGGCCAGAAATTCATGTCAGTTGGAGGGGTTGGCAAGAGAAAGGACTGTCCCAGCTAGAGCTGATGAGCCATTTTTGTCTCCCCCTCTAAAGTGGATGTGTGTGAAAGAGTCATAAGTAGAGGGAGAGATCACGGCCTCTGAAGCTATGGCAGAGCGATTGGGACATCACCAAGAACATGTCTTGTTGGCGTTGAAACATTTCCACTGGCTTCCTGTTGGTTTCCAGATACAATACAAATTCTGCTTCTGAGATTTTAAAGGCCTTCATAGCTTAGAGCCCAGGTTTCTAAAGGAGCTCCTGGTCCCTGCAAAAAGCTGCCCAGCTCTTATGATCTGGTAGTGTTAATGTTACCTGAGGTCAGGAGATCTATGACGCTCCAGAGGGCTTTCTCAGGGAGGTGGTGAAACACTCTTCCCCTCCTGAAGTGCCTGCTTTGTCTGTTTTTCAGTGACAACCTATGAACAGGCTTTCTGAATATTTGGGGAGATATAGTGGTGGATATGTAAGGTGATAGGTTTTAATTGTGTTTTATGGTTTATGTCGTCTTTTATATTGGAACAATTTAACCTGGGGCCACTTGTGATGAGGGGCAGAATATACATTATACAAATAAAATAAGAGCCTAATAAGAGCCCTGTTGAATCCAGGCAAATATGAAGCATTTAGTAATGATTCCCATAAACACTGTTGTTATGATAATCTAATCCTAATCATTCAGGGTTCATTTTAGCTATTATATAGGATAGTCAGAACCTAGCTCCATGTAGGGAGACTTGCATGTGTGCAGCTGCTCCTCATTAAAAGCGCATCAAGAGTCAAGGATGGGGCTTTTTACAGTCTATAACTGAAGCAAGTAAAAATCCCGTTTTTAAAGGGATGCATCCTGTCCAATATACCACAGACTAATCATACACAACAGGTTCTTGATATTTCCTTTGTTCTCTATTTTTCCATATCAATATTATTGCATTTCTAAAGCCATGCATCATCAGGAGTTTAGGTGTTGCTGCAACTGGTTTGTTTTTCTTAAATGTATTTAATAGTTTAGGAGACAAGGTGCTACATTTGCTTTATCTAGTACTGATTCTCAAAAGGCGGAAAATTCAGTAACTGGAGTAGACATTAAACCTCATTTAACAAATAACATGCAGTGAGCCATTTCAAGCAATAGTTTGCTGTTCTGGGAAGTTTGCCAAGAAAAGCATTAAAATCCCTCTCTTTTCACAAGGCAGTCCTAGGTATGTCCAGGTAAGGGTGTATGGGATTGCAGCCTTAGTGCATAGGTTTAGGGAACCCCAGTGCTACATTTGGCTTGGTGTTAACATCTAAGAGACTATCTTCTCCATCAGTAAGTCTTGGGATAGTTCAGTTGGTAGAGCATGAGACTCTTAATTTCAGGACCATGGGTTTGATAGCCCCACATTGGGCAAAAAGATTCCATCATTGCAGGGTGTTTGACTAGATTACCTTTGTGGTCCTTTCCAAGTCTATGATTCTATGACATTTTAAAAGCTCAGCTAGAATACATTTTGGTATTAAGAAACAACTGAAGGTGGCTAATGAGAATACCTTTAATGTATCTGAAGCAGCAAATATTAAAAACAGTATCTGACAGTGACTAAAAGTTTCTTCTTTTTGTATCCGACAAAAAAATATATTGTACCCAACAGTTAACAGATTGCAGATTGTCAAAAGTAAGACGTTAACTCATCTATATTTATTTACCAAATCAATGATATGATTTGGATCTAAAAATAACTTATGTAATGTAAGGCATAGATATATAGTTCTTGTTTGTTCCAACTTCCTCTCTGTGTGTCTCTCTCATATTTCACACATTTTCTTTTCTGAGAGAGTGGAGTTGCCAAGATACCATAAAAGGTACTCCTTTTCTCGGGCTTTCCAGCTGTGAGTAGAGAGGGCATGGGGAATCTTTTGTAAACTCCTCAACATATGCTTCAGACAACCTTTGTGGCTCAGAGAGGTGTGGACAGTTTTAGCTAAGTTCAGAGAACTGAAGGTTGCTCTTATCTGTCTCAGTGAGTTTCAGGGATACTGAATGGCACTATTTAGAATTGTCTTTTTTGGGTGCTTTCAAGAATGCAAGTACCAGAGCACTAGGAAGAGACCGATTAGCCTATTATACAGTCCATGCTAATTTCACATGTATTCATTCTTGTTCTACTCATTTCTGAATTAACCTGCATTTTTTTAAAAAACCTACATAAAAAGTTAAATATGTAATATGCTATACATTTTATCACAAAATGCATTTTTAATACATATTCTATCTCGACGTTCACATTTCTAGATCCATTTTGTAATGTATTCGGGTACATAGGTGCTATGTAATGCGAACATTTTGGTTCCCGTTAGGATGAGTAAAGTCATTTTGTGTTCCCTTGGCATTTTGGCATAACTTGATGTGCAGACAATGCGTCTCATTTAGAGATCTAGAAGCAAGGTGCTTCCCCCAGACCACTGAACAAACTCTCTCTATCCACGGGAATACCTATGAACAGGCTTTCTGAATATTTGGGGAGATATAGTGGTGGATATGTAAGGTGATAGGTTTTAATTGTGTTTTATGGTTTATGTCGTCTTTTATATTGGAACAATTTAACCTGGGGCCACTTGTGATGAGGGGCATCCTACATACCAATTCACACATTAGTCCAGGAGTTGTGGATCAGGTAAGTATACAATGGAATTGATAGAAATAAAACTCATTAAGCATCTTTATGCACACAACACACCATGGCTATGGTGACCCAGTTCCAGCTGACAATTGTTGTTTGCCTTCTTTGGTCTTTGTTGGAAGTGTAGGAATGAGGCCCAGCCAAAGCATTTTGCTTCCTGTGGTGGAATAGGGAATGGTGCTGTCAGGATGCTGTCAGCAGCTCCTAGTTGGTTAGCCAGGAAAGTATAAGACAAGTAAAAGTTTCTAACAGCCCTTTTTTATTTCAATCTTTACAGAGAGGGGCTATAGAACCCTGCCTCTTGGATAATGGCATTGTCCTGAGTGAATCTCCACCGCCCGTCTTTCCCACTTCCTCATTCGTCATCATCACCTCCTCTACAGGTGCTGCTATGTGCCCTCTGTCTTTGAGCTCTGCTCTCCTACTTTTAAGGCTCGCCGGGTTCTAGGAGATGGAGGGTCTGGAATGCTTTCTAATGACAACGTGTCAGCTGGGTGTTGTCCCGGCTTTCCCATGATTTCCTAAGTTTTCCCCTCATCTGCCTCTGAGCTGCTACCTCCCTCAACCCCCTGTTGTAAATCTGTACTATCTTCCTCTTCCTCCTCCCTGGAAGGGTCAGGCTGGGGAGGCGGTCTCCACCATTCCTCCTCTGCCCAGTCCCTGACAGGTGCATCTACCATTTGCCACCATCCCCAAGACAAGGTGCTTAGCATCTAGCAGCTGCAATAGCTTCCAGTCCATTTCTGAGCCTGGTTCAGGCTGCTGGTCTTATCCTCTGAAGACCTTTATGGCTTGGGACTAGGGCTGACGTATAAGTTTGTTGTTTTGAGCCAGAAGATGGGAGGACAAAAGAGCTCCTGGACCTGGGGAGGTAATTTCAAGAGGCACAAACAGTTTTCAAAAGGTACCAGGGGGGCCAACGCTGGCGTTGGCAATGATTTGTTTTAATAATAATAATAATAATAATAATAATAATAATAATAATAATAATAATATTTATTACTTTAATGTTGCCACTAACTATAGATGAGGCGCTCCTTTTGGAAGCTGCTGACTCAAAGCTACTGTTTCCACTCCCCCTTGGGAATGCCCCTGGAACAGTGCGCCATCACGAGGCAGCATTGATCCTAGGATCCGATGACTCTTTGGTATTCCCGTGGTTAGAGAGAGTTTGTTCAGTGGTCTGGGGAAGCACCTTGCTTCTAGATCTCTAAATGAGACGCATTGTCCGCACATCAAGTTATGCCAAAATGCCAAGGGAACACAAAATGACTTTACTCATCCTAACGGGAACCAAAATGTTCGCATTACATAGCACCACTAAGTCGAGACAAATGTGATATTGTATGTAGCAATCACTAACCACAAATCATAGGGATGGTGACATTTACCTAAGGGGAGAAATGGAGATGGGAGATTTTGCTGTTACACATGAATAAAGACGAGCCTGTTAATGACAGTGATGTTGATGAAAAGTGAGCTGCAGGGAGCTGTTCACCAGAAAATTTAAGGTCAGGTAAAGAAAACCTAATAGTCTCTTTTAAAACTGCTGTCAAGGCAGCATTCCACATACTTAGTTCCTGTTCATATGGAACGCGGTAGGGGGAAGGAGCAGAGGGAGACTTCATAAAATTTTGTACTGGCTTTCTCGTTTGGAAACAATGGATGGAAGGCACAACCCGTATCTGTTCAGTCTGTATCTGTAACTGAACATTCCCTTCATAAATAACCTGAGTCCTGAAGCTCTTTCAGGGGTTGTTGGCCTGAAGTGAATGCTTGGGTGGACCAGTGTCATAGCAGTAGGCTCCCCCTGCCCAACCTACATGTATTTATGATAAGTGTAGAGAATCTTGCTGCATATGCTTTGATGGATCTGGCCACCATGACAATCACAAATCAGCCCACTAAAATAGAATCCTGTACGTGTCCCTCTATCACAGGACTCACTAGTGTGACACCCGTGAAGTCTTTCCAGGGTGCCGGTAAGGCCTCTGAGCCCCCAACCTCACTGCCCCTTTGGTCATGAGGTGCTAAGGGTTATTACCTTTTTCTCACTTTAGAAATACGCAGAGTTGAAAAAGGAAGTTGAAAGAGTGACACTCTTTCCCACTTCCTCTCTCAGCTCTACATGCTTTTCAAGATGCAGATGAATTCTACTGGATTGGACATTTATCAAGATCAACTGGAAATATGAAGTGTGCTCATTTCTTAAGATAAGCTTCAGAGGGCCAGCTTGTTTGCCCACCTAGACGATAAATTGGTTTGGGGACAACAGAGACAATGCCTTTTCTGTGGTTGCTCTCCAGTTAGGGAACCCCTTCCAAGTGAATTGGTTCCCTATAATACAGGCCATCAAATGGGCCTTGGAAACATGCTTGGTTGGTGTGGACTTCCTCTAAAGGTTTTTGTAGCTGCAGGGTTTATCTTTGCTTGCTTGTTTTTTGTACAATTGCTGAGGGCTTTTAATAAATTTTTTATGAGGTTTTATTGACCCATGCTTTTAAGATGTTGTGTTTCTAACTGCTGTGTTTCTAATAAAGTTATTTGGAACTTGTGCTCAAAAACCCGCTTGTGGGTTTCCCACAGGCATCTGGTTGGCCACGATGAGAACAGGATGGTGATCTAGTTGGGCCATCAACCTGATCCAACAGGTTGTTCTTATGTTCCTATGAAATTTGAATACAGTGGTACCTCAGGTTACATACGCTTCAGGTTACATACGCTTCAGGTTACAGACTCCGCTAACCCAGAAATAGGTTAAGAACTTTGCTTCAGGATGAGAACAGAAATCGTGCTCTGGCGTCGCAGTGGCAGCAGGAGGCCCCATTAGCTAAAGTGGTGCTAAAGGATAGGAACAGTTTCAGGTTAAGAACGGACCTCTGTAACGAATTAAGTACTTAACCCGAGGTACCACTGTACATGTTATATTTTAACTATGCTCTGAAAGATGATATTTAAAATACTTAATGAATAAAGAAACCTTTACTGAAGTTCTCTTACACTGAGTAGATCCACTGGTCCATGTATTATCTTTAATTATGATCTCTGACATATATAAAAGGAATAACAAGGGTATTGGGGGGGGAGTAGTAACAGAGAATAGAAATTTATACTTTTTTAGATAATTCCAGCATTAATATTCCATACTTCTTTAGCAGAAGATAGTCGCATAAAAGTATTAACATTCCATTTTTATGTCTTTAAGAAAGAGCCAGTTTAAAATTCAACTCTGAATTTTCTACATGACATGGCTTTTGCATGGCCAGTGTTTGCCAGTGGCATCTCAGATACTGTCAAATATGTGGTATACAAGGCTGAGGTTAAATATACTTAATGACTCATACTGCAGAGTTTTGTCTGCTTTCCTCACTAGAAGGAAACTATCTGCACACTGAGCTCACAACTTTCCAACTGATCCATTTAGCAAATGCTGATATTCATGTATTGAACACTATGTGCATTGGCTGCAATCCTGTGCCCACTTGAACTCAATGTCTAGAGGGCTTCAGTAGAAAGGATAGGAGGGGAAAGGAGGGAAAGAGAGGGAAAAATGGAAGGAAGAGAATATCTTAGAGTCTATAAATAGTCCTGCTTTATCACTACCCGAAGGAGTCTCAAAGTGGCTAACCATCTCCTTTACCTTCCTCCCCCACAACAAACACTCTGTGAGGTGAGTGAGGCTGAGAGACTTCAAGAAGTGTGACTGGCCCAAGGTCACCCAGCAGCTGAATGTGGAGGAGCGGGGAATCGAACCAGGTTCACCAGATTATGAGTCTACCGCTCTTAACCACTACACCACACCTGGTGTAGGGGAGGGGAGGAGATAGGGACAGGTCAACAGAGAATGTTCATCAGCATTGCCAAACTATAATTCCCAGGATTCTTTGGAGAGATTCAACCCTATATAAGTTTGAAGATATGCCCCTATTGGCTAGAGATCAACAGGTCTTCTAAATGAAATATCCTCAACCATTGTATCCTTCTGTAGAAGGATAAGGAAATAGAATCACATTTCTTCTATGTCCCCACAAACATATGATTACCCATGCTCTTGGAAATGCTAAGATGCAAAAAAAAAAGGTGGGGAGGGAGAAGAAAAAAATAAAACTCAGATACCAGTTCTTAAACTTACGAAGTTCTTATAATTATCATCTTAAAGGGAAATTGTTCTGGGAGAAGAGGAGCCGATGGCAGCCAGTCTCTTGACATAAGAGAAGAATGCAGCACTGCTTCCCATCTCTCCCTTATCTACAGCTTGGTGGAATTTGCATTTCATATTAACATTCTGAATATCCTTATTGGTATTTCTGTATTGAATAGTTAAATGGGTGAAGGTGGATCCATGCTTAGGAGAGAAATTGAGGGAGGCACGAGCATGGATGATACAGTGAAAAGGAAAGAAAACTCTTCATCTTTTATGAACTGAAAGGAAGAGGAACAGCTGGAGGAGAAACAGAGATGTGGATGAACTAAATGTTGTACAGCTAATCTGCTCACGAGTAATCATGAGTAATTAAGAAGGGCTTTGAGAAATGAGTTTCTCGTTAAGTAGTTTGGGACAATGGAGCATCTCCTGTGTTTTATTAATCAGCCAAGCTGCTGATTAGAACCTTCACTTCTCATTTGAAAATAATTATAAAGTAGTAAACAACACTAGTAGGTGACCTTTGAAAACTCAAAGTATCCTCCTTCTAAAATAATTTTGGAAAGGACATGAGCACCTCTAAGCAGTTTTTCAGAACCATGTGGACATGTAAAAGGGAAACGGATCATTCCCTCAACACTCAATTTAGTCAACCATGACAGCTTCAGAAGAATAGTCATTTTGGTCCATAGAAGCAAAAGAACATAAGGAAACCAACATAAGGAATTTTGTGACCTGTTTTCATAGGCTCATATGCATTGTCTCCATCATGAACCTGGGGTATATTGGGTGTTGGGGGAGGAACACACCGCACTCCTTCTCAGGTAGTTTGTCCAACTTTGGTCCCTACCCTGCACTCAGCTCTCACTTGTGGCTCCTGGAGGCTGTTAGCATGTGATAGCAGCCACACCCTGGAAATGGCTTCAACTGGCCAGCTAAACCAGGTGAGGGTAGAACTTCCCCTGCATGTGAAGACAGGCTCCAGGGGATTCAGCGGATGAGACCACTGGGTCAAGAAGGTTGTTTCTGCATGTGCTGCAGGGGGAAGTGAGGGGCAAATGGGGCTTGTCAACCTGGGAAGGTAGGCCATCTAGGAGAAGATAAGCTCTGATCCTAAATCTCTGCTGCCTTGCACCTTGGGAGAAGCAAAGGCTAAGGAGCAAACCCTGCACAAATCTAGAGTAGAATCCCTAATAATTATTTTTAGGGCTGGGTGATGTCTTGTACACCTCCTTCCAGCAACTTCTGTGGCCAAGCTGGCACCAAACATATTGCTCTGCTTTCCTTTGGACCACAACAGTGAGACTGGGGGGCGCGTTCTTGTCATCTTCAATCTGCACCTCCAGGCCCAAATAACAGCACAAAAGCAGGCATAGACATGCCCATAGTCAAGGAGCTTTAGGGTAACCACAGATTATTTTCTTCTGTAAAAGGTGGCTTTGCGTGACACAATACTCTGATATTTTAGAATAATGATTGCAAGCTGCTTCACAGTCCTTTACAGTCCAATTTTATGCATGATTTAGATACATGGCTGGAGAGCTCTGCTGAAAAATTCAAAGAAGTGTGGACTTGGAAGAACATAAGTGTTTTGGAAAGTTGGGTAGATTCGCTTTCAAATGTGAACTGTATTTAATTTCTCCCCTCTCCCTAATCCCTGAGCTGGTGGATACCTTCCCCCTCTCCACAGTGCTTTTTATCTGCCTGGATCTTCCCAGCTTTGGTGGCCTGATAGGTTTCTTGGCTTGCTTTTTCACCGCAGCCACTGTAGATTCATGATGACAGGTAGGTAAATGTCAGTTTACATGGAAGAAATAAATTCAGCAGGTTATGTGTGAAACAGAGTTCACTAGGGAAACAAAAGCTTTGTTATATTTCTAATTACTAATGGCAGAGGAGATTATACTGACATTTCTGGCATTTTTAAAAAAGAAATCATAAGACACAAAGGTGATTTAAAATCCTTGAAAGCCTCTCTATTTTTACCACTTCTGTACAGCAACTTGCAAGTAATCAAAACCAGGGGTCACAGTTCATTTCCTTTCAAGCACACCTCTGTTGTTTTTCAGTACCTGCTGAAGACCTTCAACAAACCTTTTAAGTAGAGTTCCCCTCGTCTCCCCCCATCTATGTATAGGATTTGAAATTGTTTTTCCTTTGAAATGGTCTTTATATATAAAATTGTTTTGTATATGTTTGGATTGCTGGTGTGTTATTGCTAAATCACTTTGAGATGTTTCCTAGGAAAGGATCCTTAAATGGAACAAAATAAACTAACAAATAAATAAATAATTTGCCAGCAGGGTCAGTATCATCAGTCCTTTGAATATGGAACTTGGGTGGTCTGGTGCCTCTCAGTTTGGCAGTAAAAAGGTAGGCAGCCAAAAACAAGTAGTTTCTGGATGCTCATGGTACTCCTCAGATACGCTAAGAAGAAGAAAATTAAAAGATAAAAGTGTCCTTAAAAGGGGGGAGTGCAACAAGGATCCATATCCAGAAGTCCTGTGAAATTCTGAAGGTTTCAGTGGAAGATACAAAACAGCAGGGACTGATGCCCATTTGGACTGGTAGGATCAACAGGAGGTCAACAGCAGGTGGAGCCAGAACTAATGACAGGCAGAACCAGCTAACTCTAGTTTTGTCCCCATCCTCTTCCCTGCTGAGTTCTACAACGGGAAACATGGAAGAGGAAGCTGCTACAGGCAGTGCCATTCTCTTGATGATAGTAAGAAAGAAGTCATGCAGGTGGGGTTGACTGAGGGCAGAGTAAGGTTAGTGGGCCAGCCTCCACTCAAATGGAAGGAAAATGGTTGTGAAGGGGGATTGGGCCATTTAAGGTCTTTACAGCTTATAGGCATGGATGTGAGGCTAAAAAGAAGGGGGAAAGGGCTCTCTCTGAACTCTGTGGGGAGATTTCAGGTGGGAGGAAAAGGGGGGAAATGAAATCCTTCACCTTTTCCCATCTCCAGAGCCCCCCCCCCATACACACACAGAGAGAGACAGAGAGAGAACATATAGCAATAAAACAATTAGCATGGTACAGCTCCCACAGTTTCAGGAGGAAGGAAATATGCCCTTGTTCTTTCTCTTTCCCATCCAAATGTCTTTAAAGTATGTGACATCTTTGGCAACCTCAGTGTCAAACAGAGTGATCTGAGAATCACAGCTTCCCTTTGATGACTTACTAAAGTGCCAGGAGTGAAGAGTAAATGGCAGCCATTAAATATCTTGCCCAAATATTGATGTCTTACATAATTGGAAAGCAAATATGAATACATCATAGGCTCATGGTTTATCAGAGCCCTAAAGTAAATGGTTTTAAAACCTTGTTTCCACAGTATTTTAATACATTGGGGGGGGCTGTATACACAAACACAAAACAACAATGGTTGACAACAAAGGAACGAAACATACAAAGTAAGACGTAAATATATTCATGAATATATTGAGTGTCATATCAGTAACTGCAGGACCAGACTGCATGTCTTACAGTTCATGATGTTGTTGCTGGTTTGTTTGTTTTTTTGAAACTGTTGTTCTTGATTGTATATTGAAAGAAAAACAGAGGTTTTTCAGAGGATATAAGATGTTATTCTATGAGATAGTTCCAGCAAATTCCACATGACTGGATCACAGCAGCCCTGTCATCTCACCTCACAATACAGCATCCGGCATATATAAAATATGATCCTAAAAGTCAGGAATCTTCTAGAGCTGCATTTATCCTGCAGACAGAAGCATAAATTGCATGCTCTCCCTGTATGCTTAGAAGCACCTCAAGATGCTCAAGAGACTCCTTTGATCAGGGTTTCTAGAAAAAGGGGTGCCATAAATCACCCTTGTTCTCTCAGAATGGCAATGGCACCCACCTGAGAGGTGCTGAAACTGAGTTCAGCTGAGTTCCAGCTGAAAACCCCCCTGCTTTTTCACACTGAGGGCCACAATCCGAAAAGGGCAGCCTGCTGAGAGCTTCTGTAAGACTATACGTCTGTAAGACATCCCAGCCAAACAAAAACCAAAGGTTTCCATACACACAGAGGCAGGTGGGCCAGAGTTTACTCACTTGAGGCCTGATGGCTGAACAGAGAGTTCTGGATGAGCACACTCAGGTCTTGAGCCTGAGGTTCCCCAATCTTTATTTAGTCTTCCCAATCATTGCAGATATTGTTAACATTTACTGAAAGCAATAGAAGGCAGTATATGCAAATCATTTAATTCTTGTGTTGTATTCAGTGAGCTAACAGTTTCTACCTACAAGTGGAAGCAGAAACAGAGAAGTTGTTGGGTTTCTTCCAAGTTACCTCAAAATTTCTTCACAAAACACTGCTGCATTATGCTTGACAAATACTTTGCCTTTTCAGAATCCAGCAAATATGAGGCTAGCTTATTTTGAATACACACGTCTTTTGGATGACTCAAGTTTCCAAAAGAAGGTATTTCTGAAGTGTGCAGAAAATGCTTTAGATATGCATGCAGTTGCTAAGGCAATAGGAGGCTCTGGTGTTTGCATGTAGCTGCTCATGGGCTTCAAGGCATTGTTTAGACTTAATCTTGGCCAAGTTTCAAAGCTATGCAGCGCTGAGATGCATGACCAGCATCAACAGGCAGCATAGTCAGGCACCAGCTGGGGGTCCACTGCTAAGCAGAAGCCTTTGAAACAAACACTGATGTTTCTCCAGTTTCCCAGGTATTCCCTTTCCACCCTCCTTTCCTCCTTTGACTTACCAGAGTTGACAGGGTGGGTCTGAGTCTGTCACCCAGAAGTGGTCCTTGACACAGCCCTGGTGAGGCCCCCTTGCTCTCCAGCTTCCCACCGCAGTGGGCTGCTGGTGTTTCCCAAGAGGAGAGGGGTGAGGGGGAGGGAACTCAGAACTGTGAGGAGCAGCAAGAGCATGAGATTGGCTTTGCCATGATGCACGGTGCTAAGCTCCCCATCCTTCACCCCTTCTGTCTCCCTATCAATGAGCACCAGTTAGAAACCAGGCTTCCTATATTTCTGCTCCAGCTTTCTGGAATTCCAATTGGCACCCAACTATAGCCAAACAAATACAATAAATAAATCTCATTGATCTCGGGAACATGAAATTTGATTGTGACATCTTAAGAGGTGTCTAGATGTATAGAGAAGAGACAAAGAAACAAAGAACTTCCCAGGGTTTTGTGTGTGTGTATTTTTCTTAGTTTTCTTTGGTACGTCTCCTTCTTGACAATGGGAGAGAGACTCTCAGATCTTAAGGAGGTGGGGTGTCCCATGAATACATAATGTACATAGAGTCTGTAAGCTACTGATCTGAATGTTTCACAAATTTGAGGGTGTGGTAGATAAGATATTCAAAACCATGTATTGATTTACAAGATAAACCCTAGATTTCTAAGGCTTCGGTGGAATTTTTATTGCAAACTCATCCTAGCAATAAGTTGTACAACAGCGAAGGAAGAGGGGAATGTGTTGCTGCCCAAGACCAAGCAAATTCAGTATCACATTTTTTCTTCAATGATATTTGTATGTGCATTGTGAATGCCTGTCATATATGATATCTCTGCCTATATGACACCCATTCACTTTAAATCTGCATTCTGAGAGGGAACATTAGATGTGTTTGACCAAAAGAACTGCTGCATTTGAACTTGCTATTCTCATAGCAAAATCAGACCAATTTAAGAGGTGGAGAATTCATTGCATGTCACTTTCTGCCAATCATCAAGTATATTTGCCCTTATTTTCTCATTCTGCCAACCCACGTTTCTAAATTGCAAGTTTATGCTGAGATTCATCTCTTTTAACATTAGCTTCCTTCAGTCCCATGGTAGCACTTTGACTTTTTTGAAACAAGAAAAGAGAAACAAGATAGTAATAGCTGGAGGCAATGTTTCACAGCCAATAGTTCAACTAGCTAGGATATGAAGGCATTTGCCATCTAGTAATGGTCTGTGCTGCTAATTTGGAATTAGCACAACTTTTATATAATTTCTAAATGAGTTACAATTTATCCACAGTAGCAGGTGGCAGAGTGGTGGTGCTCACCTGACCTATGGCAACTGAGTTACAGCTGGCAGCTGGTTGGCGCTGTGCAAACACACCAGCAAGAGCACCAATGGTCTCCTGCTGCTTTCACAGAACTCACCGTCCTGCTGCCTTGCCCTTCCAGCTCTACCTCCCAGTAAGCAGCAGTGATCCATCTGCCAGGAGGTCAGTTAAGTGATGATGCCCCACAACTCTCATTCCATTCCATTCCATTCAGCACGCACAGAATCTGCATTCAGTGTGTTCCACTCAAAACAAGGCGGTGACACTGTTAGCAAACACATTTCCAATTGCAAGAGTGAAGGACAGCTCTTGGAACCCTGAAAGCTAACATTCAGGCCAAGTTACACAACTGTTGTGTGCATGGCTAGCCACTCTTTTACTAAAGTCCCTTTAGATTACCCTCTTGAACATGGTGTCATTTGTTGCTAGCTTGAGCAAAGTAGTTGCATGAGGTGTGGTGGTGCACAGAAAACCGAATGCACCGAGTTTTAGCAGACTGCAAAGCCACAGATTTGGCCTTTGCATCGGCATATTTAAACCCAGAGTTCTATGTGCTCCATCACTCCCTATGCAGACACTTCAGTTCATCAAAGCCATGCCTTCCTGTCATTGAGAGCAAGTAACTACCAAGCCCAGGAGGGGCAGATCTCAGGGACCAAAGCCCAGATAATTCTTCACAGTGATTGCATCTTGGTGTTTGATTGTTCAGTTCACTTTAAACAAGCCTGCAGAGGCATGCCAGGCTGCAGTTATGAGGAATGGTTTGTATGACAGGTTCATTGTTCTCTGTGGGCTTAATAAAAAGTGACCATCCATCCTCACAGTTACTGTTTGAACTGCCCATCCTCACCTCCTGCGGAAGCTTGTCAAACAAAAATATCACTGTGCAGGCATGGCCACAATCCATATAACAGAACCATAATCATAACACTGGGTACCATATGTTATAAATCTAGAGCAGCATTCTGCTTCATATAGGCACATAAAACTTTTATTGGGCCTCATGATTTTCCACACAGACATTACAACATTTTAGGATTTTGTTCAAGTGGAGCTGCTTTTTTCTGCCCCTCCCCCCAGTTCTTTTGTAGTCATTAGCAAAATAAACACTTGTGATAATGTGTGTGCGCATGCACGCACACACGCACACACGCACACGTATACATATATGTATACACACATTCTCCAGCTTTATTATATATAAAAAATACATTCTATAAAAAGATGAAGGACTCCAAAGGCCAAAGGAGAGAAGAATTATTAATTTGTCATGTGATTGGACCGAGTTAAAGTCTATCATCTGGTAAGCAGCAAGTGGTCTGGGTCATCCCATGATGGTGAAATGGGTTCAAATTGTGGTACATCTCAACTTTGAGATGTTGCAGCCGACCAGCTAGCACGATCAATAAACCACTTTATTCCAAGTAAAGGGACGGTCAGTCAGAAAAGTTGCAACTCCCAGGTTGTGCATTAAGTTCTCTATGGGATTGCAGGAGAATTTTGTATTACAGGAGCATACACTATTTCTGTTGTCTTAACATTTCATAAAGGAGCTGGACAGGCACCTGATGTGGTCATCTTTCAAAGCCAAGCCATAAATAAAGCTTGATGGGTGCGCTGTAACTAACAAGTTTTCTTGACAGCCAGCAACCGAGAGAAATCCATCATAGTGAGATAAGTGCACACACTTATTTTCACAAGGTGCAACATGAAAGGGAATCTAATAAAACTGGGCTGGCTTAAAAACAAGTCCCTGTACACCTGCATTTACAAGCCCAACTTTTTAAAAAATAAACAAATACCAGGAGTCCAAGAAGGAATTGTGGGAGGTGAGAGGTGTCTTTTCACAACATTGTTCATATGTTTCAGTGAAAGGGATATTTAAAGGAGAGAAAGGATTAATAACTCTTTATACTGCTTTGGTAGCTGTGCCCAAACCATACCACCCAAATACATTTCGCTGTGAGACTTGGACTGTTTCACTCACCTTTGGCAGACTTGCTCTGCAGATGTTCAAGAACATCACATAGGTCTTGCAGAGACACAGAGTAGCTCCAGAAAGTGTTCTGCAGAAGAGATTCGAGCACATGCCAGGAAATTTAGCTCTGCACAATTAAAATGAATCAAAACACTCTGTCACCCTAGTGCAACAAATCCACATTTTGAATGGACTTTTGGTGGTTAGGAAATCAACGTGGGAAAGAACTGAGAAGTGTGGAATGAACAAATGGTTAACAGGATGATGTATAAATACCTCACGAGCAAATCAGGTTGAATGCTCATTGTTGTATAGCCATCCCATTAACAAATCAGAACAAATGCTCAATAGTCAAACCACAATGTAAGCTTTGTGCAAGCAAATCAATGCAAATGCTGTATAAGCAGCTAATCTGGAAGAGCCTTTGGTACCTGTACACAAAACATGCCATCCAAATATCTTTCACTGTTTGACTTGCAGTGCCTACAAACTGTCACTGTTTGCAGGAAGGATTCAAGGGTAAACTAGAACTTTATATTTGCACATTTACAGTGGATTAAAAGGCTGTATCATGCTAGCAAAGGGATGGAAGGTTCTCTCCAGTTCCCAGTCTGAAATCTGGGGTTCATTCCAACTTTCTTTCATATGGCTTTTCAGCTCTGTGTCTGAGCAGGTGTGTGTGTTTGTTCCGGCACTTTCCATGGGAAAATCCATGTTTTTCCACTGCATCAGTTCAAATGGCATTTGCTGTTTTCGTGGATTCAGTGGTAAAATGCACTGGGCCAAAAAACAAACAAACAAAAATAATGCTTGGGCATGAAGCTTTAGAGCACTGACTTGTGCCTGGAAAGCACACTGCAAAAGGAAGTCTGGATGAGCCCTTAGCTCTTCAGATTTCTGCAGCAATGGGGCATTTTTTCTTTCTTTTTTTAATGCTCATGAAAATTCACTAGCATTTTAATGTGAATTTTGCCCAATAAACACATTTTGTATGCAGTGTATGCTGGAGCTGATGTGAGTTGTAGTTCAAATCATCTGGAGGGAAGAAGGTTGGAAACAGCTGAGCTAGATGAACAAGTCCAAAAGAATTCCAAAAAAAGCTGATGGTGGCCCATGTGCAAAAGAACTGTAATAGTTAACCCAACCAAAGAAGAATGGCAACTTAAGTTGACAGAATATGTACAACTTGCAGACTTAACATATAGAATAAGAGAACAAGAAGAGCATATGTTTAAAGACGATTGGAAAATGTTTATGGAATATATGGGAAATACAGTGGTGCCCCGCAAGACGAATGCCTCGCAAGACGGAAAACCCGCTAGACGAAAGAGTTTCCCGTTTTGGAGGTGCTTCGCAAAACGAATTTCCTATGGGCTTGCTTCGCAAGATGAAAATGTCTTGCGAGTTCCTGTGGTTTTTTTTCCCTCCCCCCCTTTTTCTAAACCGCTAAGCCGCTTATCCGATAAGCCGATAAGCCGCTAAAAGCCGCTAAAAGCCGCTAAAAGCGCTAATAGCGCTAAGCCGCTAAGCCGTCAATGGGCTTGCTTCACAAGACGAAAAAACCGCTAGACGAAGAGACTCGCAGAATGGATTCTTTTTGTCTTGCGAGGCACCACTGTAATTGTGTACAGCTGAAAATGCTGGCAGCATTAAGACAAATTCAACAGTGTAAATAAGTTTTGATGGATGCAATAATAGAATACTGATTGGTATAGTTTTTGTAAAATATGCAGGGATTTATGATATGTAAAATGAACACTGGAAAGAGAAGAAGCGAAGTAACTGATATCTTAAGGATGTAAAATGAGTATTTTAAATTGTAAAACAGAAAACGTAATTAAAATTATATAATAAAAAACCCAAAATAGTCAAAAGTGTAAGTTACATAATTCATTTAACATTTGATAGCTTTGATATTAAATGGAGAGCACTTTTGATTCAATTGATTTCAACATTTTGTTTAAAATGGTAATGTGAGTAGCTTTGTTGCAAAATTAAAGGTATAGTTTATTTTATTCAGCATTGGAAAACATAAGCCAAATGAACAAAGACATGCAGTATTTAGCAGCTGGAAATGTAAATGTTTGAATTGTGCAGTTAAGTGTTCTACGTGTGGGTGTGTGCATGCACACAACTGCGTGTACACACACAAACAGCTCCGTATTGCTTTTGCCTTTGAAAACACTGGTGAAGCTCAGAATGACTCCAACTATGCAGGTGACTGCAGTACATTAAGAAAATACATTTTCCACACTGTAGTTTCTATAGCAGTCGCAACTAAGTGAACCATTAAAAGTGATCCAGTTCACTGAACCAAATAAGAAGAACCTAAAATTAGAAAAAGTAAGCCTGAAGCTATTGGCTTAAAAAAAAATACTCTTGATCTTTGCTGTTGATGATTAGCCAAAAAATTATTTTAAAAACCTCCTCCTGAATTCTTTTCTATCATTAGAAGCTTCTTTCAAAGCACACAGATTTCTATGACTTTCTTCAAGGCATAATTATGAAAGGAAGTTTATTTGTTTATTTCTTATGACTGATAGTCTCTCCATATTAGCAATGAATAAATTAAGTCCATTGGTTAGTGACAATTGCCTTGCCGACACTGAAAACAACATCAGATTAAATGATGGAATGTGAGCAAATGAGGTATCTCCTCTTATTATGATCACTATTTTCTCATCCAGCTTGAAAAGGTCCTTGTCATTCTAGGTTTGGGTAGCTGAAATAGCCTCATTCTGAAAAGGAAAAAGATGGTCTTTCTTCCTCAAACCATGATTAGAGCTAGAAGGATTATGTGCAAACCCCACCTCAAGTCCTGTTTCCTTCACAGAAGTGAATGTGGAAGCTCTTTAGCAGGCTTCTTCAAACACGGCCTTCCAGATGTTTTTGGCCTACAACTCCCATGATCTCTAGCTAGCAGGACCAGTGGTCAGGGATGATGGGAATTGTAGTCTCAAAACATCTGGAGGTCCGAGTTTGAGGAAGCCTGCTCTTTAGTATCTTCTGAGTGCAAATATTGCGGTACATTTTTAATAACAACAACAATAATAATTTTATAGGGACGTGGGTGGCACTGTGGGTTAAACCACAGAGCCTAGGACTTGCCGATCAGAAGGTCGGCAGTTCGAAGCCCCGTGACGGTGTGAGCTCCTGTTGCTCGGTCCCTGCTCCTGCCAACCTAGCAGCTCGAAAGCACATCAAAGTGCAAATAGATAAATAGGTACCGCTCCGGCGGGAAGGTAAACGGCGTTTCTGTGCGCTGCTCTGGTTCTCCAGAAGCAGCTTAGGCATGCTGGCCACATGACCCGGAAGCTGTACGCCGGCTCCCTCAGCCAGTAAAGTGAGATGAGTGCCGCAACCCCAGAGTTGACTGGACCTAATGGTCAGGGGTCCCTTTACCTTTACCTAATAATTTTATTATTTGTACCCTGCCCATCTGACTGAGTTTCCCCAGCCACTCTGGATGGCTTCCAGCATATAAAAAAACATAATAAAACATTAAACATTAAAAACTTCACTGAATAGCCCTTGCATGCTTGTTACCCCCCATGCATAAAATGAGACAGATTTATGAAACAAGATGTAAAGTGGTGGTTCGAAGGGATCCGTATGTGTGTTTGTATTAGGCGAAATGTATGACTATGGATTGTGGCACTGTTGAGTGTTGGCTTCACTTCTATGCTACAAATTCCTTGACTCTTCTCTTTTTATGCGGATCATACCTGATATGATGACAAGGTGCTTTAACCAAAATAATAATAGTAATCCTAGCAATAAGCAACCCTGAATTCAATTTATTTCATTATTTTACAACTATGTTTGGTCAGCATGCAGTACCCCCGTAGTCTAGTACGCTAAAGACCGTCTCTGTGAATAATTTCTTCCCCCCTCCGAAAGAGTTTTATATAGCCCAAATTGCAGTTTTCTTCACAAATTACACTTGAGCAAATAAGAGCACTTTTCAGTCCTTCGCCACCGGCAGACTCAAGGTAACAAGTCTGGAGTCTTTCCAAGGTAGAAGAGACCTTGATGACATTGGAGATGGAATGGGGACATTCTATTGTTCGGGGGGTGGGGGTGGACATGTTACACAAAAGCTTTTTTTTTAGAAAAGGCAGGAGGCAAAAATATATCATATATTATTTTTCCCATTTAATACATTTGAGTGATTTAATATTTTGCAGATGTCAGGGCAGGTAAAAATGTTCCAGGTATCTTTGATCAAGAGCAACTGCAAGCACATTTCCTGACGTATATCACTCATAGTCATCAAAAACAAAATAATTCAGCATCCGCATGAAATATTCGGTTTGGGTTAAGAAAAAATGGCTTTGAATTGATTAATGATCATTTGACTGCATGGCAAACTATGGATTTTTTAAAAATTAATTTGTTTGTCACAGTATCCAATCCTTTCTCTAAAAGTGAGAGCCTAGATTCCTAGAGAAGAGTGACAAATGACGGAGGAGAAAATGGCTAGAGAAATCTATATCTTCCATAGCCTGCAAGAAAAGCTATGCTTTAGACCATGGGTAGGCAAACTAAGGCGTGTTTTTACATGAGTAGAATGTGCCCTTTTATTTAAAATGCATCTCTGGGTTATTTGTGGGGCCTGCCTGGTGTTTTTACATGAGTAGAATGTGTGCTTTCATTTAAAATGCATCTCTGGGTTATTTGTGGGGCATAGGAATTCATTCTCCCCCCCCAAAAAAAATATATATATATATAGTCCGGCCCCCCACAAGGTCTGTGGGACACTGGACTGGCCCTCTGCTGAAAAAGTTTGCTGACCCCTACTTTAGACTTTCTATACCTGGGGAAAGTGTTATTCCATTGGGATAACAAAGACTATGTACACACCATACTTTTAAAGCACATTCAAAGCACATGGATCTCCTCCAAAGAATCATGGGAACTGTACTTTTTAATGGGTGCTGGGGGGCAGCCATGTGTTTAAATATATAGTGTGCATGCAGCCAATGCCAGATTTTCTGAGCTCTGGGGGTGGGGGGAAGCTGAGGTGAAAGATGAGAAGGGGGACATTTTGTTCATACAGATGTGCCAGGAACAATGAGTGAGCAAAGCATGGCTATTCCACAATAATGAATCATCCAGTGACCTCTCATTGCATGGTTTTATGAGGATTACAGTTCAAGTTAGGCAATCTAGAAACCTTTGGGATTCCCTAATTTAGTCAATTAAATCAGATCTAGTCCACTTCTTTTGGTCAGTGTGGCAAGATCCACCCCTCCAAGTAGTCTAAGTCAGCATAAGGGTAGAGTGAAGTAAAACACCTTTCCTTGTTCCTTCTCAGTACAGGAAGTCCGCAGGCAGTCTAATATGGACTCCTATTTCCTGTGGCTTTATTATTGAGCACTTCATGGTATTCAGAGAGTACTGACAGTATCATGCTGACTCTTTCTTATCCTGGCCCCATGTACCTGAGTAGAATTGCAATGCTTCCATACAGTGCAAAGAGCCAGTATGGGAGAAGTGCAATTAGGAACTGGACTTCATCAGAGAGCAAAGGATTAAGCACTCATTGCCTCCCCTTGATCTGGATGAGGCACCCCTGTGCCTACATGTTGTTTACTCTAAAATAAGAATTCATATAATTATTAATGGCGTTTAGTTTGGCCCAAAAAGTGTTGTGTGACAAGCTAGTGAGCCACTAACAAGCACTAAAGATCTAGCTTTGTTCCCTTAGAATCTAATGGTCAATATTGAGAATTACACTCCATAACAGATAAAGCAGACAATATATATCTTGCTGACACTCGTGGGAGGTTTGCCGATTGTTGCTATGGATGCAGGATTTTATACCTATGATTGCAATGCAATGCAGGATTTTATACCTATGATTGCAATGCACTGAGAATAATGCTATATTTTCTTTCCACATAAATCTGTATGTGATTCTGCTTTGGGGCAGAATATCACTCTGGGGAGCTGATTTGGTTAGAAGAAATGGCCACATGGGGGGTATAGAATCATAGAAAAATAGAATTGTAGATTTGGAAGGGATCCTGAGAGTCATCTATTCCAACCCCTTGCAATGCAGGAATTTCAACTATATCATACATGACAGATGGCCATCTAGCCTCTGCTTAAAAACCTCCAAGGAAAGAGAGTCCACTACCTCTTGTGGGAGTCTGTTCCATTCTCAAACAGCTCTTACTGTCACAAAGTTCCTCCTGATGTTTAGTTGGGATCTTTTTTCTTGTTACTTGAATCCATTGGTTCGGGTTTTAACCTCCAGAGCAGGAGAAACCAAGCTTGCTCCATCCTCCATGTGGAAGCCCTTTAGCTATTTGAAGATGGCTATCGTATCTCCCCTCAGTCTCTTCTTCTCCATGCTAAACATACGCAACTTCCTCAACTATTCATCATAAAACTTGGTTTCCAGACCCTTGGTTGCCCTCCTCTGTCCATGTTCTAGTTTGTCAATATCCTTCTTAAACTGTGGTGCCCAGAACTGGACACAGTACTCCACGTGTGGTCTGACCAAGGCAGAAAAGAGGGTGACTATTTTCTTTCAAGATGTGCAAGGGATGTTTGTCCTTTCTTTTATTCTACAAATAACCTCTCTGGTGGCCTACACTCTTCAGCCTTCTGGAGTCCCCACTCTAATAGGAAAGCCCAGCCAAGCATATTGTGGGGCTCCCAGAAAGTGAGAAGAAGACCCAGAGATGGTTGTACAATGAAAGGGGGCACTCACTCAATCCTAAACGCCCCTTACCTCCCTCATAATTAAGGAACATTTTTTTAAAATGCTCAAACAAAATTATAAAATAAGTTCTCTAGAATCCTGAGAAAGAGACCAGGATGGCAGCTTTTTCCTTATGAGCAATGATTCTCTAGAACTGTGAGGGCAAAATTCAGCACAACACAAAATATTACAACGTCAAAATAATCCAGCTAGTGCAGCATCTGGAAGTTTAAGTGACAGGATGGCTAAGTGCCCTCCTGCCCTCTAGGGAAGGATATTTTTTTTCAGTCAGAAATGCAGATCCTTGAGGCTTCACATCCAACAATAAGGTGACTCAGAACAACTTCCAGGTGTTCATACATTCCTTATAAGGTGGGTGGTTTTATGGGATGGAGGGCAAGGGAGCAGGGAATGGGAAGATATGCTATGAAGGCGTTGCAAATATATATTTAGAAGAGCTCACAACAAATGCCAAGTACAGCTGCACTGGAGGCCAAATCACATCATGCGTTTAAAACTGGAGTGGCTTCGTAACATTTTGCTCACTTACAATTAGGCAGTAACTTGTTTGAGATGGCGCTGAATGAATGAAAAAACAGAGGAAGGGGAGTGGGATGAAACTCAGGAGGTTGTTGCTGCTTATTATGAATGTGTTCCGAAACCAAGATGAAGGGCAGCCCATTTCTTGCTATTTCTGCCCTCAGGTCCTGATGGTCCTTTTTCCTAAACCCTAATGGAGGAAGTGAAAACCTTCTGGGTGCTGTTGGTCCCTCCCCCTTGTCTGTTTGTGTTCTGCTGCCATTTCTTTGTGAAAGTCTTATCATATACTGACAGTGTCCGTTGCTGCCTTTAAACCTCCTGACTCCACTTATACACATGTCTTACTGTGTGTTGATATGAAAATAAGGCTCACTGCCCTCATTAGGACTTACTCTCCAGCAGTAGCAGCTGGTGATGCAGGACTGAGGGTTATGAGAGGTAACCTGCTCAACCCTACCTCACTAGCTACCACTGTTCCCTCTTTAGTGTGCACAGCATTGTGGCTGTAGAGTTATTCTAGATACTATGCCAAATGTAGTGGTGGACAGACAATAAAGTTCTCAACTTCAGTCTGCTGCAAAGGTGGTGATATTTCTGAATTTATAAAACACAAACTCCTTCATTTGGGGAGTTTCTTTTGGTGTTTCTGTCAGGACTCACTTGTTTTCATGTTCCTCAAGAGTATTGAAAAGTGCTTTCTAATTTCAGTGGATTTCCTGCAAAAATTGTAAACACACACCTGTCCAATCTTTGCTGTTCTTCTCAGCACTGTTTCTCTTCATCGTATTTCCCCTCATAGTCCTCAGCCACACTGCCCTTGAATCCGAGTGGCTGTGGCAGCCAAAGTGATTTTGATAATGATGTCATGATGTTATGTCTGAAGTAATGATGTCATGAACACCCTGTGGGTCATCGCAGCCAATCACACTTGAGGAGACTAAAGAAAATGGCACTGAGGAGAACAGATCAAAGGGGTCACCATACAGTAACAAAACAGTGTGAATGTTGGGGATGTGTATGCAGGGCCGTCTTACCCATAGGGGCTAGGGGTGTGGGGCACCCGGGCACTGGGCTCTCAGGGGCGCCAGGCCAACAGTCTGGGGCCCGAGAGTTGAGTCTGGGGAAGAGCCCACCCATCATTCGGAGTGCCACGGTGGGCTCTTCTGCTGCAGGTGGCTCTGCACCACGAGTTTGGGGTGACTGAGCCAGCGAGACTCTGAGGCGGGTGGCTGGCTCCATTCTCCTGCACTCCTGGGACTGGGTAACCTGGGGAGGGGCACCAGGCGGATCTTTGCACCCCGGCACTGCATATGCTTAATACAGCCCTGTGTGTATGTATTCTGGCCATCTGTTTGACTGGATCAAATGTAGTACTTTTCAAAGGGAATAATAGCAAAATTAGAGAACATTCAGTGCAGTTCTAGATTATGTGACAGTTTGCAGTGCTTAGTAAACACAGAAGACAAAGGCTCTCTGTGCAAGCCCACATTCTCTGTACAGTAGATGTTTTCTGTCTTCATCTCATGCAGATCTGTCATTCCTCATTACAAGATGCCATGATTTTTATTTCCCGTTTCCTTTGTCTTGTAGGTTTCTTATGTAAAAGCTATTGACATCTGGATGGCTGTGTGTCTTCTCTTTGTGTTTGCTGCCTTGCTCGAATACGCAGCAGTGAATTTTGTGTCAAGGCAACATAAGGAATTTCTCAGGCTTCGGAGAAGGCAGAGAAGGCAAAACAAGGTACAAGACTCTATCCTCCATATAATCATGGTTTTCCCCAAAAAAATAATTGTTTGCACTCTTCTGATTTCCTCCCTTTAGCACGCAAGACACAAAATATATTTCTTTATTTCCTCAAAATTTTAGTCAGTGAAAGGAGCTGAGAATATAAAACAAGAGTTCATTGTGTTTCTATCAATGCCTGAACTGAAAACAAAAGGTTTTTCATATTTGTAAAACAAGTCCAAGTATGCCTTTCTGTAAAGAAATATTCAATATTGAAAGGGCAAACCCATGATATTTTGCAAATTTCAGGCTTGCTGTGAATATTCATCTCACTTTTAATTTGAATGTCTTCCAGGCACCAGTCTTCATTTCATTCTTTTTAGCACTGTTGTCTTTAGATTCTGCTTTAGCTGCCAATCCATCAACCAGTAGTTGCATTGTAGTAGCTAAAGTGCCTTTATTATGTTGAACTGGAATTTTAGAAGTAATTTATCGCCTGGAGTCCTGACAATAGATACTCATTCAAAGTTGATTTTCTCTTGACCTCCATATGATATTTACCACCCATCTTTCTCAACAAACAACAACACATACACCATACTAATCACATTATTTCAGCTACTATTTGCTTTAGTTTGACTTTCATAGCCAATTCCAATCGATCTCCTTCTCAATTGCCTTACATTGTTCACCAGGATGCTCTTCAATAACTGTGCCATTCTTACTTTTCTTTTTGTTTTGCTTTGTTTCGTTTCATATATCATTGCACCATTTCCATTCTTGCTGCTGCTCTCTGTTCTGACCAATCTGGGAACAGGCACAGACTGTGGCTATTGGGAATGAAAGCGTCGAGTCGGTACGGCGTATGAATGGCTTGCGGATGAAAGAGTCACCAGCACACGGGATAATGAATCAGATCTGCAATCCAAGTTTGAGGGTAAAGAGAGAGAGAGAGAGAGAGAGAGAGAGAGAGAGAGAGAGAGAGAGAGAGAGAGAGAGAGAGGTTGTATGAAAATGATGTCATAAATTGGCAACTGCTAATATTTATGACATCGTAAGTAGTAGAACTCTTATGTCAAACAGAACAGTTCTGACCATATGTAGATCTTGGTATGTTTCGACTTCTTGTACTCTGTGTTTCTGCTGCTTTCCCATTACATCTTTCATGCTGCTTCTTTTACCATGGATTAGCACATACATGGGTAAGCTTACTTCTGCTATTATTTACAATGCACTTATACTGCTGAACTTTGAAGTTGTGACTCAGAGCCAATCTGCATGTGGCACTGATGCCATGAGTGCAACATGTGTGTCTCATTATTTCAGTGTAAACAGAAATCTCAGTAGTAGTAGAACGGATAGGACTGGGCCCAGACAAGGGAAGGGGATTTGACTCTTCCCCTCATCCTGTGACCTTATTAAGCCCCATCACCTGCTATTATTCCCCGGAAGCAAAGCCTCCATCTATGCCAAGGCTTTCCTCTTAGGGACAATACCAGCTGTGGGTAGGGCAATTTTCATCAGGATCATGGTATGGGGAGGCACGTTATCCTGCCGTGTGCCATGACAGACCCTCCAAAGTGTCCCTATTCTCCAGAAGCTGTTTCTATTTAGAGAAGCTGCCCTGGTTTCTGATTTTATTCCTGAATGTCCCTTTTTTCCTTAGGACATCCCTAGTTTCATTGGATAAATGTTGGAGGGCATGGAGTTATCTAACCCACAAGCTGTCTGATCCTGTATACGGAAGGATTTTTTTAAATACTTATTGTTTTATTATGTTTTTATATATGTTGGAAGATAGATATATGATAGATAGATAGATGATAGATAGATAGATAGATAGATAGATAGATAGATAGATAGATGATAGATAGATAGATAGATAGATAGATAGATAGATAGATAGATAGATGATAGATAGATAGATAGATGATAGATAGCTGCCCAGAGTGGCTGGGGCAACCTAGTATGCTGTGAGAGGTGTAAATAATAAAATTATCATTATGGACTGGGATGTCCCTAGTTTTATTGGAGGGTATGCCATGATCCTGCTTGCTCCTCTCCTTGCCATGGCTGCTAATTACACTGGACAACTCAGACATGCTCACTGCAATTAGTGTCGTGTTTCGTTTGGCAAACAAGAAAGCGGGGTCACCTGTGAAGAATGCTATTGTGACAAGTATCCTACCTCTCGTCAAAATGCATTTTCAGAACCCAGTTGTGTGAACAGAACAGAAACAACCCTACCTGCACGTTTAGGACATCATATTTAAAATGTTGCTGATAGTTGCTGAGCATGGCTTAGTCTCAAAACAGAAGAGCTCTGTTGAATCAGATCAAAGGCCCAACTTTTTGGAGTAGCCAAGCAGATACCTCCAGGAATCTTACAAGTAGAGTTTGAAGGCAACAGCGCCTCCCACAGCGCTGCCACACAGTGTTCAGTGAACAAGGAGCCCCTGAGCAAGAAAAATTCAAAAAGCCCAGTTATTAAATAGTAGCCTTTGATACTCTGATCTTCCATGACTTTCTGTAATCCCCTTTGAAAGCTATCTATGCTCGTAGCCATCATTGGCACATCTTGTGGCAGTGATATCCATAAAATAATTGGACATTTTGTAAAGAAGCACTTTCTCTTGTACTGCCAATTAGTTTCATCAGATTAGCTTGCATTCTCGTGTTATGCAATATGTGGGGGGGGGGGACCCTCTACCCACTGTCTCCACTTAGTTGTGCTATTTCACATTTATAACGCTATTGCAACCTTCCATGTACAGAATCTGTTCCAATCCCTTCATCATTTTTGTCGCCCTTTTGTGCATCTTCTCCAGTTCTACAATTTCCTTCATGAGCTAGAGCAACCAAAACTGTATCTAGCATCACTGTCACGTCCAGAATATTTAATTTGCATTGGGAATTTGCATGAAGAAATGCTGTCTCATTTATGAGGACAAAAATCACTTTGAGATCATATATATTCTCCAACCCTACTACTTAGAAGTTTATTTAGAAGAACATTCTCAACCATAGGAAGAGAAGAAAGAATACTGTGCTGAACTGAGGGAAGCAGATTAGCTTTGAGGAAGGCCATGGTCTAGAGATAAATCACATGATTTGCATTCAAAAGGTCCTCAATACAATTCCTCATATCTCCAGTTTCTTTTTTAAAAATAAAGACTTTAAAAATAAATAATTCCAGGTATACCAACACTCTTATAATAAAAAATGAACTTTCTTGAACTTCCCCCTACTTCTGAATTTTTTTACATCTCTGCCAAGGCTGGTGCTAAGTAACAAGAATAATTTTTGAAACTGGGGTAATTTTGCATTATAAGGGAAGTATCTGCCTTTGTGATCAAAGCAAAAAGCACTGTGCATGCTGCAAAGTCTTTATTCTGTTGTCCCTGAATAATTCAAGAAGCTATTGTCTCATGTGGCAAGTCAAGCAGGATATTTCCCAAAAGGCTGGCAACAGCAAAAGCCGACCTCTGTATTAGGGTTGACAATGCTGATTCTGTTGTTAGCACTGATGTTACATTAATACTGGTGGGATCAAGAAAACTGGAGCTCAGGGGGACGTGTTAATTGATTTGCATATTTATGCTGCAATAACCTGAGCAGATGCACCTGCAGAAAGAACAAGGTGCTTCAATCTACATCTACTGTACATCAATACCCAGAAGTCCAGTTACTTCCTCTATATTATAAAGATGACCCTGTGATTTGCTTCCCCCCGCCCCAGCAGACCAGTCTAAAAGAAGTATCTTGCCCCCTAGAAACAGCTGTACAACTGGAATGATCTGGTGTATCTTGCTACTCTGAATATCATTAGTCATGCATCAGCCAAAATATAGGGAGGAAATGGGATCCTGGATTTAGGACCCTTACCATAATGGAAAACAGGGAGCATGCATAAAATGTGGGCCTCCAAGCCACTCTCTCTGGCCTTTGAGATTCTCCCTGGACCATGCTATCTCTGTAGACCACACTTCTCACTGACTGTTCTGTGCCCCCTTCAAATGCTTTTGCATGGCTGGAATGCATTATTGCCCTGTGCTCATGCCTCTTGCTTGCCTAGCTGAATGAAGGAGAGGGGATGAGTGTGCAGACTAAATTCTTGCAGGGCTGACTTCAGTCTCGTCTGTTGCTCCACATACTTTTGCTTCTGAACACACCTCTTTATTTGCATCTGACCCCCCCCCCTGCTTCCCCAGAAGGTCGACCAAATGAATGCTGTTTGAGGGCTGGAAAAGGTTCCATAGCCTCCAACGTTTCTCTGATGAGAATAGTGACATCCTAAAGAAAAGCAGGGCATTCTGGGATCCAATCAAAAACTGGGATGGCTTCTGTAAATCCGGGACCCTCCCTGGAAAATAGGGACACTTGGAGGGTTTGAGGTTCCCTGCTGCTGATCTCAAAGCAAAAGAAAAGTCAAAGGTTTTACAAGAGTAGTGTGGATCTGTGTCTCATTATCATATACATGGGGAAGGATGAAAATACATTTGCATACATGTTAGTTAGGAAAGAGCTTGCTAGTTCACTCTCATTTAGCTCCCTTACCCTGGATGTCTGAAGTGGCCTGCCAAGAAATTCAAGCAGTCACCACTCCTCAGAAAATCCTTGTCATTATCAGCTGCTTCTTCCTTACACCTCTGTGCTGCATGTTTCAAACCAGAAGTGGCAGGAAAGAAAGAGAAAAGGGGGATTTGTGTCTCACTCTGTGATACCTGCAGCCATTTCAAGAAGTGCAGATGAGTTTCGGTGCTTTCAGAGATACGTACAGTCGGAGGGCTCATGTGTGAAACACTTTTATGCATCACAGTGTGGAGGGGCGGAAATCTTTTGCAGCTGTGGAAGCATATCTCAGGAACTAGCTGGAGAAGCAGCAATGGCCTGCTTCTAGCTTAGGGAATGTTGTAGTAAACATTTGGGCATCTAATATGAACAGGGGAGAGAGAGAGAGAGAGAGAGAGAGAGAGAGAGAGAGAGAGAGAGAGAGAGAGAGAGAGTCTGCATGCTACATTCAATGCACATTCAAAGAATTCTGGGCAATGTAGTTTACCCCTCACAGAATTGCAATTCCCAGCCACCCTTCACAAACTACAGTGCCAGAATTATTTCAGAGAGAAAATATGCTTTAAACATATAGCGTGTATGTGGCCTTAGTGTTTGTGTGCTTTGAATGTGCTTTAAAGGTATGGTGTGTACACAGCCTAGTGTTTCAGCCATATTGCTGTAGCTAAGGCGTGAGCGACGTGTGTTTGCAAAGCATATATTCCATAAATGTGCATGGGTTGTTCCCTATTGCTGGCTGCTTCTTCTTTGCTTCAGTGCTGGGTTGTTTCTTCCAAAATGTGAACTTACCTCAGGGACAACTCAGTTGGTTAGAGCATGGTGCTGATATCACCAAGGTTGCAGGTTCAGTCCCCCATAAGATACAGCTGCATATTCCTGCACTGCAGGATGTTGGACCAGATGATCCTCAGGGTCTCTTCCAACTCTATGATTCTATGAAAAAAAATATGAAATCAGTGCCTTGAGATTTCTGGATGGGCCTTTGCCAGACAGAGACAGATGATTGTCCCTTCTCTTGCCTTGTCCCTTCCAGCCTCCCCAACCCAATCTGATAATGTGCTGCATTATTACCACATCTCAGTCATATCAGGAACGGAGACAACAAAAGGCTGGGGCTATTTGTAAAGGCATAGCTTTATTACTTAATTTTGACTGAAATGAAACACTCATATCTTGTCAGTAAAATATATGTATATATAAATAAATAAATAAAATACTCCTTTCCCCAGGCTGGATTTGCCTTGAAAAATATTCAGTGCTTCTGTCCCCAGTGGAAATGTTTTATACTTCCTCAGATCCTTGCGTATAGCACTTTGTGGTAAAATGTGCCCTGTTTGTTTTATGTAACATTCCGCATCATGTGAATAATGGAAGTGCTCAAGGAAAACCCTTTTCGCTGGGCTATTTTTAGCCCTCACAATGCAAGCTCAAGCACATGGGTTTCATTGTGAGAAAGACAGCCTTAATATGAATGGCTTTATGATTCCCACTGCTATTACCATCTAATTTGCTTCAGGCAACCAATAGAAGTTGGTTGGTTATACTGAAGATCAACACTTCTTCAGGGCAGACCTGTTGGCGGTTGACTGTGTCACAGCGGTGTGGACATTTGGCACCCTTTAAACACACCCACAGGGATGCGGGTGGCGCTGTGGGTTAAACCACAAAGCCTAGAACTTGCCGATCAGAAGGTCAGCGGTTTGAATCCCCGCAACGGGGTGAGTTCCCGTTGCTCGGTCCCTGCTCCTGCCAACCTAGCAGTTTGAAAGCACATCAAAGTGCAAGTAGATAAATAGGTACCACTCCGGCAGGAAGGTAAATGGCGTTTCCGTGCGCTGCTCTGGTTTGCCAGAAGCGGTTTAGTCATGCTGGCCATATGACTCGGAAGCTGTACGCCGGCTCCCTCGGCCAATAAAGCAAGATGAGTGCCGCAACCCCAGAGTCGGTCACTACTGGACCTAATGGTCAGGGGTCCCTTTACCTTTACTTAAACACACCTACAGAGCAATCCTAACTATAGAAAGCTGGTGTAATGTACACCCGTGTAAGTCATGGCAACTTAAGTTACTCCTGTTCCAAATTCCATTCAGGAAGAATTTGACTTACACCACCCTTTCTGCTGGCTGGTTTTCACCAGGCTGTTAGGTCATGTGTCCAAGCTAGAAGGGGTTTGGACAGTCTCTCCCTGCCCCGTATTGCACTGGATTTAGGGCAGTGCAGGTGGTTCCCCCACACAGGACACCAAGCCAAGAGGGTGCAACATTGAAAAGATCCGTAACTGGGAAGATCCAATTGGGAGCGCCAAACTTTGGGCTCATTCAGGGCGCCATATTACCAAAGATTACCCCTGCTTGCACCTCATAGGTTCCATGGACTTAAGCTGAACTGCAGCGAGGAACTGACACTGCCTCAGTCAGAGCTGAGCCAGGAAAGCCCAAGATCCTCAGAATCCAAACTCTCATCCCAGTGTATCAGTATAATTCGGGGACACAAGGAAACTTCAGCCCACTCTTGGAGCTTTCCTGCGGTTCAGTAAAAAAGAATGCCTCTAACGTCCACAAACCCCTGTATGCTACATTGCATTGTCATTTCTTATAATGCTGAGTTGAATGTTATCTACTGAGCACTTTTGGCTCAAATTTTAGATGTCAGGAAGTAGGTGCAAGGGGGGTAAGATACAGACTTCAGGACTGGTGGCCATTGATAGCCTTATCCAGTGTGTAGAAGAGACGTGACTTTTGACATCAAACCTATTTGCAATAAATTAATGACCAGTTATCACAGAATTTTTCTTTTTTTTAAGGGGAAATACCGTGGAAATCTTGAGCAACAGGAACCCTAGGAAACTCGGGCCTAGTTCTCACTGGGGTTGTGCCACTTCAGAATGTGTATGGGTGGCACAGTGACTCACATGATCGAACGTTACTCAATAAGAAAATCCCTCCAAACTAAATGTCAATGTTTCTGGATGGAGAATTATTCACTCAAGTATGTTCTTATCTGTACTCCAGAGTGGCAATGTCCAGATAACTCATTGAGAAATCAGCTTTAAGAAAAGTAATCCAAACCAAGTAATCTACTCAGCATATTAACTGTTGCACGATTGGACAAAGATTTATTTAAAGGGATAAGTAACAGGTAATTTTGTTTTGGACACAAAATCATTACAGGAGGAAAGAGGGTGATTCATGGGCTGTAACAGGCAGCCACAGAATGCCAAAGGCAGAGTTTTGTGGTTTATTTGCATCTATCCATTTGGGATCAAATCTGTATTCCTTAGCCAAGAGTAGACTGCTAGAGAGCCTGGGAGGTTTTTTTTTTGTCATTTCTTTTTTTCTTTTTCTTTTTAACCTTATAACTTTGTGCAAGAGGCCAAGTGATACTCATCACCAGGTAAGGAAAGGGCTGTACTTCAGTTCACTGGGTTTGACGTACAATTTGCTCATAAACAGCAGGGAACACACCGCAACTGTACTTTGCCATTTCCCAAATGATGAAAAGAGCCCACCTGCTGGGTGCAAATACTCCCATTCTTTTCTGTGCCTGGAGAAAGAGAATAAATTGAAAATAGGACATGAACAGCTGGAAAAGAACCAGAAAACAAAGCACACTTTTATTTTTAAGGCCACAGGAGCACAGTTTAAAAGCACCTTCCAAAATTAAACTGCACGCACATGGAGGGTTTTTTTGTTTTTTTAATGGAAATGTATATCAAGAAGGATCCTCTTTTCTTTTTTCCCCATATTTATTTTTACAGTTCCTAATACTTGATTTGGGCCTTGTCTTTAAAACATGAATGCTGTTGCAAAGCATCTGTTTCTGTAGGAGACCCTGTGATACAGATTTCCTAATTTCTGTCTGCACTTCTTAATACAGGCATGGGGAACCTCAGACCCAAAGGTCTAATGTGACTCTCCTGGCCTCTCAGCCTTGCCCACAGAACTCTCCTCAGACCACACACCCTTCCCTGCCACATACCTCTCAAGTTCTACATTGCACTCCTTTCGAGTTTTTTTGCCTGGCTAGAACGTATTGTGATAAGTTGGGGGGCACCCCCCCTTGTTGTTGGCATCTGTCTGTCTTGGGAGACAATGGAGGAGTGCGCCTTTGTGGATGAAGTCAAACTGTTGGAAGGTTGCATCGCCTGCTGTGGCTGTACCCACCAATATGGGAGAGATGTTTTGTTGCAGTTGGGGCAGATGAAGGTGTCTGGTTGTGCACCATGGTGTTTCTCTCTGTGCTCCTCCCAGCAAGGAATCTTGTGCTGGCTAATTTAGACCAGCCTGGCTAGTTAAGAGCAAAGATGTTAACAGATCAAGCTGCTGATTGCTGGTCTTTAGTGCATCAAAGGAAGGGTCTCAGGTCTGTGAAAGATGGGTTGCCAAGGTGATGGCAAGGGAGCAGGCTGTGCTCACAGGAAAAATATGTCTCTAAAAGCCCTAGCCTTGTGATATGAGATGGATGGAGAGGAGTTGCTTAGGTGAGAGGTGTGCTGCGAAGAGAAAGGAGAACAAAGACAGAATCATTTTGGCAGGCTGGCTGAAGGGAAGCTAGGAGGGATGCCTTGGATTCCAGTGCTGCACTGCTGTGGGGAAGAAGCCACCATTGAGATGGCCACACTGTAAGATCTGGACTCCCTCCCTCCAAATTCAGGTGTAAATATGTGAATAAATCAAAGGAACACAGGCTCCTGGAACCCCCTGGAATATTGCTACCACTCTGCAGAGATTGGGGGTGGTGTCCAACCTGTGAAACAGTATCTTGGAACTCTTAAAATGCTTCTTGCTTGCCTAGATGGGAAGGATAGAAAGGGAGGTGTGAGCAAATTAAAATGTGTTGCTCCACCCACTTTTGCTTCTGGCTCCTCCCACTTCTGGTATGTGGACCCTGGAAGGCTGCCTAGAAGGAAATCCTCAGGCTGAAAAGGACCCTTCACTTAATGGATTAAGTCAGGATGTGATGGGAGTCCCGTTTCTCAGACTCTCCAGCAGCAACAGAGGACTGCTGTGACATTCCAGGTGACCCCTTACAAGGCCCTGGGCATCATATATTACTGAGTAAGTTTCCTAGTGTGTCCACTGAGTTCAGGCTTCCCTAATTCGTCCTTAATAAACTGCTTCCACCACCTATGAAGGCCTCCCTAATGCTTTCATGTAGAACGCTTAGAAAAAGCTATACCTTTTTCTGAAAAGCCACAGAGAAAAGCAACGGGGAAGCTACGCTGATTACAAGATGAGCCTGAGGAACTCTTCCATAACTCATGCTGAGTTTCTTTTTTAAACCTCTCCCTCCTCTTCTTTCTTACTTCATTTCTTCCTTTCTACCCCATTCCTATGAAAATCACTTCCCTCTAGCATTTCTACTCTTCCTTATTTATTTATTTTTTTAAAAAAACTTGTCTTTTCCTTCAACCTTTTTACCACACCACAATGATTATTGACATCAGATTCATGTGCTTTCCCATAAAGTACGCGGATGATACCCAGCTCTACCTCTCTTTTAAATCAGAACCAGTGAGGGCAGTGAAGGTCCTGTGTGAGTGTCTGGAGGCGGTTGGAGGATGGATGGCGGCTAACAGATTGAGGTTGAATCCTGACAAGACAGAAGTACTGTTTCTGGGGGACAGGAGGCGGGCAGGTATGGAGGATTCCCTGGTCCTGAATGGGGTAACTGTGCCCCTGAAGGACCAGGTGCGCAGCCTGGGAGTCATTTTGGACTCACAGCTGTCCATGGAGGCACAGGTCAAAGCTGTGTCCAGGGCAGCTGTTTACCAGCTCCATCTGGTACGTAGGCTGAGACCCTATCTGCCTGCGGACTGTCTCGCCAGACTGGTGCATGCTTTGGTTATCTCCCGCTTGGACTACTGCAATGCACTCTACGTGGGGCTACCTTTGAAGGTGACTCGGAAACTACAATTAATCCAGAATGCGGCAGCTAGACTGGTGACTGGGAGCGGCCGCCGAGACCATATAACACCGGTCTTGAAAGACCTACATTGGCTCCCAGTATGTTTCCGAGCACAATTCAAAGTGTTGGTGCTGACCTTTAAAGCCCTAAACGGCCTTGGTCCAGTATACCTGAAGGAGCGTCTCCACCCCCATCGTTCTGCCCGGACACTGAGGTCCAGCGCCGAGGGCCTTCTGGCGGTTCCCTCATTGCGAGAAGCAAAGCTACAGGGAACCAGGCAGAGGGCCTTCTCAGTAGTGGCGCCCGCCCTGTGGAACGCCCTTCCAGCAGATGCCAAAGCGATAAACAACTACCTGACATTCAGAAGACATCTTAAGGCAGCCCTGTTCAAGGAAGTTTTTAACGTGTGATATTTTACTGTATTTTTGGTTTTTATGGAAGCCGCCCAGAGTGGCTGGGGAGGCCCAGCCAGATGGGCGGGGTATAAATAATAAATTATTATTATTATTATTATTATTATTATTATTATTATTAAGCAGCAGTAAAAGACAGACAGTTTAACTTAGGTTACAAAAAGTGGTAAATGTTTCTAAATTATATGTATAGAAACACAAAGTTGGCTTGCGGGTCGGTTCACCTGCTGGAAAAGAAATGAACAAAGTGTTTGGGAATGCTTCCTCCCAAGGTGAGGGGTGTGACCTAGCTAAGCTGACAGGACAGCTTACTCTGTAACCTCTTCATGCATTAATTAGAGTTAAACATGTTGGTTATATGAGACTGATTTATCCCACAAGTGCGTTCAGGATGATAAACTAGTGTTTCTCACAAGGATGGCTGGAAGCTGGCCACATTCTTTTGGTAGGTTCTGCTGTTTCCCAATATACTGTTGCTCAGCTGTCTTAATAGAATGGACCCATTTACTAGAATGAGTCACGCATTCATTTTTAATGCTCTGCTTTCCTTGGTGGCAACAGAGTTGCCTCCTGGTGCTCTGCAATCTTCATCTGCCACAAGAACTGCTAATTAAGAATGGAAAGTGCAGTCCATGTTTCATAGAGATATACTAGACTGCAAGGATATTGCAGATTATAAGCATGTTCTTTTTTATATTAAAAAAAAAAACCCGAACACACTTGGATTTGCTCTTACAATGGAATGTTTTGCTTTCTCCAGGCTTATTGTCCTTTCACCTGTAATGGCACATACTTGTAGTGATGCTCTTTGGTGAAAATCTCCCTTGAGTTTGCCCTAAACTTCCCTCGGTCATTTTTAACAGGTGGTTTCCCACAAGGAGAGCTTCAGCCCTGTAGGTTTTATAGTCAACTTCCTAATTTAGCAAAGAGACAGTAAGAGCTTGTAAAGCTGACAGCATCTGGCCTAAAGAAGGTTATTTTGCCCGGTTCATTTGATGAGCAGGTGACAGCCAGCCAACCAAGCTTCTCTCTTTGCTATGCTGAACCACTGCAGCAGAGGCTGTGCTCAGCTGGCAAGCAGATTAATCTTTTTATTAGTGAATGTTTTGATGACAAAGCAAAGTACAGGCACTGAAGCAGAACAGACCATTCCTGAGAAAACTGGGTCCGTGAAGAGGAAGTTTTAACAAGTAATTGTGAGGACTAGCATATAGCAAGGCATGTGAGTCCTTTCCAGAGAAGGTTGGAGTCCAGTTAAGGAATGTCGAAGGGCCATGAGAGTGTCTTGCCCTGAAGCAATACAGTGGTACCTCAGGTTAAGTACTTAATTCGTTCCGGAGGTCCGTTCTTAACCTGAAGCACCACTTTAGCTAATGGGGCTTCCTGCTGCTGCTGCACCGCTGGAGCACGATTTCTGTTCTCATCCTGAAGCAAAGTTCTCAACCTGAAGCACTATTTCTGGGTTAGCGGAGTCTGTAACCTGAAGCGTATGTAACCTGAAGCGCATGTAACCACTGTACTTGTCTGGAGCTTGGGGCTTGGCAAATGAATGCTAATAGTTCAGCAATTTGTTCCATGGCTAGAACGGCAGACCTCCGAGCTGAGGGTGTTGCAATCTAGGTGTCTATGATAAACACCTAGATTCCAATTTGAGCTGGACTGAAAAAGAGACATGGAAAGCTAAATTAGGGCTCTGTGAAAATTTTAGGGTGTTGGCTGTGAGGGCAGTGGGCATTGGCTGTCTGTTAGCAGGTTTAAGCTGTTCCTCCATCTATGCTCAGACTGTATATCTGTAAATAAGCACAACTACAAAATGCTCTGAAGCCTTCAGTGGCCTTTCAAAGGAAACCACTCCTGGGTCAAGTGGAACTTTTCAACTCTTGGAGAAGTGGGGCGAGCTTAACAGTATTATTACTTATTAACGGTGGGCATTAGTGTCATATCTGAGAGCAGTAGATAAAACTCTTCCGCCAGAAATAAGCACTGTTACAATATTAAAATGGGACCTTGCTCTCAAGATTGCATGCCAAGGTTAAAAAGACCCCACATACAGGTTGGAATGAAGCAGGCTGTGGTGCTATGCTATTATTCATTGCTAGGCGGGAAGTAGGTTTATCTCTCCAGAGTCCTTGGTAGGGATGTCACCTTTTAGCGGTGTCCTGCTTTTACAAATGAGTTAGATCAGGCAGCCTGGAAATGGGAGTGTGATTGCGCAGCAGCTGCTGTGTCTCTTCAGCATGGCAAAACCAATCCAGATTGGTGCTGTTTACATGTAGGCAAGCCAACGCAACGCAGAGGTTAATGAATTATTGAGCACCTCTCTTAAATTGGCTGGGGCATAATTAACTTTACTCTTTAAAGTGCTGGGTCCAGGGGGGAAGCTCGCAATGTGCAGGGAAAGGGGGGGGGAGAATGCCATTTTTCACAACACTATGTGGCAGATTGAGAAGCAGGGGAGGAGTGGGAAAACAAAGATAAATTGAGTGAGATAACCTCGTTGTAGATACACTTGAAGAATAACGGCAGGTAGGGAAGGATGGAAGTAAGGAAAACTAAAAGCTACCACCTGCGTTCATCTCCCACTATCACACACAAACACACTCCAACTGGGTCCCATATTACAACATGTTTACTTTGTTTCAGGACATTCAATGGGTGCCATTTTGTCTGATATCATCTATAATGTTCTTCCCCTTCCATTTGTATAGTCCCGTTCTGTGTCCATTCTTGGTCACTCTACATCAGTGATGGCCAAACTTGGCCCTCCAGCTGTTTTGGGACCACAATTCCCATCATCCCTGACAACTTGTCCTGTTAGCTAGGGGTGATGGGAGTTGTAGTCCCAAAACAGCTGGAGGGCCAAGTTTGGCCATCACTTCTCTACAGTGACAAAGGGAAGCTTGGGAACTGGCCTTTCTGTAGAAGCTGACTGCTTAACAACTACCCAATGGGTGAAATTGATCCTGCTACTGTCTGTCATAACCTGCCTCACTGGGTTGTTGTGCTGATAAAGGGGAGGGAATGGACCACATGTGTCACCCTAAGGACCTCAGAGGAAAAGAATGGCTCAGTGAAATAGTGAACTCAGAAAAGTCTATCTGAATTGATCCTCAGCCTTAAGAAAGCTTTTGGCACCTGATCACTATACCAACACCAGACATTAAAACAACAAGTCTATTTGTTAGATTACTTTAGAATGATAAGGTCAGATAGGTTCTTAAAGCAAACAAAGTGGCCAACCCTATTAAAAATAGAAACTACATAATTTCAGTACAGAAACAGGTAAAAAAAAAAGAAAACAAGCAACAAATAACAAACACAAAATAGCAAATAAGATGCCACATGTAATTAGTAATTATTTATGTATCACATATTTCCCGCGCCCTCCTCTTTCTAGGCAAGATTATCCTCTTAGTTCGGAAACATCAAAGAAACAAATCAGCTGAAACAAATCACTGAAGCATGTTCAGAAATTTCTGACTCCCTCTCCATTCCACGCACACACACTGTGTTATTTGTGCTGCAACCTTCCTTATACCTGTGTGGTGACAATCAGTAATGTAACCCTATGGCCAGGGAGAAGAGAGCACCTTTTAGGCGTTTGAGTTAAGCCATCTTTACTGGCCCAGAAAACGATGCCTGGGTTACTTGTTGCAAACAAAAGATGTGCAAGCTGATAGAAAGAAGAGGGTTGTGGTGGTTTTTCTTTAGCTAGATGAAATGCCACTTTGAGTTACTCTGCTACCCAAAGCTCTTATTTTATTGTTGGCTGATGCTGGTAATTCTTCTCCGTGCTGCTTGTCTTTTGTGTTTGTCCTTTGATCTCCACCAGCTCTCTTGTGACTCTCGCTGTTTAGTCTTGATGCACACAACACACAAAACATTTGCTTGCTTCATTTTCTTGGGGTTTTTTTTGTTTTGTTTTGTTTTGCTCCTTTGTGACAGTTGGCATTCATATTCTCTTCCTGTATGGTATTTGCTGTCTCTCTCGTGTTATCCTGGCGGAGTTCGCAGATGATGAGCCCACTTGAGGCTGTCTCTTTAGTCGCTTCCAAAGTTTAGTCAGAGTTGGCTGAGCTTTTTTTGCCCAATGGCTACTGGTCAACCCTCGGGGGGGGGGGTCACATGCCAGTGATGGATGTGGTCATCCTACACTCTATTATTATTACAGTGGTACCTCAGGTTAAGAACTTAATTCATTCTGGAGGTCCATTCTTAACCTGAAACTGTTCTTAATCTGAGGTACCACTTTAGCTAATAGGGCCTCCTGCTGCCGCCGCGCCACCGGAGCACAATTTCTGTTCTCATCCTGAAGCAAAGTTCTTAACCTGAGGTACTATTTCTGGGTTAATGGAGTCTGTAACCTGAAGCGTCTGTAACCCAAGGTACCACTGTATTATTATTATTCGCCATCCTTTTTACCTGATGTGATTCAAAGCAGCTTGCATACACACACACACACACACACACACACACCTCAGCTGATTCAAGGTGATTTGCTTGTATGCTTACCTTTCAGCCTTGTGTAGTGTGGGCTGCCAGTGCCCGGGGCTACATGGAAGCGTGGGTGGGAAGGAGCCCCCTAACAATGTTGCACCCAGGGTAACTGCCCCTGTGGAGCACACACACACACCATGCTACCCCACTGGTCTTGTGGATTGCTCTTTTGTGATTGACTTCATACCTTGGTCTATGTTTTTAATGGGAAGCAACTTTGAAATCTCTTGTGACGAGCCAATATTTGTCCAATCACTGTCGACTGACAAGGAGGCTTTACAAAATGTGCCTA
This sequence comes from Podarcis melisellensis, assembly GCF_964234715.1. Lineage (NCBI taxonomy): Eukaryota > Metazoa > Chordata > Lepidosauria > Squamata > Lacertidae > Podarcis > Podarcis melisellensis. The sequence goes on from NC_138531.1 coordinate 39,328,051, forward strand.
TCTAGTGGCCTCCACTTTAAGCTGGTTGCTTCCTAATGTAAAGGTAGTGGATCAGGGACTCAGTACATGGTCCGTGGTAAATGCCTAAATGAATTCTTCCTTGGCTGCTGCTCATTTAAATGTGCAAATTTTTCCTCCCTTAAAAGAAAAACCACTTCACTTTTTTATAATCTGCTCCAAAAACTTCCCTGACCCCCCTGCTTCTCCTCTCTCTCTCAGGCATTGGCTGATCCACTCTAATATAGCTGCACAGTTTATTTGCAGGCAGAAATATGGAAGCCCCTCTGCCTGTCTTTGGCATGAATGAACAGGCATGCCTGGACAGCTCTAAGATGGATATCTGGCTGCTAAGGAGAGCTTCATGTTTAAATTGATGAGCCAGGTTGATGAGCAATTTCATGTTAAATTTAGCCACTTCATCATGTCCTGTGTCTCACAGGCTTTTAACTCACACCTTTTGGAACAGTTTCAAAATCTTTCAATGAAAACAGACAGGTTATGTGTGTTGCTTGTGTATGTGATGAGTCCGAGAGCCAATTACTTTCCAATTTTATAAGGGCCATGTGAAGATAAAAGCATCAAAACCGATAAAAGCTACTGAAATGAGTTGAACTGAAACAGTGCTCCGTCTGTACATAACCATTGAATTGTTTTCCGTACATTTATTTCAGTATATCTTTGCCTACTTGAAGCCTGCATTTCCCAGACGCAGATATCAATTTAGCAATAGGAAGGACACCCACACAGCACTATCCTCCAAGTGCTCGAAATACCCTCATTTAAATTAGCAGGAGGTGATCTGCAGACTTGAGGCAGAAGCAGCGATCAATTGCATTGATGAGCCTTCTTCCTGCAAGATGCGTTGGTAATTGGGAGGAAAACACATGTTAGGAGTTTGCTGGAGATAAGACTCAAAGCTAAAGCAAGTCTCACTTATCTCTTGAACATGTGTTACCACAGCTGCTCGTTTAAAAATGGCATAGAGTTTAATATTTAGGGCAGATGGGATTGCGGGGGTGGGGAAGAATTGTTGGCACTGGACTTGTTTGCACTATTCTTACTGGGCAAGGATTCATTATTTCCCCTCCCCATCATATTTTGGATAATTAGGACAAGACATACCATTTTGGAGGCTTTCAGGGACTTCCTAGCCAAGTGCCAGCAGGGAGGCAAGAAATGGCCTTTTCCCAAGGACCTATTTCTTATCATGTATGTGTTCTTGAAGGACAGTGGGCTAGCCAGAAAATTTATATTTGCTCTAAATAATAATTATAATCATAATACCCTGCCCATCTGGCTGGGTTTCCCCATCCATTCCCATTATATTGTCTTTGAATCTGTGCACCCCAGCAAAATAATATGTTTTTAATGCACATACAATTGCTTGTGCACATGATGCTCAAAGAAAATATCTGAGTTGCCTGTTCACAAATTTCTGACTCCCTGTGAGGGAAATAAGAATCTCTCAACATCTCTTAACCCCCTACATGCATATAATTAATTAAAAAAGAAAAAGAAAGCAGGGGTTGGTAGAGGAAAGGGAGCTGGCACAGTCATAGGTCATGATCCGAAAGGCTGCATAGCAAGCGCTCCATGAACGATGTGGCTTCTGAGTCTCCTCCCAACAGATCCCTCAACTGCTTGACAAGCCATTTTTAAAGCTCAGAACTTTCCTCCCACACTCCTCTTTTAGCATCTCCTCAGGGCATATCTATGCTAAAGAGCCAATCTGCATATTCAGAATGAGGTGGTAGGTAGAGTGATGTGGTAGAATTCTGGGCTGTACTACTTCAGACTGCAAGTGAGTGTGGGTGGGTGTCATGTTTTTGAATACTTTTGGTTGGGGGAGGGGGGAAACATGCTAAATTTCTCTCCATGATGTAACTACTTTGCCACATTGGGGTCAGTATTTTTATTTGGAAAGGTTTAGCATAGATCCACAGTGATTTCTTTTTTCTTTTTTAATGTGAACAAGGATTCAAAAAGAATAACCCCTCTACTGAGGTGGTATAGTCTAGAATGCTCCCATGTCAGTAGGGCTGGAGGAGAAAATCAATTTGGTTTCTGTTTAAAGGCAAACCTACCTAATTCATGTTTACTGAAAAATTCCAGGAAGCAAAAACAGCCATCCTTCAAATTACCTGAATTTTGCAATGCAGTTCACCAGCCAAGTAACATGTACAAAAATGCGAGTGCTAGGATCAAGTATGCCTAAAAATGTATACATTAGTGAAACTAACATACATAAAAAATTCATTATGTTACAGAAAATTATTGGGCAAAATTGCATTCAAATATGTATCAGGAGAAATTTGCACCAAGTTGCCGATGAATTTTCATGAGGGTTGTTTTAAAATTTCACAAACGTATGTGGAAATGTGCAGAACTGAAGACTGGAAAAATTAGAAATGGATAAAAAGCATAAGTCACAGATGTAACCATCCCTGCATGTCAGTCTTGCACCTCATTCTGTATAATGGGTACGACAGCTAGTGAAGCAGCGGTTTCTTCTCCTGGCAACTGTATTTCTTTGAGATGGATATGAACCTGTAACATAATTCTCAATATCCTTGCCAAAACTTCCATTCTCAGATTGGAGAGGGGGACACCCATCTCCCCCCCCCCCACTCCACCTCTTTCCCCCTTTTTTTCCTAATGTCTCAACAAATGAAACTGATTTGTAAAAATGTTACATGGGGTGGGGAATGTGAGAGAGAGACATTGCACACACTTTTGTAAATCAAGAAAATCATAAATAAATAAATAGAATGGGGGGGCAGTAAGAGAAAACTATTACATTAGAATAACAACCCTATGGCCCTGGAAGGGTTTTGAAGGTTTCTTCTCTTTTAAAAAAAAATATTTTTGTTGATTTCCAAAAAATATAATAGAGCAACCTTGAGTATACATACATAGCAGAATCCACCCGCAGACAAAAATGATAGAATTCCTGATACAGAGTCAGACTAGATCGCAGCAAATGATCGAATTATAATAAAAGAGTTGTTCCTAGATCTGTATGATTATTATGGGTCAGTATAGCCCCTACATAGGGAAGCATGGATCTTGGGAGGGCCTGATAATTTTGAGTCCTAATTAATAAAGGGAAACATTTAAAACTGCACTTCCTAGCCAATCTTTCTTCGCTTTGCCTCTCACCACCCGCCTGCGTTGTGTAAGACATTTGGACAGGACTGTAACCCAGATATTATTGAACCATGACTACCATTATTGTGTACCATGTACCATATAGCATTATTATACATGACTACCATTGTTTAGCAATGACCATCTGAGCTCCCACCAGTAAATAATAAAAAAAATAAACAAGGCAAGTTATTTATCCTTAAATGTCAGATTAAGGTCACTTTCCAGAGCTTGCAGTGCTAAGCAAAGGGCAAGCAATAGGAATTAGTAGTTTCCCCAAGACAGTGTGAGGAGGTGCTGCAAGGGTGTGTGAGGGAGCGACTCACACATAAGGAAGTCTCTCTAAATTGCTGTCGCCTCCTTCATCAGGAACTCCAGGCTGGCATGTGTAAAGTAGAAGCTCATTATTTTGGGGGAAATCTGGACAAGCCAGATGAACGTCTCCTATAATAAGCTATTAGCATATTTGAGAGTTTCCAAATAAATTTAAAACACAAAACAGTGGCTGCTGAGAACCTGTTCTCCTTTAATTAACCTTCTGACCTGGATTTGCATTGCTTCTGCGTGCAGCACTAAGGAACAGGAAAAGCGTCCTGGGAACGCAGCTTCGCTCTATGCTTATGCAAGTGCTATTAAAGGTTTTAAAAGGAACTCAGTTCATTGCAAATTTACCAGGGCATGTTTCCCTTGGTGAGGAAGTTAAATCAAATAGCTACCTTTTCGGAAAGGGGGGGGAAATCCACCCAATTTATAATTTTATTTTCTTTGGGGTGCTGAGCACTTAGACCAGGCTTCCTCAAACTCGGCCCTCCAGTTGTTTTTGGCCTACAACTCCCATGATCCCTAGCTAGCAGGACCAGTGGTCAGGGATGATGGGAATTGCAGTCTCAAAACATCTGGAGGGCCGAGGTTGAGGAAGCCTGACTTAGACTCATAGGAGACTTACACAGAAGCATGCAGAAGACTTATGTGGAACTACTAAAGGGATGGTATTATTCAGAGTAGACCCACTGAAACGACAGGCTCTAACTTAGTTGTGCTCATTAATTTCAACGAGCCCACACTGAGTAAAACTTAGTTGAATACCACCCAAGCTATCCAAGCAACGTTTAGTCAGGCAAATTACATGTGTGAAAGAGTTGTGTTGGGATGTCTAAATGTCAGGTCAGATCTGCAACAGAAATGAAAACCAGCTTCATATTTTGTCAGTACAGGACATTGCAAAGGGGCTGTTGTTGGGATAGAGATAGAAACCTCTAAAAGCAAGTTTCCTAGCACGCTTTACAGAATAACAGTTCTTAGGATTGTTTTGAGGAAGCCAGTGTTGTTTTGCATAATACTAAAACTGCTATTCATAATCCATCCTCGAGAAGCTTAACATATCACACAAGGGGAGTTATCTCATTTTCACAGCAACCATGTGAGGTAGGTTGGGCTGGCAGATAGTGACTGGCCCAAGGTCTCCCAATGCTTTTCATGGATACCGCTCAACTGCCCTAATTAAATTGGGACATCCTGTTTGGGGGCCCTGTACCCTCACACGAAAGCATGGCACTCAAAAACATGTGAGAGCACAGGGCCCCAAACACATGTGTACTTTCACACGGGTCACATGACTTGCTTGGGAACACAGCTCAGAAGACATGCATCAGTTTTTGGCCTGGACTTGCTGAAGGGTATGTTCACTGCCAGTACTGAACTAAATGGGACAAGGCCGTGTCCTACGGTCTGGTCATGACATCTGTCCACCACTCCATTGGGAAATCGACAGAATTACAGGATATCCAAGTGTTCTTTTGTCAGAAATATTGTGGCACTGCCCATTTGGAAAGCAACATTATGAACAGAGCTCTTGCTCAACAGCTAAGGGCAAAAACTTAAATGAGATTTGCATAGACGATTAACCGCCTTTCCCTTCCGTTGCTCACCCTCCAGGATGAAGATGGTGCTCGCGACAGCCGGTTTAACTTCGGCGGCTATGGGATGGGTCACTGCCTCCAGGTGAAAGATGGCGCTGCCATCAAAGCCACGCCTCCCAACCCGCCCCCGCCCCCACCGCCAAAGGATTCCGATTCCATCAAAAAGAGGTTTGTGGACCGTGCCAAAAGGATCGACACCATATCCCGAGCGGCGTTCCCGCTGGCCTTTCTCATCTTCAATATATTTTACTGGATTACGTACAAAATTATACGCCACGAGGATATACACAAAGATTAGAAACGTTTCTGTCTGAGCTGGGACCTTCTAGCCAAAGTGACTCTCTTGTAAATAAAGAGTGAAATGTCTTTCCTGTCATTGACTGAGGGTTTTGATTTCTGTGGTACTAAAGAGAAAGGGTGGGGTTAGAAGAGGAAGAAAAACAGAAAGGAAAGTTTTGGTAACAATTGCACAAAATGAGATACTGTGGGATCACCAAACGAGGATTTGCCCTGATTTCCTCCTCTTGCTACGTGGTCCTTCCAGACTCTTGCCAAAATCAAGCAAACCTAAATGGGGCCATTTTCCCTCTCTCCAACCCCCCCCCCCAGTGTCTCTAAGCTGTATTTAAGAAATACTTTAAAGCATCTACCATGGGACTGTCTGTAATGGCTGCACTGCAATGAGTTTAAAGAGGACCAAACCTTTTTTCAGGGTAACGCTGCCTTTCTATATGAAACAAGTCTAAGCTACATTCCATTAATGTCTGTAGTTAATGATTTGCCCAGAAGTCCCTTTGTGGATTGTAAATTATTTCTACTAACAGGGCATGGGGGGGTGTCAAGGGGGACGATTTATACTTTAATATCCTTGTGGGTGTGCATTTTAATATTCCTGCTTTCCTAGAACTGTAGTTTTTGAGGTCCAACTTGTGTAGGGTGTGGTTAATTTCATAGTGTCCACTTGTAGAAACAACCTGAGAAATGGCTGGTTTTATCTTGGTTCCAAGACAGTGCACTTATTTCATTTCAATTCATTTCTGCCTGGTTATTACTATATTTTTTATTATTGATGACATTCAGCATAAGGTGCCAAAACTGTAATTTGACCTATCGTATTTCCCTGTATCACACTGTTGATTAAAAACTTGTTTCCTGACCTAGCTCAGTTTAGCATTGACTTTCTATTGCTGCTCTCATTGTAGCTGCGAGTTGATAGCTCTGTAGGTAAACACGACTCGTTTACAGACCTCTAATTTATATCTTTACTATAAAAAAAAGAAAGAAAGAAAAAAGTGGCTATCATTTTAAATATCATTGACTTATCTGAAGAATTTTAAAAACTGTACTGTGATTTTCATAACCTGTTAACCTTTTGGTGCCAGAGCTATGTGGTCCAAATCCTTGCTATGTGTTCTAATGTAGAAATAAAAAGTAAACGGAAACCAAACAAAAAAATGAGGTATTTTTGCTTACATGGGTGGCATTTCAATCAACTTGTTTTTATTATCGTTGTTAGCTGCCCTGACCCCGGTCTTGGCTGGGGAGGGCGGGGTATAAAGAAAATATTATTATTATTATTATTATTATTATTATTATTATTATATTTTTTATTTTTTAAAAGCTTTGCTATTTCACATTTTCTGCAAAAGGGTTTACTGCAAAAAAAATTAAAATGTATTATTGATTGGGGTTGGGCATATTTTCCTTTTATGGCTGCTAGTTCTTGTTGCAAGAAAAAACCCAACCCACAAACTGAACTGTTATGGTTGCTTCCAGATGACCTATTTTATTGAGAAGTAATTCTGACTTGTTTGCACAGAGTTTATGAAGACACTCTGTGCTGTCCACTGTTTACTGAGCATTCATCTTTATTTGTTTGCAGAGAAGTTATATGGTTCCCTGCAAATCAGTTGCTATCCCACACTTTCTAGGGCATTTTACCATCACTTTCCTTGCTGAAAAAAAGTATTTTTGTTTGCTTTTTGAATTACATTTGTTTCACAATACTGCCAAAGTTTATTAAAGCAGCCCTGTTTAGGGAAGTTTTTAATATTTAATGCTGTATTGTTTTTAACACTTGATTGGAAGACTCCCAGAGTGGCTGGGGAAACTCAGCCAGATGGGCGGGGTATAAATAATAAATTATTATTATTATTATAAATCCATTTAAATTAGGCAAATCTACATTTCCAAGTATGTGACTGAATTGCTCCTGCAATTTAGTGATCATCTGAAAGCTACCTTGGGACAGAGGGAGTAAGGCCATTTCTAGGCTGTTGCTATTTTGAGGGATGATTAAATCACACACCAACAAATTAAGGTTGCAGAATTAAAGTGGATTTGTTGCTCTTGCAACAAACCGATTTAAAAATAATAATCCAACTCTTTGCTGTAAGGAAGGTGACAGGAATATGCACTGGAAATTGTGTTGTAACATTTGCTTGACGGAACATCATGTAATTTCCCTGCAAACAAATGAGAACGAATGTTCAATAAGCAGCAGACATCCTATTACCTCCACATAAACTTTCTCCAAACATGTCGGAATAAATGCTTAATAAGGAGGGTGTGTCTGGAAGCTACCCAAGTCTCTGGGAATCCCAGGTAAGTGCATATCTATGGGTTTTATACTGATGAAATTGCCAGAGAAGATTCACAAATAATTAGAATTATACAAAAAGAAAGAATTAGAATTATAGCTGTTTAAAATCTTTTATTTCCTGAAAGATCCTCCATTATTACAAAGCAAGGATCAGCAATGATTCTCTTTAGTACTACTTGTATTTTTTGTTCAATATTTATTAACATCTTGTTTCCGTGCTCTTATCTTATAAGCTACCATTGCCATCTGTTACAAGAAATGAAATGTATTATCAGCCAAATCACAACAATGCTTTCATTTCAAATGAAATTCCTTCATTAATCTTAAGCATTCTTTCCCCCCCTCCCCCACTTGGTCAATTAATAGTTAATTTTTAGTTAATGCATCTATTTATCAAATCGTTTTAACAGAACCATGTTAACCATTCTTTTGTGATGTCTGTCTCCAAAGAGAAACATGGAGATTGAGCAAGAATTATGTAGTGCCATGTGGTTCTTTTCCCCCAAAAGGTGTAGAGAATGCCTGAAACTAGCACCAGAGGTCAAAATGGCTGAGCACCTGCCAAGGTGCCACCTCACAGAAAAGATCCCACCACTGAGAGCATCTGAGTCCTGCTGCTTTTTCTCCCTGTTGTTTATTGTTTGGCCCAGAAGGGATTGTAGAAGTGAATAGCAATGGAGGAAAGGACAATGAGCGACAGCTGCCCTCTGCTTCAAGTGTTGGCAGATGCTAGGCTTGTGCAATCCACTTTATTTATATCTTCTTCTTCTTTTGTTACTATAATCCCAAGGTCCACTAATGGGAAACAGGTGAAAAACATTGACTCAGGAGGCAGAACATACTGGAAGAATTCAGGACAAGGTGCCTATGATCCCCAAAGTAGCAAATGATTTTGCCGGATGATAAAACTTACCATTCCTGACCATTTGTCGTGCTTGCTTGGGCTGATGGGAGATGGAGTCTGGCAACAGATGTCAAGCCTTTGTTTTCTCTCAAAAAATTTTTGTTTCAGGAGAAAGTACTCTGTCACTGGGCTGCAGCCCTTCCCCTTCCTTTCTCTGGCAGAACTTGTGCTATACGGGGCTTCAGAATAGGCAGAAATTCAACAGGGCAGGAGTTGTTCACTCTGGAAAATGCCAGCTCTGCTTTACATTTGCCCAGAGTCTTGTTATTAGCTGAAAAGGGAAATGTTGAGGGGAAGTCAGCTCCTTGGAGGCAACAAAACACTACAATTGCACCTGACAGAATTGACCTTAAGAAGGAAGGAGGGGGAAAAACAACCTCACAAACCAATGGCTACTCAGTCAGCAGCAGAGTACTCTCACAGAAAACTTTAGTGCTCCAACAAATGTGAACAGCAAAGTGAATGTCCTGCTATCAGCAGCTATCAAGGTCTCTCAGAGAAAGCGTCCGGAGTGAAGACTCAACCTATTACCAGAATACCAGAAAACAGCAACCAAATTGAAGCAGATATTGAAGCATCTATGCTAATGCTCTGTATTCTAAGGAATACAGAGATAGAATCAAAGAGGAATGAGATTTCATGATCTGTCTCATAGGTATCCCCTTAATTTATTAAATCTGATAGGAAGAGGATAGAGCTGAATAATCCAATTTCCTCTCTCCAAAAATTCTGCCTGACTTGTTGGCATTCATAGTAAATAAATATTTATTTCCTTTTCTAAACAAAATAGATATGGTTTCGACAAAATAAAGCAGTATTCAGTGATCCTGAGAACACAAGCCTGCTTCTATAACTGTAGTGCCTTTACTAGACCCTTTTGGGAATCTAAAGATTAGTCAAGACACAAGGCATTGCATGCTGATGACCTCTTGCTTTGGACAGGACTTAAAATGTGTTTATCGCATCATTCCAAAAAATAAAATGTTCCAATGTAAACACTGACAACGGGAGTTGTTAAAAAGTCATTTCTCCTTTGAACTTTGGAAATGGTATTCAAGGACTTGATTCGTAGCATGTGATTTCATTCACTTAGATAAAAATGCTGTGGAAAGGCGAGTTGGTTTCTTTAAGCCAATTTTCCTCCTGCGCACAAGAGGCACAAGATCCCTGCCACAGCTTTTGCAACATGATTCAATTTCAGTGAGATTGTCCCTACCCTTCATCGCGAAAGCAGGTCAAGTTTGTGAAGGCAAGCCTTGAGGCAGATCACACCTCCAACACCTTTCCCTTAATGCAACCAAGCCGAGCTGTTTAGCAATCCATCTGTAGCCTCGCTCATTTATGCTGACAATGCTTTTGACAGGGCTGCTTGGCTGCATGTTTGATGACAGCAGTTCGGCAGAGTTGGAGCGCTCCCCCATCATTTATAAAGTCGGGTGGGGAATGTATAGAAGCCGCTGCATGTATCAATAGTAATGGATGGTGTTGTGTTAAAGGCCTTTCATCTGGAAGAGACAAATACAGAGCGATGGTCTTGCAACAGGTAATCCATTATGTGAAGGCCACTGGAATCAGTCTGCATGTGATAATTACAACGTGTGTCTGTAGGGACAGCTGTAGGGACAGTCTTGAGTCTACCAGGTTCTTTTCTTTAGGGGGAAAAAGGTGGAGAGGGAATGAGCAGAGGAACTACAAGGGCTTTTTTCAAGTGATGCAGTTATGCACACTATAGGAGCAGGAGAAATGACCCTGAGAAGCAGGATTTGGAACGCTGGTTTACAGAGGTGTCATCTGGCAAATGATGGAGAGGGAAGGCAGGCCTGTTGTGGTGCACAGATGATAAAGACAGAATTTCAGTAATGAGACAAACACTGGATATTTGGGATAAACAGGACTACAGCTGCACAAGTGGACCGATGAAACTTGTGGTTAAAGACAAAAAAAAAATACTTCAGGAAAACATTCAGTCATGGTAAGTGATAACAGTCTCCCAAAGCTGTGAGGCAAAATGCCTATACACTATATAGAAAATATAAGATAAGACAATAAGGCATAATATTTTGATAATTTTAATTTGTGGAATGTTGACATTTATTGGGGGAAGTCTTTGTGTTATCAGTTACAATTCTCAAAGTGCGTTAACAGTTAATCCCTCTTCCCAGGGAATTCTGGGAATTGTAACTCTGTGAGGGGAATAAGGGTCTCCTAACAACTCCCAGCACCTTTAACAAACAACATTTCCCAGGATTCCCACTCATGAATCTATCTGAACCTTATTGATTAGACTCTTCTCTCTCCTTTCCCTCTTTTTATGTGATGCTCCATATAAGGGTGAACAAATCTGTCAATTTTTGGTTCTCTCAGCTTCTCATTTTCACCCATGTTAAAATCAGTTATCCTCATTTCTGATAGATGATAGATAGATATAGATAGATGATGGTGATGATAGATAGATAGATAGATGATAGATAGATAGATAGATAGATAGATAGATAGATAGAGATAGATAGAGATAGATAGATAGATAGAGATAGATAGAGATATAGATAGATAGATGATAGATAGATAGATGATAGATAGATATAGATAGATAGATAGATAGATAGATAGATAGATAGATAGATAGATGATAGATGATATAGATAGATAGATGATAGATAGATAGATAGATAGATATAGATAGATGATAGATAGATAATAGATAGATAGAGATAGATAGATAGATAGATGATAGATAGATAGATGATAGATAGATAGATGATAGATAGATAGATGATAGATAGATAGATAGATAGATAGATAGATAGATAGATAGATGATAGATAGATAGATAGATAGATAGATAGATAGATAGATAGATGATAGATAGATAGATAGATAGATAGATAGATAGATAGATATTCCTTATGGAAATTTATCAGCATTTTAGTGTGGGTTTCCCTTAATCAACACATTTTAGTATTATCTTAAGCACGGAACATATTTGTTGCTGTTGCTGTCAATTATGCCAATGGTGGTTCATAACGGGTGGTAGATGTGGAAGCTCAGGCTTGATGACCTACATTTGCACTAAAATAGAGCCAAAATTGTCTCTGGCCTCTTCAGCAACCTCAGCTTTTGCATCTGGAGTCCATCAGCCCCCCCCCCCCCGCCAGGGCCCACACCCAAAATATATACATTTTTGAAAAGAATTGTCCCTAAAAGAATGCATTTTGTATGTTAGTTTCACTAATATATTCATTTATTTCCACACTTATATCTGCAAAAGAAATTGTACACACTCCTTGGCTGGAGAATTTTGCATTGCAAAATTCAGAAAAGTGTGAATTTTGAACGATTGCTGCGTTTTGGTTCAGATATTGTTTCAGAAAGTGCAATTTTCTACGTTTGCCTTTAAATCCCTCCTCATCCCAACTCCAGATTAGTATTCTAGCACATGAGAGGGCAGTATGTTTCTCCTTTACCCCATCCGACCTCGGTCTTTGATATGCAAGGTCAAGCAAGGTACTGAATAGTGATAGCCAAAGCAAATAAAATGCAAATAAACCAAAAGCTCAAGCAGGAAATGAAACAGAACAGTCAGGAAAGAAATCCATATGCTTTTTCTCACACATACCCCTCCCAATTGAGCTAAAACATTTTAGAATAATGGATGTCTTTTTTAAAAAAATACCATTCCAGTAAAGACTGTTAAGCACAATGACCTTTACACGGCAATGGCAAGCATTACTGGGACTGCCTAGCATTTGATCAAATGGAAGAAACTTTTGGCTAATGTAATATGAGTGAGAGAATCTGATTACCAAAGATGAAGACGTCTCAAGGGAAAGAAAAAGAGAGAGGATGCCATGTCCAGTATATGGGCTCCTCCCAAACTTTTTTTTATTGAGCCTTCATCCTGATTTACTTCCACAAGGCTCATGCGGAGGTTAGACTATGTCTGATTTGCTTGTTTGGTAGTTGTACGTCTTCCCATTAATATTCGCTATTATAATATTCATAATATTCAACCCACACTTTTCAGTTCATTTCCCCACATAGCAGCATCAAAAGAGCCCAGTTCTTATTTTTAGAAGAGGGTAGGGGTTTGTTGCACCAGGCCAGCGTTGACAGAGCACTTTAATCTCCCTTAATTGTGCAAACTTACATTGCCTGTATATCCTTGAATCTCTCTGGCAAAATGCTGCCTCAAGGCAGCTTAGGATCAAAAGGAGACTGTTGAGCAAGGGCTTGAATCAGCGACCTTTTTATTTTTTTGAAAGCTGTTGTGCCACAATCTGAGACTTGCTAAACAGGTACTGTGCCAGGCACAGGAATCCTGAATGGAGAAGGCTGCCACTGTGTGGTTAAGAATGCAGAGGGTGAAATCGCTGCGCTTTTTAACGTCGCAAGCAGGAGTTGCGCATAGTCTCTTTCTCATGGGAGAAAAATAAGAAAAGACGGCTCTTGCATCACTAAATCCTTCTCCTAATCAAATTAACCCTTATGTAAGCAGAATTAACACACCGTCCCCATGAGGAGCAGATAAACCCACACGATTGTTCAAGGCTGCTGCTGCAAACAGTAGAGCTAGATTCCCTCCGTAATAATCGGGAGCATAGGCTGTGATCCCACGTTCAGTTATGTGCACATAACATATGTCGAAACTAATGGGATTTACATCTATGGAACAGAGCATAACATTTCTTGTCAAATGATTTGTTTCCTGCTACAAGGAACAGACTGGAAAAACTGTCCCTCTGCTTATATGTTGAACCCAAGAGATTCCTAAATATTTTGTGGCATATCCCTGCCTGATTACCAGCTTCATCAGGAAGCAACATTAATATTTAAATGTCACATTTTGCTGCCTCATTTTAGTGCCAAAATTATTAATCCTGCCACAGTTTCAGTCTTGACATTTTTTTAGATCCCTTGATGAATTTCAGATTTATAGTCGGCCCCTGTAATATCTCCTCAATCAATTTTGTCATAGTTCATTTCGTGTCTGGCAACACAATTGCATCATGTGGCTTGTTCTCATTATATTAGCGGTGAACTGGAAGTTTAGCTCTTCCTCACCCCTGCCCTTCCATCTTGGCTTTTAGTTCAATTTTTCTAGATGGTTTTTGGCCTTGTTGAACGCCCTCCCATCAGATGTCAAGGAGAATAAGAACTACACAACTTTCAGAAGACATCTATAGGCAGGCCTGTATCAGAAAGTTTTTGACGTTTGACATTTTATGTTTTTATATTCTGCTGGAAGCCGCCCAGAGTGGTTGGGCAAGCTTAGTCAGATGGGCAGGGTATAGATAATAAAATTATCAACATTCTTATTACTGATTAGAATGATGGTATATGCAAAATGAGGGCAGGGAGTATCTTCAACCAATTGAGTAGATAGGCCTCATCTGCACTACACATTTAAAGCAGTGTTCCTCTGCTTTAACCAGTCATGGCTTTCTACAAATAATCAAGAAAAGGGTAGAGAGCTGTTAGGACTGGACACCCGTATTCCATAGTCTCCAGCTGTCTCCCAAATGCCAGGACCAAGTGTTTCAGGAGGTTATAGAGCACCCACTGGTTATCAAGCATTCCTTCTGATTTGTTTGCAGTGAGGTTGTACAGTGTCGTGTCACACAATCATTGTCCCACACTTTCCCCTGCATTTTTTATAAAGCTGGTTTATGAAATCTGCTTTCACAAGAGTTCCAAACACACTTTAATTGTTCAACCTGGCTTTGCCAGTATGTGGTTAAACCCCACATACAAAATTGTGACAGTCTAGACCGATGGCTACATCATCTCCCTTTAAGCAAAGGAGCAAAATAATAATGGTGGTTTTTTTTTAATCCAGCATCAATACTCTAACATGTCAAGAAAAACCAGGGGTTTCTGGGAAACGTTGACAACATTAACTAATAACTGCCCTTCACTCTCTTCTTCCTGACCTACCTGGCTGATGTCTCTGAAAACGTTGCATCTTCTTTTTAGGTTTGAATCATCTCCTGGGATTAAATCTCGGAACAATCCACTTCATTTACCTCTGATCTCCTTATGGAAAAAGCCAAGAAGTGCTTCCTTGGGAATGATTACACTCATTCAGATTGGCTAATACACTGTAATGGATTACAAAGACAACTAAAGAACAGCTTAGATGTAAGGCTATTTACTAAATATCCCTCCCCGCCTTGCAAAAAAGAAAGAAAGAAATCAGATGCATTTGCTAACTAGGTGGCAGCCTTTCAGGTTTACACACAAATGCTGTTTCCCCAAAACCCTTTCTATTGTGATTACTTGTTGCTGTTTTTTCACTCTGTGTTGATTTGCAGAACCATAAACGTTATTTTAAACTTATCTCTTTATCTTATTTTATTTCTGTGCTACCAACTACATTCAGCTTTCAAGATATTGTTAGCATTACGTTTATTCTATTCCTCTGACATGATGTCTCCCAAACTTGGGTCTCCAGCTTTTTTTCAGATTACAATTCCCATCATCCCTGCCCACTGGTCCTGATAGCTAGGGATGATGGGAGTTGTAGTCTAAAAAAACCATGCAGAGGATGAACATTAGGAAAATGTTATACTGTATACATGCAAGAATAAGTTGCTTCTGGGGGCCCTCTGAGATTGGTATGTGTTATTCAATTCAATCTGATGCTCATCCCATAAACTATTTTTGGTTTGTTTGGTTGTTGTTTTTTACAGACAGCATGGGTATTTATCAGCAGTCAAGGCAAATGTCACAATGAAATGTTTCGGAAGCAGTAGCTGACTATATTTCAAAACATAATTGGCTCTTTGAATCTAGAGAAAGAGATGCCGAGGCTGTTTGCGCCGCACTTGGCTGTGCCAGAGAAGCAGATACCGGCCAGAATAAAGAACATTTGTAAAGCAAACAATGCTCAAGGGGAAAAGAAGAAAATGTACAAGGAAGCAGACAGACATGGGCAGCGTTATTCTCAAGGGCACAGCAGACATGTAATTATAAAAATGATAAAGTAAAATGCATTTACCCTGGCTTCATGTATTTTTTTCAGCATAGCTTTTAAACCTTGTTTAGGGTCCCTGGGTTGGTGGTGGTGCAAAATCTCTCCCCCATATGCAAAATCTCTGGCATAATTGATGGGCAACTTGGCTGTGGGTATCAAAAATGCATTTGTCAATAAAATGAAAGCATTTACTTTTTTTCAAAAAATATTTGCTCCCCTCCACATATGCATTCCTAAGTTATCTTTCTCATTTGTTAGATTAAACTTTATCAGGTAAACCAGGGTGAAAGCTCAATTTAAAAAGTTGCCTTTAGGAGCCCTGAGGCACTTTGCAATTGCGGACCCATTGGTCCCTTCTGAACACCAGGTAGGGATGGATGAGGAATTTGGCAAAGTTCATATTTAAAGTTGAACCTAGAAAAACTGCTGTTCCTGAAACAATAACGCCAGTCAAAACACAGCCATCCTTCAAGATGTGCATGTCTCTGAATTTTGCAGTGCAGATCTCTAGCCAAGTAATGTGCACAAGAATGCATGTAATAGGGTAACATGGACATATATTAATGAAAATAGTGTTAGGCCTGGACGATGCTGAGTGTTGAGTAAAAGAAAAATCAGATAGTACAGATTGTAAAGAATTATGTCTTGGAAAATAACTGATATTTCATGTATTGAACATGAAAGTTTTTGTCTATTTGCGATGAACCTATGCTCATCGCTACTTCCGACTCCAGTTTCAATGTTATTTTCGAACAATGTCCATGTTCTTCTTTTCTAATGCACAGGTGTGAACAACGCGTCAAAGTAACAAATAGATGATTGTGTTATTCTTTCATAAGAAATTATTAGTGCCATTTTCACTGTAAGTATAGCAAATGGCACCTCAGCACTTCCTCTCTACAGATAACTTCAATGTAATGCTGTACTAAACCATGGTTTCCTGTTACAAAAACTACCTCACAAGCCTCCTGCTCTGCACTTCCCCCTCTTCTTCCATCATGCATGTGAAAAAATTGAAAGCTTTTACTTGAGAACTGACCAGTTTCCCTGTTATATCCAAACTCAACAAACTGTAGTTTTTCCTGACTATGGTTAGTTTATATAAACAAGAATCAAACCTGGTTTGTTATTCTGCTTTGTTAAGTAATCACACTTCCAGCAACCCACAGTCTCTTGATTTCAGGAATCACAAGAAGAGTAAAGGGACCCCTGACCATTAGGACCAGTCGTGACCGACTCTGGGGTTGCGGCGCTCATCTCGCTTTATTGGCCAAGGAAGCCAGCGTTAGACCGCAGACAGCTTCCAGGTCATGTGGCCAGCATGACTAAGCCGCTTCTGGTGAACCAGAGCAGCACACGGAAACGCCGTTTACCTTCCCGCTGGAGCAGTACCTATTGAGCGGTACCTATTTATCTACTTGCTCTTTGTGCTTTCGAACTGCTAGGTTGGCAGGAGCTGGAACTGAACAACAGGAGCTCACCCCATCGGAGGGATTCGAACCGCCGACCTTCTGATCGGCAAGTCCTAGGCTCTGTGGTTTAACCCACAGCGCCACCTGCGTCCCACAGTACTCTGGTTAATTTTAAGTGAAAGCTTTCAATTTCCCATCTATGTATATGAAGGAAGGGGAGAAAGGAAGTGTGGAAGCCCAAATC
The DNA here is from genome assembly GCF_964234715.1 of Podarcis melisellensis. Lineage (NCBI taxonomy): Eukaryota > Metazoa > Chordata > Lepidosauria > Squamata > Lacertidae > Podarcis > Podarcis melisellensis. Next base: position 39,345,252 of record NC_138531.1, read on the forward strand.
TCATTCAGTCTCTTTTTCCTATAGTGTTAAAGCATGACATCCTCACCAGCCTCAGCTCACCAATGGTCATGCAGCAAAGTGTTGTTGTTCTACCATGTCCATCGGAATCATTTATGACTGAAACAGGCAGTGTAGAGAGACAGCAGCTGCTCCTGTTGAATCATTCAGTCATAAAATGAACCTACCTTGAAAGAACAGGTGGTGACCATAAGCCTTCCAACACAGACGACCCCAAAATGAGGGAAATTATCCAGGTGGGAATGAGTGAAAAGAAAAGCACTTGTGGACCTTAGCTCCCACCGCTCTGAGTTTCTGGCGTACTCCACTTTTGGCAGACAGTTAATGGGATGGTTCTGGCTAACGTGAGCTTGGATGAGTTTCTAGGCCTGGAGCAGATGGTACCTTCTGGGTACCTTCTAGATTTTGATACATTTTATTGTAGCCTCACAGCAGGTCCAAAAACTGAGAATCAGCAGCCAACCGTTCCTGGGAGATGATGCATGCATATAAATTGCTGCCTGATACCTGAGGGCAGTGGCTATTGTTCTCTTTTGATCCCAACCTTGATTACAAAGGGTTCTCTCTAGCCTTTGCTCGTGTGATATTCCCATCAGCAGGCACTGCTTACCGGAGCTATGAATATGAAATTGTCTTGCGGAGGCAGCACGCAATGGGGCTTCCCCCTCAAGAAACCGCACATACTCATTCATGCTCAGCCAGTTCCAAAGTGCTCCTGGGCCCGTCGTGAGCATGGATTTGCAAAAGCGGAGGCAATTCCGATAATGCTGCCAACCCTCACAGCAATGGGTCACTGGATCCTCATAAATGTTAATACAATGTTTATAGCTCAGACTTCAGCGCCACATGGACTACAAGCTGTTTCACACTGCCTGGGAGCTCTGTGAGGATGTTGGATTGAGTTGCTTGGGAAATCAGGGCAGTCCCCAAGGTATATTTCAGGCAGTGCTGATTCCACTTTCCCTATACAGTGGTACCTTGGTTTAAGAACAGTCTGGTTTAAGAACGATTTGGTTTATGAACTCTGCAAAACCAGAAATAGTGTCCCAGTTTGAGAACTTTACCTCGGTCTAAGAACAGAATCCGAACAGTGGAAGGTCACCGGCGGCGGGAGGCCTCATTCCCACAAACATGCCCAGGATTTTAGCCCTGCAGTCTAATCCTATGTGTATGAAGAGCACTGCATTCACAAGGAGTTCCCTGCTTCCCCCCCCCCCCCGCAAGTAAGTGTGCATAGTATTTCACACTCTGCCACAATGAATTGTTGCTCTATATAGCACCCATTACGTATGCACCTCCCTGCATTATGCTCTTACACCTCCCTGCAACAATTCTGTTAAGATTGTAATAGTGCCGTCTCACCAAAGAGAAATTCCTTGATATTCTCTGCTGAAATGGATCCTAATGTTAAGTCTTTTTCCAGCCCCCCCCCCGCCCCTTGTACAGTAGTTGTGCAAGACTCTCCAGATTAGTGTGTTGCTTTTGTATCTTTATTTCATCACTAAAATGAATAACAATTCCTGGTGGGGAGAACACGTCATTAGAGCAGAATAAATATAAGGGTTGGATGAATATCTGCCAGTTTTCACTTACGAAGCTAATGTCTGAAATAGTGTGATGGATTAAAATTATGCAGAAGCTGTTTCCCAAGTATTCCTTTAAATTTACAATTATCAAGTTCCCCTATGTTTGACTCTATATGTGATCGCAGCTGTGTTCTTATCCATGCTTTAGAAAGAAGACGCTAAGCAATGAGCTGCAGTTGCTTTGGTAACTCCGTGCCTGGCTTAGCACAGCCAGATCCTCATGTATATACAGGTCGCAGGCTGCCCTTCCTATTCCAGATCATAAATGGATTTACCCTTTTCTGGTGGGCGTGAAATGAGCTCATCAGGTTATAATCGGGCATAGGCATAGGCAAACTCTGCCCTCCAGATGATTTGGGACTACAACTCCCATCATCCCTGACCACTGGTCCTGTTAGCTAGGGATGATGGAAGTTGTAGTCCCAAAATATCCAGAGGGCAGAGTTTGCCTATGCCTGGGTTATAATCATTCCTTCTATGATGTACATAGTCATTACATTTATGCCAGTAATTATTTTCTGTCATTTTATATTATACTTCAGAGAATATCTGAATAAGTCACAACTTCTAACGAATGCATTCAATGTGATCTGAATAAAAGCAGGTAAATTTTAAGATCTGATTGGTTCAGCTCTACTTACCATTCACATTGACGTAGCGCAGAACTTTACATGCCAATTTGATAAAAGGTGAGCCCTTTGCATTCGAATTAGAATTTCATTAGGAAGGACAGTGTTTAAACACCTTTTTTATGTATCTACCTAATCTGTTCCAGGTTGCATTGTATGGAGTTTCATGTATCAGCATTAAATAGCAAATACAGAGTTAAATCTTCATCTATTAAAAGCTTAGTCAAATATGATTGGCTTCATCTGGTGCATTAAAGAGTGCTGTGGAGAAAGTAAGTATTCAAAACTCTGGTGCCACCCCCAAAAGGCCCTGTCTCTCTGCACTCTCTCAAGTATTATGAACAGGTCCTTGCTTCTTGATGAGTCACTGGCCCTTAGTCTCCTGCTTGCTACCACCACTGTCAATCAAATTCCACATGACATGACTAGCAACTGCCCCTCCATCTCAGATAAAATTAGAAAAGATGCAGCAGGTACTGAAGAGAGAAATAACACCCCCCTTTTTTTAAAACTGGAAATCCCAGCTACTGGGATTTAACAATATAAATGCTCTTGAAATCTTAGGGTTCATTGATTCCTGTAAAGCCAATGACTTGTAGCCAACACTGCCGTCTTGGCTCTCTCAGCACAATGTAATCATGGCACATGGACTCTCAGCACAATGATCACCCAAAGCTTTCTATGACTACATGGCCCAAGCAAATCAACAGCTAAAGCAGAGTTCTGAGGTTCATGGCTATCTGCAAGCTCAGATGTTGTCCCAACCCCCGGCATGTCCCTTGAGCAATCCTTTTGAAGATTAGGACACACTCATTCACATGGAGCTTGTCCCAAGCCAATAGACCAGGCAAGTACATGGGCACCTTTGTGAGTAGGCTGGGCCTGCTTGTGCAACCTACAACCGACTTCATGTCAACACTGGTTGCTCACGATCTGACTTAGATAGTGCCTGCCTCCCTAGTGGTGGATGGAGCAGGAGATCAGATAATGCCTCCTCCATGCTTTGGGGAGTGGGGTTTGCTGTCACTGGGGCAGGGCTCTCTTTCTCCTGACAAACTTGTTTGGTCCCAAAGCAGCATCCAGTTCAGCACCTCCCAAGCCAGGATCAAGTTCTACATTATTGTCCCATTCCTTCTCTCCTTCAGAGGAACACTGTCATGGCGCTCATGAGAACTCCTATTGCACAAGCAGAACAGGTTTCTGCTCACACAAGGGGCCTTGCCCTTCATCTCCCCTCCTCCAAAAAAATCTGTTACAATGCGTTGGCTGCAACCCAATATCTGAGACAATCCCATTTCAGCAAGAAGCAGTCTGGCTCCACCACCAAAGTTCCCTCAACAGTTCCCTACCCTTTGCTTAGCTTAGACTTGTCTTAAGACTCAAATTCCTTTAGAGTTAGGAGGCAGTATAACTGCTGAGGAAGTTGAGAAGCTCTCTAATCCTAAACCCACAAAATCAAGTGGAACAATTGTAAATATTTCATCATTTGTACTCAGGAGGCACTTTCAAGGAGGGGAATAGAACGTTCCCCAGACTCCAACTCCCTATTCCCCGCATAAATACACTATATCCTAGCTTTCTTGCTTTTTCTTCAGAAATTGGTGTTGGGATTTAGGTTTAAGTTTGACTGAATGTTTTGTCCATTTCTGTGGCTAAGTATGGGATTCGTGGAATGCTTTAAATTACTTATGTGCTCTTATAACCTAAACTCAAGCTTCAATAGCCCGTGTTTTGAAAGGTCTGGGAATATTGAATGAGTCAGCAGCTCTGCCAGCGTATGACTTCAGGGCAGGTCTTTTGTTCTGACCATTTTTTTGTGTGTCTGGCCAAAACAGAACACCATGTGCCTCTGTTCTCAAAATGGAATATTCCATGCTGGACAGATGCAGAAGATAGACTTAAGGGGCCCAGTTTTCAGAAGTGCTGTGTGTTCACTCAGAATGCAATACAGTGAACATTGCCGAGGCTGGGGAAGCGAGTTTGACAAACTGTGTGTCTTACACTAACTATAACAATATGTCTCAGTGTATTGCCGTCAGTAAGCGACAGTCATTCTCTGTATATCCAGATGTATCGGCCATCAAAATAAGATATTATCTTTTATGGGGGTCCAGCCTGTTGGTTTTTAAATAAATAAATTATATTCTTAGAGGCAAAACATTTATTTTTTTTGCTTGCCTGAATATAGTAAAAAATTCAGACCCATCGCAGTTCCCTAAGGCCTCCCACCTGTACGCCTACATCACTCTCATGTAGCCTGGCAACACCTGATGTTTGTAGCACAGGGATGGGGGATCCTTTCAGCCCAACGGGCTGCATTATCTTATGGACAGACTCAGAAAATACCGTACTTGAGATATGACTCAGGACTGACGGGGGGTGGAATTCTGAGAGCCAGATCTCAAGAGACCCGGGGGAACCCTGACCTGAGCCCCCTGAATGATCGGTCCAGAACTTTCTAGAAGATCTCCTTTTCTGCCTCTCTTGGTCACTAAAGCCCTCGTGGAGTAGGCTAAAGAGCCTTGCAATGTACTAATTGCTACGACCAATATCTAGCTGTATGTATGCCAGACTCAGTGCCATAGGGAAGCGGCTTGTAAAAGATGCCTCATGACCCCGTTTTATCCTCCTTAAATAGCTTTTCTCCACCATTTCCCTCCTTCGCCACAGTAATGCTGTTCAATAATGCAGATGTAATTTTGTGGCTTGATGTTCTATTTTGCTTTTAGAAGGAGGCAGTATGCTTTCCCTCCTCCCCAACCCCCTCATTATTTGGAGCATGCCACTCTCGTCTGTTGTTCTTCCAGCGCTTCAGGAAAGAGAAGACCTTATTTAGAGCAGACATCGCTCATCTGTCATTACTGTCAGACTCTGGGCTTAATCAAGCTGTCTCCGTTTGTTATATTTTGAAGCCAACTCTTCGCTGTGTTTGTATGTGCACACATGCATATACAATACACAGGCCCTTGTCCAAGGAAGGACAAGCGCAACAGATGGCTGTGTGGTGACTCTTAAAACTGGATTGTCACAGAATTCACCTCCATCCGATGGCCAAACTAGATGATACACTAGCTGTCTCTCTGCCTTTAAAAGCAGGTTTAAAAAAACAAATTGTCAGCACTGTGGCCTGGTCCAGACAGACCCTTAAGAATGCATGTAACTTCTATGGTCAAACTCTGGATCATTCCTTCTAACACCAGCAATTTTTATAGGGCAGGGGGGGCCTAACCTTTGGTTCTCCAGATGTTGCAGGACTACAGTTCCCATTATGCCCAACGTTTTGGCCATGCTGACTAGGCCTGATGGGAATAGGAGTGCAACATTGTCTGGAGGGCCACAAGTTAAGCACCCCTGACATAGGGTGCAGGGAGGAAGGTCCCTGAATAAAATGTAATAAGCGCCGTCTCTGTCCTCCAAAACTGATGATAGCACCTATCAGAGCGGAGTGAACAGATCACATGGCAATGCTATCCCTTATCCTCAAGTTACACAGGGTTGAAGATCAAGGCTGTGCCCACATATACACTGAAAGCAGTATTGTGTCACTTTAAGCACCCATTTCCTCCCCCAAATCATCCTTGGAAGTATAGTTTGTTAAGCTGCTGAGAATTGTTAGGAGACCTCGCTATTTCCCTTACAGAGCTACCAGGGTGGTTTAACAATTGATCCCTCTCCACAGGGCAATCTAACAACTGTAGCTCTGTGAGGGAGACAGGAGTCTGCTGCCAATTCTTAGCACCCCTGACTAACTACAGTTAATGAGGATGCGTTTAAAATCCAACTGTTGCTTCTCGTATGCAGATTAGGTCCAAGAGAGCAGTGTTTGTGGCTTAGAAACTTGAAACAGGAAGAGGGTGCTTAATACTTTTCAATCTGCTGCTTGGTCCTGCCAGTTGCTTTCCCCATTATCTCTCATATTTGTGAGAGGCTGTGGAATTTGGGATTAGATAAAAAGTAGGGAGGTTTTAATGGATGGCTGGATGGGGAGAGGGAGGGCTTAAAACCTCCTTCTGCCCAATACGTTTCCATTTTGTGGCAGAATCAAGACAGAGCTTAGCTTCACCTTCACAAGCCAAGGATCTTTCTCAAATCCACATACTCAAAGTTTAATTTCTATTGGTCAACTGAAAGTTGACTTAATTGTTACAGTGCACCCAGGTCATTTCTGGTTAGAAATTAAACTATCATGCCTCAGCAGATGCTTACATAAATGAAAAGAGAACAGTATAAGCCCCCAATGCTAACCAGGGCATAACAAATGTACTTACTCATGCAACAAAGATGAAAGAAAGCAATCTCTTGAGAGTTGAAGCTTTCCTACTGGTCAATGGAATACAAACTTTTTTAAAAAAAACAACAACACACCTCTGGCTTAAAGACAAGAGAATGGGAAATCTAGATGAGAATAAGTTGATCACCAACACCAGACAGAAGTGCTCTTGTTCAGAGATTCTCCAGCCAGCTTGAAACAGAAACCACATATTTACTTATGATGTATTAAAAGCATTTCTATTCCACTTTCATTATAAAAAATTTAAAAAGCAATACACAAAAAAAATGCAAAATCACAATGCATTAAAATGCAGAAACATAACAATAATAGTACTGTAAGTTACAATAAAAATCACTGCTAAAAGCTCAATAGTAAAACTCAGAAGAGCTCTTTGGGATTTCTCTTACTCCTGTACTGAGGAGCAGCTCACTACAAATTACCAAAAGACTTTAAAAAATGGTCTTTTTTCAAACACTCGCTGATCAACAACCATGAAAGAGAGGTGATGGCATTCAGATATATTGGTGTAGTCTTCCAGTCAACAGGACTGCAGGGAGCCCAGTCTGCATGTTTTTGAGAATGCCCAAAGAACTACCATTGCCCTTCCTAGGTTCTTTTTCTCGAAAGGAGGCTCACACGTTCAATTTGTGACTGATGGTGAGAGCCCAACTTACACATGGCTCACAGCTGTGCATTTACAAGGACTTTTAGTAGATATACAATGCAGGATTTTTTGCACAGTAACCTTGGGTTAAGAACTTAATTTGTCCTGGAGCTCCATTCTTAACCTGAAACTGTTCTTAACCTGAGGTACCACTTTAGCTAATGGGGCCTCCCGCTGCCACCGCACGATTTCTGTTCTCATCCTGAAGCAAAGTTCTTAACCCGAGGTACTATTTCTGGGTTAGCGGAGTCTGTAACCTGAAGCGTCTGTAACCCAAGGTACCACTGTACCTTTGGTGTTCCATGTTGCACACCGAATGCCTTAACTCAAAGAGTAGGATCTGGGATGACTCCACTCAAACCACAAGTTACAAAACACATATCAATCCCTGTAGAGTATAGACAGCAGGAATGTACTACTACATAATCCAGTTCCATTTTGGCATGCAAACTTGAAACTGCTATTGGATCAAGTTAAATCTTAATCCCTCTGTCTTAGCCTCTTTTGTTTCATCAGATAACTTCTCCTCTGGTTGGAAGAGAGATGTAAAAGTGGAACTATCACACTTTGGGTCATCGTCCCCTGCTCTGTTACACTTGTGGCCTTGAGAACTAAGGACACAACTAAACAAATCTGGGATGTAGCCCTGCAAGAAAACTAAGCCAGGCAACTGGAAACGGTAGCAAAACCTTCGTTCCAGCTGCTTATCTTTATGCTCTAGAAATTTCCAAATATCATAGAGCTTTCACTTTGGCCTCCTTTAATGCCTTGCCATCTGCTCTGCTGGGAGATGCACACACAAACACACACACACACACACACACACACACACACCGCTTGTAACCACTGTGCCTGCTTGTCAATTGGGAATCAAAACAGTTGAGGACATTCCTTATATATTACTCCCCAGTTCTGATAACCTGCCTCCTTTTGTCAGATTCCACTAACTACTAAATCAGTACCAAAGTGGCAAAATTCAGTGCATTAATAGGAACTGGATGGTTAAGTCTCCTTACCAACCAAACTATCAGTCAGCTAGTGATGTTCTAGGGAAGGATAGGATGCTGAGACAGGTGGCATCCCCTCTTTATCCTAACCCAGGCAAAACTTGTCTAAAGTGAATATCCTTTTGCAAGTGACCTAGAATGGATTTGAAGACACTACGACTGAAGACACTACGTCATCCGAAGCAATTTGAAAAGAAGGGAGTTCAGAAAGAACTGCCGTCTCATGCAGGCTACAGACATGCACAAGCACCTGCAAGGATCGGTGCACATTCACAAGGTCTTTTTTTATTTAAGTTGTGCTTCCCTTCAAAACACTGGAGAAACACCAATGAAGTAAGCAAATCAGTGGATGGAATAAGGTTAGCTTGATGTACTGTAACCTTTAAAAATACAGTGGTACCTCTGGTTACGTACTTAATTCGTTCTGGAGGTCCGTTCTTAACCTGAAACTGTTCTTAACCTGAAGCACCACTTTAGCTAATGGGGCCTCCCGCTGCTTCCGTGGTGCCGCTGCACAATTTCTGTTCTCATCCTGAAGCAAAGTTCTTAACCCGAGGTAATATTTCTGGGTTAGCAGAGTCTGTAACCTGAAGCGTATGTAACCTGAAGCGTATGTAACCCGAGGTACCACTGTACCACATGCAATGACTGGCCACATGGAGTGCTGGTTTTTGCAGAGACTCCTACTCTTGAGCCAAGCATTACAATGACCTGGCAATCATTTTAATCTGTGGAACTGAGGGACGAGGGAATGCCCAACCCACCCTGAAGCACAATAAAAACCTAATCGAACTGCAGGATTATTCCAAAATAGAAGTTGCCGATTGGGAAATATGGGGAGATACTAACCTGTTAAGCAGTTATTTCTGCACTTTTCCTCTACCCAGAAGCAAGAGCTCACAGAAGCATTTATGTGCACTCATGGGTGCAATGAAGCAGGCTCTGCAGCCCGTGCGAAGCACTGGCGAACCTGAGAGGTTTCTTGAGTTTATGAAGATGTTTGCTTGAAGCCAGGTTAAAAGGCAAGAAGCCTCATAAAGTAACTACGGTTTGAAATTCTTGAGGATCCTTTTCAACCCAAGCAGTGCTTTTGATGCACAACACAAAAGGGGTTAAATTCTTTCATTCAGTGACAAGTACGAAAATGAACAGCTTTTATCAACTCAGTTCGTTCCACATATCAAATCAATGACCAGAATGCTACTTTCAAAAGTATTTAATGGATAACTCTCTACAAGTGCATGATAATGTTTTCAGAAAATTGCCAGTCAAAGCTAACAAGGAGTCACTCAAATGGCCGCCAGATATTTCTTCATATTTGCAGGCAGTTTCTTAGACGGGGTAGTTTTCAAGAGCTTAACATCTTTTTGCAACACATGTAAACCCAGCCCTAAGAAAGTTGTCGCTCACTATGCTTCTAGCAGAAGAAGCAGCTATTGCCTACAATATTCTGTATTTCCCCCTTTCCATCTCTTCTACATGAAGAAAACAATTTTAAAATAAGTATATAAATTTGAAGAAACAGGCTTCTTCTATAAATGATAGACCCTTACGTAGCCAGAACCACATGAGAGGTAACAACAGCCGTGGGGAAAACCTCAAGGTTTGCAGACACACAGTAAAAATACCATGAAAGGTAAAAAACTCACAGAAGAGCTTGAGAAGGACTGAACATGGTTCCTGGAATAGAAGAGAACTGTTGAGGAAAGGCAGAAAATTGTGAAGAGGAGGAGCAGAGGGCATGGGACAAAGAGAGAGCGTGGCTGGCTGGCAAGAACCCTGAACAGGAAGACTCCCAATCCAAAATATTTTGCAGCAGGCCCCATTTGCAGAACATAACATCTAAGGGACCTATTGAGAAGAATAACACTAAATAGCCATCATAATGTATAGGTTTGAGCAGAGATTTGGAAACCCATTAAAAACACTGTTTAGTGCATGAAGATTATTAATGAGCTTTCAGCTCTCTGCACAGCTGCAGGGAAACTGCTTCGTTTCACCGATATATGAAATGAAGAACAATTCTGTAATCCCAATATGGAATAAACAATGTTTATTGGGAAGTTTGATGGTATCTAATAGGTGGCGTGATCAAGTTTCCTGTTACTGTAGCTTAAAAAACAGGTTACAACATGCATGTAAACAAGTAAGGCAAATATAAAAAACCAGCCTGTCTCTAGACATGCTGAGATTTAACATTTGTTAGAAAGCCAAGAATCTGGTTTGCCTATGTTGCTAGCTTTCGGTTGCTCAGCAACTCCTGTATCAGTCTGTAAAACACAAATGCAATGTATATTGGGCATCACATTCTCCAACTGTAGTCAACAGAATCAAATGTAAAGATGAGTGGAAAGCTTCTATTCCACCACAATAAAAAGATTTAAAAAGTGTCTGAAGAGAAATAAGTGCAATGGAGCTATTGGAAAGGAGAAGTATCATTGGAGAAAGGCTTTTGGAAACATAAAGAAACATGAAACAGAGGCTGACTTTGGGATGTGCCAACAGGTTGGCTAACATCTGCAACATTCCTTGCACAAGTATGCATAGAAGTTTAAAAGATACCTAATGGAAATATATTCTGGGTATCTTTGTTCATGGAACAGCAGAAGTGTACCCATGAATGTATTGAGAAATGTATTGAGATGCGGTTTTGAAAAAGTGTAGAAATACCACTTGCCAACTCATTTTCAGTGAATATTCTGGCCACAGTACTTCTGTGACCTAATTAGGATAGCAAGCTGCTGGGCAACCTATTCGCTCAGTGAAAAAACAAACAATGGCTACCCTTACTCTCCCATTGTATCAGGGTGCAGAGTTTATGATGCAGGATCTTTTCCGAAGCTATAGTGAAACACAAACTTTTAAAAATCTGTTGGGCACACAAAACAGCAGTGTGGGCGAAACAGAGGAAGGCAGGTGACAGCAAATCAAGGCCTCTGTCTCTCTTTCCCAACCTGTTGCTCTAAGTAGAGAAGCACAAGCATGGAGAGTCTCAATACAGAATACTGACAGAAGGCAGCTTATTGACCACCGTACTTTTTGTTCAGGCAGGCATTTCACCATAGCTCTTTGAAACGTTGCAAAATAATTCCCTTGCAATTGATCACTTGCTGAACAAATATAAGAGCACTAATGGATTCTTCATTTTAATCATAAATAGGAATATGAAGCGCGTCACATTATAGCTTTGGCTAAGAAATAAGTCAAAGAAGTTTGCCAAGCAATGAGCACTGCCATGCAATTGTGTCAGAATTCAGCTGCGATTCAAATACATTCAAAATGAGTCTCCTGTACAAGGACCCACCCACTGTTCGGTTCATACCCAGCATGCATTGCTTCTGCTCCCTTTGAAACTGCTCTCTGAACTGTTGCACCGCAGAGACGCTACTTGCTTCTTTGCTCTCCTCATAAATCAGAGACGAGCGGTTTTCAGGTTGGCTTAGAGCTGCGGAGGAAGCTTGCCGGATAGTGACCATTTCCTTTTCTAAAGTTAGTGCAAGCTGTTCAGCAAGTACCTTCCTGCTTCCTACCCTGAGTGGTTTTATCTTACAGGCTGGTGGCAACGATCTGGTAAGGTTATAAAGGCACTGGAACAAAATCGTTTCATGTCTGTAAAGCAGATTTGTAAAAAAAAAAAGGTCAGTTATCATTGTTCATAAAAATTCACAAGCAGAAGTTTAAATGTAAACCAGAAGCTATTCAGAACATGAAGCACCATACTTAAAGGTGAAAAAAAGAATTTCCCTTTGGAACAAACGCAAAGTATGGGGAAAGGCAGGAGCAAGCAGGGCTCAGTTATACTGACAGTAATGTTCCCTGAGAAGTTACAATTAAGGTTTAGAGCAGGGAGGAGGAACTTGCAGTCCTCTAAACCACAACTCTTCTCTTCCTGATTGTTGACCATGCTGGCTGGAGATGAGAGTTGAAGCCCAATAGCCTATGGGGACTGTGGGTTCCCCATGCCTGGCTTTTACTTAAACAATCTGTTTAAATATTGTGCTCAAAATATGCATTGTAACTGAGATGAGTATGTTTGGTATTAGTAATCTTTGAAAGGGGAAATGAGGTTCTTTGAAGCTATTCAGTGAGCTGAGTTCCATGACCAAGGCAATGAAACCCTATGGGAATTAGGATAGAAACATGTTTACATAAGTGAATTAAGCCGTAATAGAAATCTGTTTCACAACTCAATATTTTATAGTGTTTAAAAGCTCTTTCTAAGGTAGAATACTTGGAAGAATATTCACTGAGCATGAAAACCTGTCCCGTAAAAAATATCCTCTCAGTGAAAACCTGTCCCGTAAAAAATATCCTCTAAAATGACTGAGCAAAATTCTAAGGAAGTTACGTGTATTTTCTATGGCTGTGCCCACCTGCTTCTACCTGGCTTGCATGAATACCAAATTCAAAGTGGAACATCGTATGTTTCCATAAGGTAGATAGCAATGTTAGTTCTGAAAATTCCACAAGGTGTCTTGTTTCAAGTTTATATCATCTTCATTGAATGAAGCCACTGTAATTATAGTTCTGGGGTCTTCTATGCTCCCCTACGCAGATCACTTAAAATGTTTACAAGAGAATCCAATGACCTACTCATCTAGCTAGCATAGCACAGCTATTCAAAATGGTCTTAGATTGCTAGCACAGCAATGGCTATAGCTGTCATGCTCACAAGGCAAAATGAGGTGAGAAAGGTATCTCCAGCTTTTCAATTGCCATTACCTGTAAAATACTGTTAAAGTTCCTTCGAATGGTGTTTTGAGATTCCACTTGAAGACAATGCCATTCAGATTTCCGGATTTACAAGAGATGAAAGTATCGGGATATTCTTTTATTGCTGCACACTCCATTTGTTCCTGCAGCCATGTTTTTATGTGAATCAATGTACAGTCAGACGAAATGATTTGAAGTGACACCTTGTGTGACACTGCACAAAGTGCAACAAGATCTTTTACGGAGCCTGCAGCAGGGGCAGAAAAGCATTCGTGAAATTAAAATGGTGTGCAGGGCATTCAAAGCATCCCTTCAACTGTTTCCCCTTCATTTTAAATCCTTCAATTAAGCAAAATCCTAGATCAAATCTGAGATCTAGATATTGCATTCCTTTAGACTAGCTTATTTTATGATAGGAAGGCATTTGTGGTTAATTTTTGCTGCCCTATTGTAAACTCTTGGTGCCAGTCAACGAGTAATTTAAACTCTGCTTGTTTGGTGACAATATCCCTCCCACATCCTGCAGATCATCCCTAAAACCAACCAAGAACAACCTCTTCGTCGCTCAGGTGACTGCTTCAGAATTATTAAGTCATCTTCCTAGTCACACAAATTAAATTTGAAGCTTTCATCCAGATCAGAGTGGGGTGGAATGAGAGAGAGAATAGACATTGTTTCAGAGACGGGAAGAAATGTTAAGTGTTCCATTGCTTTTTAAAGTAATGTTTTGGCTCTAAAGAAAACTATTGCCACCTATTCAGCTCTTTGGGACCGAACTGGCAAAATACCTAAGTCAGAAACCAAGTAAACCTGTTCTGGGTTCAATTCCTGTTCAAGTCTTCTAACTAAGGTCAACATTTCCTATACTACAGCAGGTAAGCTTAAAAAACAACAACCTGTAGTTCTAGCTTTTAAATATACAGTCCAAAAAGTACAGCAAGTAGCTACCAATCCCTGCATAAAAAGTTTACCTGTGTATTTATAATCTTTTAGATTTATCGAACCTTTTCCAGCAGAAATCTCAGCCAGACTTAATAAAATCTTCCCACATAATAAAGTCATTCTTTTGCTTTTCTGCAGAATTTCGTCATCTCTGCAGCTTCTCTTCGTAGCATGTAACAGTACCACGCAGCCTACTTCATGCAATGCTAAGAAAGGGGACAGCTGGGTAACTGCAGTGAAGGTTTTTGTCCTATCCACCTTCACCTGAGAAGGTTCCCCATTGCACTCCTTCCCATTATGGCAATCGAGCTTGATCCTTTTAAGCAGCGGCTCCAGTTGCCAGTGGGAGGCGGATTCTGCCAGCGCAGCTTTCTTCAACGCAACTACGCTGCAGCGGCACTTAGCTGGAAAAGACGAAGGGCATTTCCGAACCATTACCAAAGATAAACGGACGTCACTGAGCAGCCTGTTCAAAAAAAGAAAAATGCAGACTTAACAAACAAAAAACAAATGCAGGAATGGCAGTGTACTGTGATCTTCTCTTGATATACTTGAGATTTACAGTGTCTTCATAGTAGCAAAAACATACACTAAAATGTACCTTGCATTTATACCATATAAATCTAACATACATTCATCCAACTCAGGATTTTTTTTGCATTTTCTTTTGGAACCATTCTTAACTTTTCTATTTTCTACTGTGGTACCTCGGGTTAAGTACTTAATTCGTTCCAGAGGTCCGTACTTAACCTGAAACTGTTCTTAACCTGAAACACCACTTTAGCTAATGGGGGCTGCCGCGCCGCCGGAGCCCGATTTCTGTTCTCATCCTGAAGCAAAGTTCTTAACCTGAAGCACTATTTCTGGGTTAGCGGAGTCTGTAACCTGAAGCGTATGTAACCCAAGGTACCACTGTATTTCTAAATTTTGCAGTTGTAGGCTATATAATCTCTACCAATAGCAGCATTTATCCGTAGTTAATGTATAGGATTTATACAACTTACATGTCATATGTGTCCATTAGTTTCACTCCAACTACTAAGCTGTCCTCCACCACACGGTACCAAACCTCCTGCACAAGCTGCTCTTTGTCTATAGATGGAGTTGATGTGTCATTATCCAATGGTTCATCCCAGAGGGAAACAAGACCTGCCTTTCAAGAAAAGACACACACATCTACACGTATGCCCAAAACAAGCCTGTGTCACAATTCAAACAATTCCGGAACCAGGAAAATACTACTATTCTTCATATATTTCAGCTAAAAGATTAATCAGTATGGTACATTCCACTTTTACAACAAAATATGCTAAAGAGTTTCCATAACCCTCTATAGGGTTTTTTCCAAACCACAGCTGCAGCTATTTACCTACCTGACAACTTCAAAAACTGCACCCATTTTGAATTGTTCCTTTGTTCTAATTTGAGAGAGAATTCCACCCATTGGTGAACAGATAGAGTTCTGTATTACTCCACATAAACTATGGAAAGGAACCAGTGACTGCAATGCTTTGAGCTGAAAATATATGTATGGCACAGGAACCTTTCTGTGATAGTCATGTCCTTTAGCAACAAAATTTTGTACCTGCATTTCCTTAAAGACTGGCTATTTTTGGCTTTAGTGAAAAAAGTTGACCCCAAACATAGAGAAATATTTCTTACATGGTTACAGCTACCAATGAGTGACTCTTATGCAACGTATTGGAAGCCTGTGTCCCTACCTATTATAGAAGAATGGAAACAAAACCTGTTTATATATATATATATTTTTAAAAAAAAACATGTCTCTGTTACAGAAAAAAAATAAATCTTCATGTAGCATACCTTTTCCGCACTTGGAAGACTGTGTTTTTGGTCTTGAACTAGGTCAATCAATGCTCCACAACTTTCCACCAGAACCTTTTCTTTGAGCCGTAAATGCTGCTGTAGCTCTCGAACAGAAGCAAAACCAGCCTATGGGATACAAAAGAAGTTAAGAGAGTTCATGATGATGACACTGCGAGAGTAGATGCCTTTCTTTTGCAAGATATTAAAAGAGCTAACAGTTGTAGATTCCTCTCTCACTGTTAAAAAAATAAAAACCATAGCTTAACATAGAAATGGGAAGTTCTGTGCTTGCTGTGATAATTATTTGATGAAACCAACAATGCAGAGAGAAAAATCTGTAGCTACTCACTGCAGAAATTGTGCAGTTACCTGAACTTTGGACATTGAGTTTCTTTCAGCAACCTGCCTTTCTTTTATACCCCCAGTCCTCAGCTAGGCTGATGTAGATACCCTTTTGCTCTTTGCCCTTGGACACCTAAACTGCTAATCTGTAGCCCTTCAGATTTTGCCCATAATTTACTGGCAAAACTTATGCCAGTAAAGGCTGAATGGGAATGAATGAATGAATGAATTCTTATGATTCCTGGCCAATGGCATGTTCCCATCAAAGGTCTTCATAAGTGAATTCACAGCAAAGTAGCAGCTAAGGTTATATGTGTCATCCACAGTAGACAACCTCAAAACTTGATGTAAAATAAAGTCAGCAGCAAGGCACCTACAATAAGAAAAGCATCATCATCTCAACGTTAGGTTTTCAAGGACGTATACAAGGCAGGAGAAGGAGGCCAGACAATAACTCCTAGTGCTTATCCCTTATTTTCATTTGGGTTGGAAAGTGAATCATGGGCAATAAGCCTTTCTTTCCTAGCTTCCAAACAAACTAGTGATGGCTATCAGTACTTCAAAACCTGAAGAGAGCAAGGCTATAGCCCTGTGCACCTATACCTGAGAGCAAGCCCCACAGAATGCAGCGAGAAGTTTAGACACCGAACACTCCAGTAAGTTAAGATTCCCTCAACACAACTCAACAGTAATTATAGCAGGGAATACGCAGTACGACTACCTGGTTCTGCATTTGCAAACATCAATGAAATGGAATGATCCAAAACAGAGTTTATGCTGCATGAAAGTTAATACAAAACAAGCCCCAAGTTGTCAAGACATATCAAGAGGCAGATAATGGATCCAAACCTGCAGTCTTGCTTCAAGTCCTTTGATAGTAAGGAAGTGGTTCTTTTGTAGCTCTTGTGTAGAATGTGAGTCATCTTCATAGCTTATGTTATTCTAAAGACAGGCAAAACATATTTAACTCTATGCCTGAAAGTAAGTGAGGCACGAATGTGGAAAACTGAGCCACACAAGGACCAAGTAAAAGCCTTCCATTCATGTGCTACCCGAGTGAAAATGACAATTGTATCCACTTCAAAGCCTACATTTCTCTATTTTTATAATAAATGTTACAAATAATTATAATATTGTAGATTTGATGCAATATAGATTTATTAAAATATATGTACTTTAATTATACCCCAACCATTAAAAAAATATTCTACGCATCTACTGGTTTTCAGTTGAAAGATGAGATTGATAGTACATAGTAGCCTGGTTTGGACATAACTGCAGCTTTTTCTTAGGTAAGCTTTAAGTATTAGGCTCAAGCACTTCCCATCTCACCTCCGCAAGATCAGAAGCGTCTGTTCCTGTTTCAGATTAACCAGTTTCATGTGCCATTGATCTTCAGTGTGCTTAATTGAAACAACTTAACTTCAGAAACTATTCCTTTAAGTTGAGTTGTTCCAACAGACCACAGTTAAGATTAACCGGTTCGTTTGAATTTGGATGACTCTGCAGAATGCAGTTAATCTAAAAAGGAATTCTTCCTTGTAGCCATGCCAGAGATGGGAGCATATGCAAGACAAAGGTGCTCAGAGGCATGGTTCAGCATTATGTCAAAACAAGGTCACTGCAGAGTTATGAAAGGCATTTGATTCTGCAAGGCACACCTTCCTCCAAACCTCCTCAATTTGAATCAAAGCAAGCCGTGAAGCAAATGACTCTTTGCCTAATGCCTTTTACCGAAACCTTTCCCAACAATTTCCCCAATCAGTAAATCTTACCACATGGTGAACATTTCCAAAATTGGAGATTTGAAATGTATTTAAACTTTCTGAGATGGAGTCAGTCTTTAGAAGAACTAAGATTTGTTCCGTTCCAATGCCAACAAAATCATCTACCAGAATAGACCTCACATTTTTCCAGGAAGAAACCACCTGCAATGTAAGGTGACATTGGAAATGTTTTCATTCCGTTAATATCTACATTATGCACATGAAATGAAAATATTCTCATATTTGACAGCTTAAGCTAGTATGGCGCAGCGGCAGCTAGACCCACAATGCACCAACTACAGTTATAACGGACATTTCAAGCAATTTTATTCTTCAATTAATTTCAAGAGCGACAAACATTGTGTGAATCCATCCTTAGGAGATGGAGCATGGACATTTTATCATCTGCTGTGTTATGCATACTTAAAACTTCTTTCATTCTTCTGAAATTTATTTCTGGTGCACCTACGTTCATTGAACACACAAGTATTTGGTTTTGTGCCTTTGTTCAGGACTTCATTTGAGTGAGGACTTAGCCGCAGCATCTACATATATTCAGCCCTGGAACAAGTTAGAAAATTATTTCAAAATTGCCTCCATGACTCCACAGAGAGCTTCAACACGGAGTAACTACCATGAGCTCTGGGTTAAGAGGAATGACTTTCAAAGAAAGTAGAATGACACCTGGGTTGGCATCAGCCCCAGCACATCTCACTACCCCTGTTACACACAACAGGTTCTGCAACATCAGAAATCCAGGATGCATTTGCAGCTTCCATGTAGGCAAAAGGCTTCCCTATTCATCTCAACTGCTAGGAAAATCCTCCTCTGGAGGAGAGATGTGGGAGCCAGCTTTATGTCATCTAGCCTGTATACCGGCTGTTTGCCATCTACCCATCACCTCTGAAATTATGGGTAGCCAGGCTCCCTGGAATGCAGTAAAACCAATACTAGAAACTGTATTGTTTGTTAACTCTTGTTTTGCTTTGTATTTATGTTCTTAAGACTCATATTATTATCATTTTTGTAATACTGAATTTATTCTGTGTATTCCAAATTTTGTGTGTTTGTTGTCATTTTGAATTTACTGATATGTTCTATTTGTAATAAAGAGCACTGGAAATACAAGGTTTTGAATGTTTGCTGTAAGCCGCTTTGGGCCCTGCCTGTTGTGGGAAACAGAATATAGGCAAGCTCAATCACTCAATACGTGCACCAGTTTCTGGTTTGTGTTGAGCATATTGCATAACATCAGAAGGCAGAACCTTTGCAAGCCTAAGAACAAAGCATCAGATCAATACCTGTAAATTACGCTTCCATAGTGCACACACATCTCCTGAAGCAAAGGTTACAACCACCAAGTGGCTGTTTCCTTCCACTGCTGCTACCTGTACAGAACAAGGATTCTCATATGGAAGCTGGTGGACATCTTTTGGTAGACCATCTTGGAAAATGATGACTTGGCTTTTGCATGTGACTGCGACAACTGACGTCCTGAACTTGCTTCTCGCAGCATCGACTTCACAAACGTGCACACACGCTACCACGCCGCCATAAGCATGAGGAACAAAAGTGGCCCTTGTTAGCGCTTGCTGTTTCTCCACTGCATAGGCAAAGCACTCGGTACCCCAGATGAATGCATCTGATTTGGGAACACTTTGCCCATTGCCTCTGTCTGTCAAACAAGCAGCTCTTGTTCCCAGAACAACAGCACCCTCACCCTTAATCTCACCCGCCCATTTGATGGAACAAAGCTGAACAGGGGCACGTAAAACAGTGCAAGTTTGGGGAGAAATGTGAAACAGGCTTTTTGCATGGCTCCATAAAACCGTTGGGCCAGAAAGCAACTTTACGGGTTCTTTCAGTTCATAATCCAATTTAAAATGCAGAACCAGCTCGAATTTGTTACTGTTATGAAGCAAGAGTAAAGTATATTTTGTGTTCTTCTTCACTTTCTTTTTCAATAGAACACAAGGGTGAAGGATTCCTGTTCTGAAGTCAGATCCGCAGCTGCAATGAACCATTTCCACACCATCCTCACAATCGCTGAATGACCCAGTAGACGTCTCAATAAACTGTTTAGTACAACTGTCAAATGTCATTCTCCTGACGTGCAATTTCATCACTTTTGTACCACCGCCTTGTGTGGATTTCAGTTTTGACAGCTGGAAAATCAGGAGTTCCCCATTATATGACAACAACTTCTCTTGCTGATCCATCAGCATATTTCCTTAAAATACGTCCACTGCAAGACGACCATGAGTTAGTCTCCTGCTTTTCAGTAGGATGATTCTTCTGTTTAATGTAGCATTTGATCTGAGCAGCATTTTTCCAATCTGAAAAATAATAAGTGTTTGGCAATAAAGCAATAGAAAGCAGATCATTTTAACCTCAGTAAGGAAGGATCAGTCTGTGCCCATAAAAAAGTCACATTCACACAAATAATTCAGTTCAACAAAACACTTCCAGCTGGATTCTAAATATGTATGTCTAAGTAAAGAGGGCACTTCCTGATAACCATACCTAGGATTGCAGTGTTTAACCCAGGGGTGGGGAGCTTCAGGCCTGGGGGCCAAATACAGTCCTCCACGTCTCTCCACTGAGCCCTTGAAAGCTGCCCAGGCCACATTTCTCACCAGCCCTGCTCTGCACTCTGCTCAACACCCAACCACACTCCCCTCAGCTGCAATTCCCAGCAACTAATATTCAGGCGCATACTGCCTCCAACAGTGGAGGGAAAACATATCCTTGGTGGCTAATTGTTATCATTGATGTGGCCCCGGAAGGCTGCAAGTGAGGCTGAGTAAGGTCCTCTGCTTTCACCCATGTACTGTTTACACTTAAAGATGAGTTAAAGCAGAAGGGTACCACCTTTAGCTGCCAATTCCTATAGATGTTCAAGAAGTAAGGTCCACTGAATCCAGTCTTGGCATTAGTACTAGTGACAAACATCTAAATATCTGAAATTAGACAATTTTTAATCAGGATTAGACACAGAAATCTAGTAAATCCCACATGTAATGCCAGGGAAAATTACAACTGTCCAGCATAATCAAGCTTTTCCCAGGATGTAAATTACCTCAACCAACAGGCCTTAAAAGCATTTCTTGCTCTGGAATACAAAAGTAACGGTGCTACAAATAGCTAAGTTCTAATCTAAAGATGATCTGGTTTCTCAGGCACCTATAAAATGTCTACTCATAAGCAAGCCCCACTGTACACATGTACACATCTTAAATGAGTACAGTATACAATAGCAATCTCAAAGGAATGTCATAGGGGATACACTACTGCTATTGAATACAAGAGAAAGGCTCCAAGGTGACCAGATGTGAAGGAAGACAAGCCTGTAACTTTAATCACTGTGTGGAAGTTGACATTTTGACAACTACAGCTGGTCATGCTATCAAGGGAGATAAAATCTAAAGAGTTTCTTCTGAACAAAAAATACAAGAGCTTTTGCATTTCAACCAACCCAGCCACACTGAGTTAGAGACAGTGATCACATATGTTCTTTTTTAAAGGAAGTGTTGATTCTAAAAGTATGTGATCTTAGTTATCTGATGGTGCAGGACACAAACGGCAATAGGCTTACAACCACTCTTTTCTCTTTCTGGGTCAGAAAACAGATCTGACCCATGCGTGAGTAAGAAATAAAAGAATTGGCTGGGCACCAAGATTCAAAATGCTGGGCTTTACACATTCTCATCCTGAAGCGAATGTAACGAGCGACGGCGCATCTGCGCAGGATGTCATTTTGAGCGTCTGTGCATGCACAAGCGGCAAAACCCGGAAGTAACATGCTCCATTACTTCGGGGTTGCCGTGGAGCACAACTCGAACGCGCTCAACCCGAGGCACATTCGACCCAAGGTATGACTGTAGTTTGCTTGCAGAGCTCACCCTTCTCTCTAGCGCTCTGGCAATAAACAGACCACACTCTGTTAAGTAAATTTAAAATGCTTGGCTTGCAAAATCCAAAGGTCTGATTCATGCGCTGTTCCACGCAGCAGCAAGGAGAACACAGGTGGAATACTACTGGGTACAAAATACAGAACACAAGTTTCAAGGATGTAGTCTGTGCTGGGAACCCCACTGAGCTCAAAGGGGCTTACTCCCAGTTAAGAGAGGTTCAGATTGCCTCCTCAGAATCACTTTACTTTAGCCCTGTCAACCTAATCCCTCTCTGTGAGCGGGGGCGGGGGATTACTTCTGTAAACCACCACACAAGCCACACCCGCTTGCATGGGAGAAGGCAGTGAAATCCCCATCCTTATCCTGGTCGGCATCCCTCTAGGAATACTAAAGAGCAACCTTAGGCGCACTTACTTGGAAGTAGGTTCCACTGATCTGAATGAGCAAAGGGGGCAGGACCCGATGAGCCTCAACACAACGCGCGAGGAGACCGCGGGAGCCCCTTTCATTCCCCAAAAGCAACAGCACTAGCGGCCGGAGCTTCAAGCTCCGAACAATCCCGCCAAACAAAAGAATCCTGGGAACGGAGTCACGTTACGTCATTAAGCCGGGCGCCATTGGCTGTAGCAAACGAAATGGGCGGGACCGTAAAGGGAGATGCGAAAGGCCGCGCGCGGTAGGATTGGACGGAATCACGCCAGGAAATGAATGGGCGTGGCTTCCAGAGAGAGAGAGAGAGAGAGAGAGAGAGAGAGAGAGAGAGAGAGAGAGAGAGAGAGAGAGAGAGAGAGGTTGGGAGGGGGGAGGAAGTGGGAGGTTGTGGTTTCGCGTCTGCGCGCGCGTGCTCCGTATGATTTGTTTGTTTGTTTTTGTTGAACGAGAGCTGGGCCTGGTTGGTAGGCGGCTGAGAGAAAGGGCGGGGACTTTGTTAGCCGTTGAAGCCGGCGCGCGCGTTTGTGTGGATCTGCGCGCGCACGCGCGGCGTCGGCTGGTGTCGGTTCCTTACCTCAGCCTTGTGTCACGCGCTCCTTTTCCCCGGCGCCTCCGCCCACCCCTTACCCACCCGCGCTCTTGGTCTCGCCCGTTTCTCTCGCGTCGCTGCTGCTGCTTCTACTTCTACTTCTAGTCTGGTGCGGGCAGGACCATGGCGGATGTGAGTAGTCAAGAGAACGCGGAGGGGGGAATTCTCGGCCCGTTTACATGACTATCCGCCGGGCTGAGAACCGCGGGAGGGGCCGGTTGGTCCAAGAAATAATGGCTGTTGGGTTTATTTCACTTTATTTTTTTGCTGCTAGGGCGGTAAAATTGAGGTGACTGGGTTGAGGGGATTTGAGGTAGAGTCTATGGGGCGACGGGAAAGCCGCACGAATATCCCCCAGCCCAACTCCTTCACAGGTGGGGAGTCTTCCTCAGGTGGCCCTGCTTGTGGCACAGCAGGCGCCCTTCTTGGGTGTGCCTTGGCTTTCCCCTTTTTTAAACTTTTTAAGAGAGAGATGAAAATCGACATTGTGCCTATTAGGTTCAGCCTCTTGGTAAGGGCCTCAATAACGTCAATGAATGTGTCTGGGCTGCACAGTTCCACAACAACTCCCGAGTTTATCATTGTTTTGGGTCCTTGGTTTTCGACTTCTGATGTTTGGCCGTCAGTTGACAACATTCTCTGACCCTGGAAATGAGGCAGATGCTCTGCCGCAACCTAAGGAGGCAATCTTATCACTTTAAGGAGGGCCCTGTTCTGTAAAAGTTTGTGAAAATGGCATCTTTTCTGTGCTCCTTTCCAGCAGGACACCAGGGCTCCATTAATAAGTGAAACCAGAAGGCGCTTTGAGGCAGAATATCTACAAGGTTGGTGCAGTACCCAAACATTTTATTTCTATCCCACACCTGCAGTGTTCCTGACATGGCAAATACAGGATTGGCGGCTTTTAAGCCCAGTAGCCCATTGTAGGCCAAATACGTTATACTGGGTTAAAAAAAGAGGATCTTTTGTACTTGGAATGTTTGGACATCAAGGGACAAACAGCTTGAGTGAAATGCTACGATTTTATATGGCCACCTATAGTTCACATTTTGCTTACTAGGTTACCAGTTGTTTACCAGCCTTAGATGCCTCTGAAAGGAGTTTCCTTGTCTGCCAGTGTCAATCATTCATCTATTTTATTTAACACCTCAGTAGTATACATGGAATTCCCAGTTTTCCTAACCAAGCCAGCCCTGTGTAACTACCACAAGGTTTCTTTGTCATGTACCTTTGCACCTTGCCCTGGGGCTGATGAGCATTAACTACTGTTGGATGTATTCCATTTTTAGTACGGGCCAGACTTGAGATAGTAGGGCAACATGATTTGCATTAACGATACGAAACATTGGGTATGTATCAACGATCCCATGTAGTATGTAATGACAAGCAATTTTGTGTATCCTCCTTGTTTCTTGGCACTTCTTCCTTATGAGGAGCCTTGACTTCTCATCATAACTTTTCGTGACTTCTCCTGGTTTGGCTTGGTCATTGAAGCCATGTGCCATTCTACAGATCTCCTGATAGCTGTCCTTTCTCACCCTGGGAGATCCAATTACCAAAATTTCCATGGCTTATCTGACACTTTGAAATGATCATACTTTTCTTGTGGGCCTTGTCAAAAGGCAGGGTGTACTGCTCTATCATCAGCAGTCATTTTGACACATTTCCACTGATGGTTGCAGAGCAAACTCCAGTGCAGGCTGTCTGAAAGGGGAAGTGAACATTTATCACACAGATATCACACAGATAGTATGAAAAAGGCTATGTTCTCTTATTTGTCCTCTGACACTTACTTGCTTTTATTTGTTATCAATCCATGAAACTAGTTAATAGGTGTATGTTGGTTGTCTTCCTAATAAACAAACCCAGTTCAATATATTCTTCACTGTGGTGATCCTACCCATTAATGCATCATTGTTTCTGCCTGAATCAGCCTTCACTTTCCATCACATACTTAGGAATTTGTAGCCTAATTAAAAGCTACCTTCTGACTAAACACTTGAAGGATTGGGCTGTTATGAAGTAAGTCCTGATGATTTTCCAAGCGAAGTTACAGGGAACCAGGCAGAGGGCCTTCTCAGTAGTGGCACCTGCCTTGTGGAATGTCCTCCCATCAGATGTCAAGGAAGTAAACAACTATCTGACTTTTAGAAGTCATGTGAAGGCAGCCCTGTTTAGCGAAGTTTTTAATATTTGAAGTTTTATTCTGTTTTAGTGTTCTGTTGGGAGCTGCCCAGAGTGGCTGGGGAAACACAGCTAGATGGGTGGGGTATAAATAATAAAATTATTATTATTATATTTGTGTGAACTTCTGATGCTGTGCGCATTGCTCAGTGAATTAAATCAAAAGATGCATTAGTCAGGGAACACTTTTTCTCACTCCTCTCAGATTCTGCCCTTTTCTGATCATGAGCTAGTGCAGAGCTTTCCAAACTGTGTGTCACAACACCTTAGTGTGTAGGTGTGTTGCATGAACACTCCCTATGCTCCTCCTGGGGCTGGAAATGGTTTAACCTCTGGTTTGCTAGTAAACTGAATTACTTTTGTTGCAAAATGATGCATGTCTAAAAGTGTGTTGCCAACATGAAAAGTTTGGAAAGCTCTGAGTTAGTGTTTTTTTTAAAAAAAAATCCACAAACCAGTTACACAATCCTGCTACATTTTAAGGACATTTCCCTACCTGTAAGCATTTTTGGTGCACCAAATGCAAACTTAACAAGCTTTTAATGACTTTTCCTGGTTTATCTTGGTCATTGAGGCTATGCTCCATACCACAGCTCCTGATAGCAGCCGTCTCCAGCCTGGTAGGCCTATTTACCAACATTTCTGTGACTTGTTTGACACCGTACTAGGCCACAGTTGCCTTGTGGGCCTTGTCAAAAGGCAGGGTGCACATACTAACATATATATTTTTAATGTTTTGTAGACACTTGGAAATAAAATATATAAAGCAGAAATAACATGTCTTCATTATCCCAACACATTCTCTTAAAATTGTAGTATTCCTGCTCAAACTGTTAGGAAACATATGTATGTGTCAGTTTTTAAATCTGGTCATATTTTCTAATGCCATTCTTATTTTATTGACCAGCAAAAACAGATAAATATGATTCTAGAGATACAGAGAGACTACAGCAAGATGATACCTGGGTTGATAATTTTCTGATATGGCGAGATGATAATGTGGACGATACATTAAAGATGATTGATGAAAGCTTTCAGTGGAGAAAAGAGTATGCAGTTCATGGTAAGATGTTTGGTATCTAATTCTAAAAGCAGTTGCTTTTCAAACTGCATTGCTGCTTTTTCCACATGCACCTCTACTTGATAGTTTTGTCCTGCACTTCTAGGGTGAGTTGTTAATAATATAGTAAAACCCCAAAAGCAGCCTTTGAGTAAAGACATTACGTTCTATACTGACAAAATACTGCAAGTAAATAGCAGCAAAGGAGAGCTGGTATTTAATTAGTATGTAATACAATTGTGTGCATCCCTCCAAAGTCAACTACAGTATATAGAAATATTACTGCCCTAAATTATGCGGGCACACACTGTTCCACAGACAAATTCTCTGCTTGAGAATAATGCCTGATGTTTAGTTGTTTTTCATCACTTCATGGGATTATTTTGCTATTTCTATCTGTACAACAATGATTTATTCACTGACAAGGGCAGTCTTCATACAGCATCCAGGAACCAAAATATTTATTCTTGGTCTGACAGTTTATTGGTGCTGCCCTTGTGTGTTCAGTCTATCAGGGGTTCCTACTCTGTCATAAGTGAGAAGAGGTTCCCTAAAATGTTTTAAATTAAATATTACCCCTAACTCTTTTCCAGGCTTCAATAACTTGTCTTAGAACCCTGCCGTTCCCTATTACAGGATAATCAATACAATATGCTATGTTGGAGTTATAATGGTGTGTTTTGGTTGAAATAAATAACTGCCCCGCCCCAAGTCTTGCTTTAGAACTTCAGGATTTTGTTATAGTATACTTATATGTGCTTATAAAAATCTTGCTTTTTTTTTGTAGACTTGACAGAATCTTCACTTCCAAAGCGATTCTTTGAACCTGGTGCCATTTACCTACATGGTTATGATAAGGAAGGCTATAAAATCTGTAAGTCTGCCTGTTCATCTGCTTACTCATTTACAAGTAATGCAAATGTAATTATGGTTTCAGAGTGAAGAGAACTAAACTTTATGATAATATATACAGTAACAGGTTATTGGCATCTGTATTTGAGAAGTAATAAAACAATACTGAGGCCATATCACAGGGAGGTAGCTATTAGGCAGTCTTGTATTTAATGAAGGCATGCAGGGTGTAAACATTTACTTCATTAGCCCTTCGTTTTAGGAGACACATCTTCAGTATCACATGAAACTAACTATGCTCAAGCATATTCTGTTCAAAAGTGCTTATGTGTCTTTCCTCTTCCTCAGTATAGCTTCTTGAAATTTGACTGATTCTGTACACTGATTGCTAATTCTTCCACCTTTTGAAGAAAACCTTTGGTGGTTTCAATTTTTCAACATGGTGGATGCCTTAGGAAGGCATCTGATGGTGCAACCCAATTCCATTGGAATAAATAAATGTGTCTTTATTGAATGGGACAAAGATTAGTGGGGTAAGATAGCTGGAAATAATGGCAATCTATTTCACATCTGGCAACCAATGCACCCCTTAGATTTCAGATAGTACATGGGTAGATGAGTCTAAAACGCTCAGGACACACAGTTCATTGTCCTCTAGCAGCTATGGTGGCTCATCTACCAGAAGTAATTTATTTATTGTTAACTGGAAGTGTATACTCTAGTCTAACCAAACTAGGAGGTTCCCCTGTCCATGTACTATCTGAAACCAAAGGGGCACATTGGTTGCCAGGTTAAAAAAAATTCAGCTCAACTACCTCACTAGATTGTTCTCTTAGGTCTGTAGCCCTATTCTGCTCCATGGGGCTCGCTTCTGAGTAGACATGTATATGATTTTACAGTAGATTATCTTTGTTTCGTTAAGAAAATTATATTTGGGCAAACCATATATAAGTGGATTTAAAAATCCCTTCCTAAAAGGACTCGCTCAACATGAAGACATGTTTTATATCTTGCATTCGTGCTTCAGAGCATGTAGGAGGAGGCAAAAATATAGATTCACATTTTTCTTTATAATATCGTTTTTAAAAAATCTTCCAGGGATTTAAAATAAAATGCTGTGAACAAAACTGTATTATAACTAATGCATGATAAATAAAAATGTATGTACCTTAGAAAGTAAGAATATCTCCTTTACTTAGGAGATAGAAAGTTCAAGAATAAGGGCATAATCCAACCTGTGGGAGGGGGTGAGTTGAATTTTATAGAGTTGATGCATTTCTTAGTTCTGCTGGCCTGCATCTTTTATGTGTGTAGGTTGAAGCTTTGAAGCAGCATAACATTGGAACACACCTCTCAGCCAGATTACTATGCCATTTGAAGGCTGCCTTATCAATTTGCCCCCCGCCCCCTCTATCTACTACTCTCACAGATGTGGCAGGGCTGTGGATATGGTGGTTGCCTCACTTCTCTGCTAAAGCCCCATGGGGCAGCATCAAGTGTCTGGGTTGTGTCATAAGTAGCTCTTAGGCAAACATGCATGTTTATTTGTGTTTCTCCCACCCCACTCCATTAGTTTGGTTCAGGGTGAAACTTCATGTAAAAGATTCTAAAACTCAATTTGAAAAGAAGAAGCTAGTAGCCTTTTGGTTGGAACGCTATGCCAGACGAGAACACGGAAAGCCTTTGACAGTGGTATTTGACATGGCTGAAACTGGAATTAGTAACATAGTAAGTATGCATATTACTGTTTTCCTGTTGATGTGTCTTAAACAAAACATTTCCAGTTGGAAAGTTATATACAGTCATACCTCGGGTTGAAGTAGCTTCGGGATAAGTATTTTCGGGTTGCGCGCTGCGGCGACCCAGAAGTAACAGAGCACGTTACTTCCGGGTTTCGCTGCATGCGCAGAGGGTCAAAATGGCGTCATGCGCGGAAGCAGCAAATCGCGACCCACGCAGACGCAGGTTGCGTTCGCTTCTGGATGCGAATGGGGCTCCGGAACGGATCCCATTCGCATCCAGAGGTACCACCTTACTGCCTTTATGAAGCCTTTTATAATGGAGTACTTAGATTTAAATTATTTGCCTTTCAGCATAAATCTAACTGTTCTGGATTGACTTGTTTATGAATCACAGCCAAAGCCAGCTGTTTAATAAGAACTATGCTGAGTGTACTACTTACTTAATTAGCAGTAGAAAGTGCTGCAATCATACATTCTGTTTTGCAACAAAGTTCCACTAATTTCTATAGGTTTTAGGGCCTGTTCTCTCAACAGTCTCAGAACTCTTAACCATTAAAAATAAAGGCCTTGACGTCTTTTATCCATGTAAACCTTGTTAAGACTGCCAGATGCTTCCTGATACCACATATAAGATTTAGCCTGGATTTTCTTACGCTGTCTCACCACAGATGATACCATCTCACAGAAGTATTTGTCAGGCCTATATGCATAAAGTAACCCTTTAAACTGGCCTGTATGTGTTGCTCCAAGCCAGTTTGCATATATTTTATAGGGTTACTTCAGAATCAGCTTGATATACAGTGGTACCTCAGTTTACGAACTTAATCCATTTTGGAAGTCTGTTCTTAAACCAAAACCGTTCTTAAACCGAGGTGCACTTTCCCTAATGAGGCTTCCCGCCGCTGGTGCCCTTCCACCAGTCGGATTCCGTTCTTAGACCGAGGCAAAGTTCTCAAACCAAGACACTATTTCCGGTTCTGCAGAGCTTGTAAACCAAATCATTCTTAAACCGGACTGTTCTTAAACCGAGGTACCACTGTATTTTTGAATAAGGTGAGATATTCTAAAATTTAAAACGTTGAAGCACCTTCAGCACTGGAGCTGTTGAACAGAGCTTTCTTGACGTTTTCTGAAAGCTATAAGTAGAGTTTAATCTTTTGTTAATTGGTAATACATCTTTATTTTAGGATATGGATTTTGTCCGATACATCATCAACTGCTTTAAAGTTTATTACCCTAATTACCTCAGTAAGTATGATAATAGCATTTATATTATACTATAGATTTAGAAAATAAATGAAAAACAAGAGTTTCTCAAATCTGAGGGTAGTATCAACCATAGTACAAGCTGGTTCCTAAAAATGGAAGTTTGGAAACAAAGTGGTAGTGTGAAGAATTCATAGAAATCTGAGATATATTTTGAGATGTTCAGTGGATTCGAGCCTCATGCTGTTTTTCTCCCTGCTCCTGCCTAAATATTTTGTCTGCAAAATGGATTACAGTAGGCATAAAATAGATTGATCCTAGGATATAAGTGGCACTTTTTTTATAGCAGCAGAAAATAATTCTTCACAACTGCCATGTTCACAGTATAGTTCTTTTCACAATTTGTCACAATTGGGAGGTTTCACTATCCAATTACTTCAGACAGTCTGATACTCAATTAATTAACAAGGCCTTTCACAGAGCAGCTATTGAATTGAGTTTTGTAATTGTCCCCCTCATAAATATTTTTTAAAGTATTTCTATATGTATTAGGTAAATCATACTAGGGAGTAAAGAATGAACTGGGTACACTGGGGCTTTTCCTATCCCCCTTCCCAATATAGTTTCCGGTATCCTGAAAAGCCACTCCAGGGAATACAGTTGAAAGGCAGCCAGGGGTGGGCAGGCAGCACACCTGTGAGTGCAAAGATGCATTTACCATTTATTTTTAGCTTTAGACTTCAGCCAATTAACCTGGGAGCAGACACAGATAAGATTGGGCTTTCAATGTAGTCTTTCAAAGTTTTGATTGCTCCATTTTATTTTAAATGTTTTTATTAGCTTTTGTGTTTGATTTCTCAAATACAGCTGTTAGGGAAAGCATTCTGCTCATATCTTTATAATTTACTTTTATATCCCTTTACAGACTAATGTATCGATGATAAATTTTCAGTTATTTTGCTTATAACTAAGGTGACTCCCACCCCAAGAAATCTAAACTCTGGCCTATTTTCCACTGAATAATGTATTTAAATTACACATTCAGAATTGCTAATTTATGTAGTGAAGAAAATGAAGAGGGGAGTTTAACAGGACAACAAATAAAGTATTTTCATTTCATAGGAAATTTGACAGTGCTAAAATGCTATATTAACCACAAAAACCCTCTTCTATTGTTCATGCAGCAAAAATTGTGATCTTTGAACTGCCCTGGATAATGAATGGTAAGTTAAAATTTTAACTTGTCTTATCTGGAAGGATTGTTATTCAAAGTTGTATTTTATGCAAATCCCTTATTATTGTTGACAGGGGAATTTTTATATGATTCTAATGTTTTTGTACAGTGTATCTTGTGTCTTATTTTTACCTGTCCCAAACATTCAGGGAAGGCAATGACAGCTTAAAAAAAAAATAGCAATCAAATACCATCTAAAATATATTTGCTTCCAATATTTGCTAACAAAACTAATGGGAAGTAAGTTGTGATTGTGGTCTGTGTAAACAAAATAGTAGAACTCTTTTCAAACTATCTTCCCTTTTCTTACCCAGCTGCTTTTAAAATTGTGAAAAGTTGGCTGGGTCCGGAAGCAGTGGGTTTGCTGAAGTTGACTAATAAGAATGAAATCCAGGAGTATATCAGTGCTGAATATCTTCCACCCTATATGGGTGGAACTGTAAGTATATTGCTGCTGAACTTAATGTTTGCTGAACTTAATGTTTATGTTGTGAAGGGAAAGTATAATAAATATATAGACTGTACACAGTTTTGGTATTAAGTAAACAATTATAATACATTTGTTTTTAATGATTAATTTGTGTTCTACTGTTTTGTTACTAATTTCTGCTTTTAGCTATTTTTCCAGTGGTCTTTTTCTGTGTACTATGATTGTTTTGATTGGTTTTCTGTCTTGTAATTATGACCCTCTTTGGGGACTGTGAAGTTGTTATTCAGCATATAAATAATTACTGTTTTTAATTCTGTAGTCTTCACAGTCATCAAACCACCTGCTTCCAGAGTAGTAGTAGTATTGTTTTAGAGCAGGGATTATTTTTTTGGCTTCTCAGATGGATTAAGCCTACTAGGGCTTTCAATCCAGTCTGTGGTGTGATCTTTGAGACCTTCTGCTTCCTGGGAGGGCAGACTTTCAGGCTGTCATTAAAGTGAATAATGACTTATCACTCAGCTGTGGAAGCTATCATGCAGTCTTCTGATATTCACATTAATCATATTCCTGCTTTGGGTTGTAACTTGAGTTTTAGATATTTTAATTCTATTAAACATCAACCATAATTTGTTAAAAGGCATCCTGCGCAGAAAATGCTGGAAACGCGGTCTGAACACCATTTCCCATCCATTAGTAAGATTTGTAAGATAACAGAATTGCTGAATTAATGCTGATTAACTGGGCATTAACGAGGTTGTATACCCAATGATACACTAATGCTTTGATTTGCTTATATTCTTACGTGATTTCCTTAAACACTAAATGTAGCAATATAGTTCTTGATGTTTTCTTCTGCTTAGAATGCACAGATAAAACCAGTCAGAGTTGAGGACCAAAGAATGATTTGGTGTTTATGTTTATCTTTCACCACCATCTCCATAACACACTAATATCTTTGTATTACAGGATACCTTCAAGTATAGTTATCCTCCATTGGTTGATGATGATTTTCAAACTCCATTGTGTGAAAATGGACCCTTGACTGGTGAAGATGAAGTTGAAACCAAAGAAGAAACAGACATAGATAACAAGGAGAGTCCAGATTCTAATGAAGAACAAGCACTTAATTCAAAAAAGGTATCCCTGGACTGAATGTTACATAGGAAAGAATGATACAAACAAGTATTCTATGGCAACCCTCCAAGCATTCAATGTTAAACTAGTGCAGTGAATAAAGCCTAAAGTGTCATTGGTTGGATATTATGTTCTTGCTGTCAGGATCAAGAAACCAGCCCAAAAAATCATAGAATTGTAGAGTTGGAAGGGACTCTGAGGGTAATCTAGTCCACCCCCCTGCAATGCTGAAATCTCAACTACAGCATTCCTGACAGATGGTGATCCAACCTCTGCTTAAAAACCAGCTCCTGAGGGAGACCGCTCCACTGTCGAACAGCTCTTACTTTCAGAAAGTTCTTAGTATCTCACTTATTGTAACTTGAAGCCCTACTACCTTCTGGAGCAGGAGAAAACAAAGTTTCCACCATCTTTCATGTGACAGCTGTTAGTAATAACAACAACATTAACAACAATATTAAAAAAATTATATGCTGCCCATCTGACTTAGTTACCCCAGACACTCTGAGTGGTGTCCAACAAATTAAAACACAATTTAGATTTACACAGTTTAGATATTTGACGATTGCGATCATATCTCCTCTCAGTCTCCTCTTATCCAGGCTAAACATACCTAGTTCCCTCAACCGTTCCTCGTAAGGTTTGATTTCCAAACCCTTTATCGTCTTGGTCATCCGCCTTTGCACCCATTCCAGCTCATCAATATCCTCCTTAAATTGTGGTTCCCAGAACCAGACACAGTATTTAGGTGTGATCTGACCAAGGCAGAATAGTGTGGTACTATTACAGAATAGTGTGGTACTATTATTAGGTGTGGGACGCGGGTGGCGCTGTGGGTAAAAGCCTCAGCGCCTAGGGCTTGCCGATCGAAAGGTCGGCGGTTCGAATCCCCGCGGCGGGGTGCGCTCCCGTCTTTCGGTCCCAGCGCCTGCCAACCTAGCAGTTCAAAAGCACCCCTGGGTGCAAGTAGATAAATAGGGACCGCTTTCTAGCGGGAAGGTAAACGGCGTTTCCGTGTGCAGCTCTGGCTCGCCAGAGCAGCGATGTCACGCTGGCCACGTGACCCGGAAGTGTCTCCAGACAGCGCTGGCCCCTGGCCTCTTAAGTGAGATGGGCGCACAACCCCAGAGTCTGTCAAGACTGGCCCGTATGGGCAGGGGTACCTTTACCTTTATTATTAGGTGTAGAATCTGACATTTGTCCCTATTGAAATTTCTTTTGTTAGTTTGGGCCCAGTTCTCTATAATCTGTTAAGGTAATTTTGAAACCAAATTCTGGCTTCATCGGCATTGGCTACCCCTCCCAGTTTGATGTCATCTGCAGATTTGATAAGTATCCTCTCAATTCCTTTGTTCAAGTTGTTTATAAAGATGTTGAACAACAGGTTTGGGAAAGAACCCTGCGGCACCCCACTTGTCATTTTTTTCCAAGATGATCCTTCCCAGTATCTTAATTCTGTGCCTGTGAATGTGTTGCTTAGCTGTTAACATTATGCACCAGTTATCCAGGAATCCTAAGCAATCCTTCTGAGATACCAGGAGACTTTGCCTAGAGGAGACACTTCACACACAAACACACACTTTCCTTATTTTAGCTTATATGAGAACTGGAGTTACTTTGTGAAGCATACACACTCAGCAAAATTTGCATGCTTTAAATTTTTGAGTGGTGAATTTTAGAACACTTCATAAATGAATTAAGTGATAGAAAGTTTATCGACCTTTTCTTTTCTTGTGCTTTTGTCTATATCTGAGCTTGGAATGTCTGCATTAGAGTAGTTTTGGTCCTGCACAGAGGATCTATATAAGTTGGAGTTGTTGGGCACCTTATTTATTTGAGAGTGCATGTTGAAAGTAACACATTTGGATCTACTGTACTGCAGTTACAAGTAACATCTATGTTCACTTTTTAAAAAGTACTGTGTAGGGGTTACTATGGAGAGTTAAATATACATAGTTTTTTCCTGTTAGATGTTCCTTTCAGGTTTGGGGCATTATAGTTACCTGAATGCTCTTACAGTTTTGAAAGCATGCACTATATTCCATCACACTCCTAGCAGTTATTTATTCATGTTCTTACATTAATATCCCACTTTCATTCTGTCATAGACCCCAAAGGAAGTGTACATGTGAATCCCAGGTGGTCAGTTGCTCAGGCACTGACCAGACCCAGACCAATTTTCCAACTGCCAGTTACATAAAAAAAGAAAAAAAGGTTAAGACAATTCATTCCATGTCTTCAATATAGTTACTTCATCATTCAGTCCTGCCAACTTTTCATTGTTTTGGTCTGAAGTCTCCAGGTTTTTTCCATTTCCATTTCATATCTCTGATTCATTTTCTTTCCCCATTTTATCAAACACTCATCCTATCATTTTTAGTTATCAACTGTGGAACAATACCAAGAGTCATTGGGAAATCCAGGTGCATTTTTGCCATACTGGATGCTTGTGATGTTTCAGATACTGTATTATTAGCAACTCAGTCTACCTTAATATTTCCACCTTAAGACAGGCTATGGATATGATCTCTCACAATAAATTCTTCCCTGCAGCTGGAGTAATGGCTGATGTACTTTGATTTCTTTAGTGGCAAGAAACAGAAAAGGAGTTAAAGATTTTTCATACAGGGGATTCCCTCATCGGTTTAATCTTTATTGCTAACCATAAATTAAGCTTTTTTCTCTGCCTTAGACACTTTAACGACTAGTTTTCCTTTGTGTTCTTAACAACAGCAACTTAGAAATTTTCAGATTAAATTTTCACCAGCCGATAGAGGGATTTCTCTAAGTTTCGGTTTTGCTTGTCCCAGAAGTGTTTGAGAGGGGGTGGATCTTTCTAACTATGAAAGGTGCACAATGGGCACAATGTCAGTTTCTCAGCTTGCCAGCTCATTTTAACTCCTGTTTAAGCTGCCAGGCATAGACAGCAGAAAACGGCCTTGATCAAAGTATTTGAGGTTGCTCCCAGATCACTCTTATCTTCCAGAGTTATGAATAGTCAAACCATCTGTCTGACTATTATCAATCACCACATGATTATCTTCTGTCAGAGGAGAGCTAACAAAAACAGCCAAAATGCCATTCCTCTTGGGAGTCCCCAAGTTCATCAAGATGTTGGAATAATACACATGTAAACAATATTGTTTAATTTGTATAGCTGAAAATTGTGCTTGGATTTCTGATAAATTTCTGATAAATGTTGTCATGGAGTGGGGCAGAAAACTGGATGAAGACTAGGAAACCTCAGACACACCAAGGCATCTTAACCTTAAAGTGTATTCCCATTTATCAAAAATAAAAACATTAGCTTCATTAAGTGAAAAACTTTCAATATGTATAAAACTCTGTTTACCTTATATCAAACCCAAACAAAAAATTGTTAAATGTAGGTTTAGTTAGTGATAACTTTCATTTACTGAATGAAGCAGAGTCCATAATTTTCAGGCATGTCCTTTTACTTGATAGTAAAATATAATTGATTCCTGAAAAGTGTTCCTTGTTTCTGTTTCCCCAGGCAAATTTTGCAGAACAAACTCCAAAAGCAGAAGAGTGTGAAAAACAAGATTCCAAAACAAAAAATGCAAAGAAAGCACTAACCACTTTTAAAGGACCTTTATTGCACATCAGGTATTAGTAATAATTTCATTAAAAATGTAGTTCTTTCCATATTGTAATATTGCTGTTCTGTGTCTTGAAAATTACTTGAACGTGAAGGGAAATATATTTGATATTTTAAGAATTGTTTCACATCTGATTCAGAGGTCTTCTCTGAAGTGCATGTTTCTTTATGAAGGACACGGTGGTGTTGATGAAGTCAGGGTTCTTTTGGCAAAGAAGTTCAGACACCTGGATTTCTGATGAATTTGGAATATGTTGTGATGGATACACATTTTATGAGTGTATTATAGCTGCTTTTCTCCACCCCTCACAGCAGTATCCTATTATGTAGTCAGTTAGTGTTAGGTAGTTATAGTGTGGGAGTCAAATACTGTACCTTAAGTGGAGAAAGATATCTACAAAATTGCTCTGATTTTAATTATTACTTTGTTAATTTGTATAGTGCAGAAAAGTCTGTAAATTGAACTGTAACACCTGTTGAAGTGTAGATGTTTACTTTTACATAAGCTGTAACATAAAATATGTAGAAAATATCCTGATGTGCCGTAAGAATTTGAAAGCATTTGAAAATGTGTCTGTTTCATTAGAAATTTGAATTAAAGTTTTTGTTTATACAAATCTGGTATCAATCTAGATTTTGGGGATGCAGTGGAAAATCTGTAGCAGTTGCATTATGTGGTGTTGATTACATCTGAAGTTTGTAGGTTTCTGAGCAGGTAATTGAAGATAATTTCGGAACACAAACTTCTAATATGGCCTAGGAACATTCCAACCTAAGAAACATAATTCAGAACTTCTAGCATTTGATTTTGTCACTAAAATAAATTCTTCATGTGATTATAAATGAATGATTGATAAGTTCATCACTTCCACTTGTCTTCCAGAAAAGAAAGGATTATTTCATTATTTCAGCCTAGTTATGTCATGTATATCACCCAAGCGTTTGATATACATCAACATTGCAGTCAGGAATTCCATATACTATAGACAAGCAAGTGCATGAAATTCATTGTGGCAGGTGAGCAGGTTGGTAGAGGAGTAATACAGCACTCTGAAACCAAGCAGACTGCTGGAGGAGTGAAACCCCTTCATCTTCACCTGGCGTAGAAGTGCAGTTTTCCATACCTTTTCAGCCAGCCAGTCCCCAGCAGGCTAGTAACCTCATTGACTTAGGTGTCTGTCGGTTCATAATGTGTTTGTGGGTATGGGAGAGGGGGAGTAGAGATTATAATAAAGATGAAATGTTCTAACATTTTTTCCAGATCTAACATGTCTTAATTTGGGCAAAATATATTCCCACATTTTAAATTTCATTTTGCATTGTGAGTGTTATTATACAGATAAGTTGGTGTGCATAATTCATTATTGCAATGCCTATTTGTTGGGATCCAAAGAGCCACCTGACTGGTTCTGTGCACCAAGCCTTGGGCTTGTGTTTCTCAAGCAGCAGTCCCCTAAGCTATGTGTCAAACCTCTTCTAAAGATGAGGAAAGCTCAGAAAGCAGTTGTGTTACAGAATGCGAATCTACTGCTTGCATGCCTTCAGTGCATGCAAAATAGCTCTTTGGGTCCCAGGTACTGAGTTGCGTGTTAAAAGTGCATATATTTCTGCTACAAAATAAAATAGTAAGAGCAGACTTTGCCTCAGCATATGTAAAACACTTTCGCTTTTTCTTAAAATGTTGAACTGATACAGCTATTTGGAAGTTCCTGCTGGCCATAAGTGTTGCAGCTCACAATTTTCATACGCAAGAGCCAGATTCTGTCTCGCCCATCTTCCATTTAAAAATTATATCCGGTAGTAGGGCTGTGAAAGCGTTTGGAGAGTTGCTGCCGTTCAGAGTAGACAGTACTGAGCTAGATGGACTAGTGATGTGATTTCATGTCAGGTAACACTACACATAAATATATATATATATTACTTACCCCAAAAGATGACAAACAGTTGTTTTACCCTTAGCTTGTTGATGCTTCATGATACTTTGTTAAAATACATGTGTATTTTCCCAAACACATATTTCTTAAAACTCGGAACACAAAATGACTCCTGGATATGATGAGTAAAATAGAAGTATTAATTGCTTTTCAAGTGAAAATTTCACTGAAAGGACTGTTAAAAGTATTTGACATTTAGCAGTATACGTTGAAGGATTGGGTTAGAGCCTGTTAACTGAGAGATAGTGTTCTAAATAAGCACAAACTTGATTTTTAAGAGAATGAATGAAGTTTGTAAACCTGTAATGCAAATGCTTTAATACATATTTGTGATTTTTCATTAGTCCAGCAGAAGAACTGCATTTTGGGTCCAAAGAAACTGGAGAGAAGAAATGCTTGATCGTTCTCACAAATGTGACCAAAAATACAGTGGCATTTAAGGTAAATACTGTGTTTATGTGGTGATTAACCTGACTAAATAGTAACCATAATAGCTGATGAAATGGTTTTCAGAAGGTGTCCGTAACTTTCTATGACAAAACTGTCAAACCAGGACCAGATAAATGGTCTTAAAGGTGGAATAACTATATATTTTTTATATTATACTGTATAACTGGATCTCATCAAATGTTTGTCACTTTAATATTGCAGTGAAATGCCAGATAATAGCAGTGAAGTATCAGGAAAGATACCCCCAGGAAGAACATGATATGCAGTTTATAAAGCTAATGCGGAAACGTGTGTAAAACTTACATGGAAAGAGTGAGAGGAGATCTTACTCTCCCATTTTACTAGAACTTGTGGTGTCCTAATGAAGAATTAGCAGTACAGTGAGTTGAGAGCAGAAGAGTATATTGTTTTCTTTGGCTTAATTTACGTAATTCATTACAGTGATTGCTTAAATTACATTTAAGAAGAACTGGGTGTTGTCATTGGTTATTTGTTATTGATAAGTGGTATCAACAATAAAAGGTTAGTGTGAAGTGTTCAGCCAGCGTGGTGTAGTGGTTAAGAGCAGTTAGACTCGTAATCTGGGGAACCGGATTCGCTTCCCTGCTCTCCGCATGCAGCTGCTGGGTGACCTTGGGCCAGTCACACTTCTCTGAAGTCTGTCAGCCCCACTCATCTCACAGAGTGTTCGTTGTGGGGGAGGAAGGGAAAGGAGAATGTTAGCTGCTTTGAGACTCGGGTAGTGATAAAGCGGGATATCAAATCCAAACTCTTGTTCACGGTTAAAGTCTGGCACGCATATATTCCTGTTGAGTAGACATACAGAAGGTTCTCATGACTCCTGCTGATTTTGCATCCTATACTTCCCTCTTTGCGCTATTGCACTCCCCCCCCCCCTCTCTCTCTCTCACACACACACACAGCATTATGTGGCCACTGTGCATGCCAAGTCCTCGTTGCAAACTTTGGGCTTCCCCCAATCCTGTTGATACCCTCCCCCCCCACACACACACACTTGGGAGAGTAAAGTTTGGTGTTTTGTGGAAGTTAAATGGAAGATTAGTGTTCAGAAGCAAAATAACACAAATGGAGAATACTAATCAAGTTTTTGTCCCACTGGTAAGTTGTGAGCGGAATCTAGTCCTCTACCTTGTTAAATAAGAAAACTGGTAGCATTTAATACAATTACACTTTGTTTAGGTTAGAACAACCGCTCCTGACAAGTACAGAGTGAAGCCAAGTAACAGCAGCTGTGAACCAGGCACATCACTAGATATAATAGTATCTCTTCATGGAGGTAAGTAAAATCTTTTACACTATTGTATAAATGAAATAAACAAGTTCTGTAATGTACATTACTGACAGCAAGCTTGGAATTCTACATGTACTAGAACATAAGCATTAGTGAAACCAAATAACTGTTCAGATTTCATATGACTGCTTCTGTCTAGTCCAAATCTCCCAGTTCAACCTTTCACTCATCCCCAGTAGTGGAGAGATGAAGCCTGTAGAATTCCATAGGCCAAAATTTGAACAAAACAAACCCTAATAAAGTTCATTGCTCAATCTCTTTACAAACCTCTATCATTACTAGCCTGTTTCTAAAAATTCTGTTGTTTTTCATGCTTCCTGTAAATATGCCAAAAGTTAGCTACTCATTCACAAATAAATATACTGTTAAAGAGGCCTCGGATTCAAGTTGTGTACTATTTAAATGACCATTTTTGCTTATCAAAACTTTGACATTTAGGAACTTATTTCAAATAAGTAGCAGCCTCCTTGATGTAGCATAAAGATATTTGAGTTATTTTCCAGAATGATTAGGAGAGCAGTTGGATTGACGTTGATATCAATATATATATTTGCTTTCGTAGATTTTCACGGGTACAGGAATATATATATATATATATATATATATATATATATATATATCTCATTTGATTCTTTTTGTGTGTGTATATAGTGTAAACATTATATTGAGCCCTGCCCTAGAGAATTTAAGAATTCAAAACATGCTGGATCCTATTAACATTTAATTATTGTTATTTTTTATTTATTCTGGAATTGGGCTGCATATTTAATGTTGGATGAATAAGTAAAAGGTAGTGTATTCTTTCAAAAGTGTGTGTATGGGGGGGGAGAGAGAGACTATTAGAATGTATACAACCTGTGTTTGAAAAACTACAGCAACTAGATTTTAGAAGAATTTATTTTAGGACAGCTGTGTGATAGGTATATGGTAAAATAAATTAATCCCAAATTATTTATATGCCCCATTAATCTGCTGTAAATTAGTTTGGGGATTTTCATGAACCTACAATTAGCTTATGTCCACCAGGGCTTGTTATGAGATCTGAACACCAGTTACAAGATGCAATTTGAACCCACATTCATGCTTTGGAAAACAGCCCAATTCAGACACAAAGTCTGAATCCCACTTTGGAGAAATGATTCTTTCTGCCTTTCTCTGCTACTATTATGGGGATTTTTTTGTTTTTGGTTTTTTTAAAAACCTATCACCTACCCACCCATGCCCACTTTTGACCAAAATAAATAACATTTGCTGAGTAGATAAAGTCTGTGAATTACAAGGGGCACCTTGTAGATTGAGATTAAGAGGGGTACCCTCTTAATTAAGATTAAGAAGGGGTGAAATTTGTAGTCATGGAAGCCCCATTTGATTTCAGAAGGATGACAGGAAGTGGCTTTCTTGCAGGTACAGCCTTTATAGTTTTACATTTTAATCTCTGAATTTATCTTATACTCTTTCATAACTCTTTTGTGAATTGGCAAATTTTGTTCAGTGCTTCTAATTATTGCATATCTTCAGTAACAAACCAGCTTTTTGTATATGTAGATATAGTCAAGGATGTGGGTTTTTTTGCTCGTAGTGTATAAACTTTTGAAATACTGCCTAAATCCAAAGGAAGTAAAATTGTCATGTTGATTAAACAGGTTGTGCAGCTTCCCTGCAAGATCGTTTCTTGATTATGGCAGCAGAAATGGAGCAGTGTTCTGGAACAGGAACACAAGAACTGGGTCAGTTTTGGAAGGAAGTTCCAAGAAACAAAGTGATGGAACATAGGTAAGCATTTCACTTTGTTTTGGGGGACATATTGAGCTGCCTATGCAACTGAAAACAAATGTTCCATATTGCTTAGTATCTTGGTAGGTGAAATTTGCCAGAGATGCACCCTTGATAGGCATGGTATAAAATAAAGAATGACTTGTTAGTTCCTTCCTTAGGAGTTGCACAGATACAGCTCTTTGAAATATTTACTGCTGGTGTTTATAATTACAAGTATGGTATATATGTAAAAATGATTTAAGAAGAAAGAGGAAAGTTGCCAGTAACTAACTGCCTGTTCTAGAGTACAGAGCAGCTTTTAAACATGAAAAACAAAAAAAGCTACTGGGAGAAGAGTAATGCAGCATGTGTGGCCAGCTGCAGAACATGCATGGCAAGCTTTACCACACACAAAAAAAAATAAGAGAGAGGACTCACCTAGACTGGTAAAGAAAAAGCGATTTATATGTGTTATGTAACAGTATGCCACCTGATGGCGACGTGGAGTCCCGTTTTTCTCTACCTGTTTTCCCTGTTTAAATTTACAAAGCTTTAAACTGAAATGCTTCTTTGATGTGTCTAGATCCAGCCAGAATTATCTATTGCCCTTCCAAGCCCCCTTCCTTTCCCTTTCAAATCTAGTACATGTGCACAGCCGAAGATGAGAGCCAGTCTCCAAAACAGTGTTCTCATCACTCCCCTTCAGATTGTGTTCTCCCTAGCACGTAGCGCTCTATCTGTAGCTAGTCAGTGCTTATGCAAGCTTCCCAAACCATTACCACTTATGTTTTGTGCAGGTAATCTTGTCCTTCTGATTGCTGGTTCCTCAGCAATATGGCTAGGTTTCCTTTTGACTCCAGCACTTTTATAATTGATGATGACCTTCTCTTTGCTGGTCACTGTGGTGGGCAGGGGCAAGGTAGGGAAGCAGAAATAAAGGCTGCATCATTGAACATATGAAACAAATACCAGCAGGGAATGGAATCTGTGAAGCAGAAGAGGCTTGGAGAAAGAAAGAAAAAATAACCATGTCCTCTTACTATTGTACTACATTTCACTGTTCTGCTGTTTCTATTTGTCCCAGGTTAAGATGTCATGTTGTGGAAAGCAGCAAACCTTCTTCTTTAACAATAAATGAAAATTCCTTCAATGTTCCTGCAAAAACGAACGAAGATTTACACATACAGGTAACACTTGTGCATATTAATATATAGCTTCCAGCTGGATCTGTAGGAATGTGCAGTGCATTGGGGGCTTTCAATATCCTCCTTCCT
Source organism: Podarcis melisellensis (assembly GCF_964234715.1). Lineage (NCBI taxonomy): Eukaryota > Metazoa > Chordata > Lepidosauria > Squamata > Lacertidae > Podarcis > Podarcis melisellensis. Next base: position 39,388,140 of record NC_138531.1, read on the forward strand.
CCTGTAGCCTTTAGTGCCCTTGAAAACCTGAAGAACTGAAGGTTGGAGACTCCCCTCCAGGGTGACTGTTGCTGTATTCTAAGGAGCTGCTCTTTAAAAAGCAATCGATATTGGGGAATTCAGGACAGAAAGAAATGAAGTATTTTTTTACAGAATTATGTAACTGGCCATTAGGCCATGTAGTGGCCACAGTATCTAATGTGAGGAACAGTAATAGTGATAAAGAAAGCACTATGAGCTTGGTATATGTTGAATGTATGGCTAGCACATAGCATGCCTTACTTATATAGTAGAACATAGGCATATTTTCAGCTAACTGATAAAATACGTGTTAGGCATTAAAATTGTGTGATTTATTTATTTATTGTTTACTCCCCCCCCCCCCTTTTCCAGCTAACACAGTTATTGCAAGCTAATAAAAGACTCCGAGAACAGATTGATCGTTGCGTCTGGTTCCAGCAATTGACTCTCTTGTTTATGTTTCTATTACTGGCCAGTACTACCTTTTGTATCTACTTGTTGTATGCGCCAAGGAGCTAAGTAGCAATGCTTTGTACGGTAAGCCCTCTCTGCAATTCATTTGGAAAAGGCAAAGAACCAGTACTATGAAACTGCCAAAAAGGAGATCTATATGAGACTCTCCAGAAACTGTGAATCACAAGATTGTGATCTATGCCTTTAATCAACAAGTAGAGTGACTTTGTTGATATTTATTAAAGTACAGGAAGTAAAACAGGATATTAAAGGAGTCATTTTCACTGGGCAACCTAATAACTGTTACAGAACAAAAGATGTTTATGACAATGTATTTTTACTTTTATTTCTGTCATGCAGAAGTATACAAGATGTATCAAAACAATTTGTGCATAAAATGTATTTCCCTTGAAATGAAAGTGCAAATTAGTAACAATATTGGAAAGCCTCATTTATGCCATTTGTACATAAAAGGAAATGATACACATGCTCATGCAGTTTGAAATGGAAGAACTGCAGTCTGGGGGGGTGGTCTTTATTCTTGCTCACTTCCTCCCCCCCCCTGAAATTATTACAGATATTTAAGATTATACTATTTTGCATTGAATACCTTGTAGCCATAATTGCCTGGAAATGCCTGCAATGGTTCCAAAGAGCCAAAATAAAAGTTAGTTTTTCCAAGAATGCCATAGTACATTACTATATACCATGATACCTGAAAAAGAATTGTGTAGGAACACAACTCTCCATTCTTCAGTGTGTCTTAATCTACAGAACTAAACTAGCTAGTTCAGGAGTGCAACTCTATTATGCCATGAAATTTATTGTCAGTTTCCCACTAGGTTGGTGTTCTCCTGTAATTCAAGGACAACAAATAGAACACCATAAATTATTATTTGTTATTAAGTTTGGAATAATTCCTGTAATTTCTCAAATATGTGTTGTAAATCACGTGTGATATGGAAAAAAAAGTAGGAAGACACAGGTATACAGAGGAATTGCAAATAGTGCTTTTTGAAAACCATTACAAGAAAGCATCCTAAAAGATGAATAAAAACATTCCCAGTTAAACATTCCTTTTACATAACTATAACTATGCTATATGAAATTTAAAAGTAAGAGTACTCATGTTTTGGTTAACATTTAATCTTTTGTAAATCAGACAAGTTGTAACAATACATGGTGCAGTAAGTCATGTTTGCAGATGCAGTCCTAAGATCAGTTCTCAGCGCTTCTTTCTGCTGTAGAATAATTTGAAGCAAAAAATCTAAACCAGCCTGTACTCGCAATCAGGCACTCATTGGTTAGGCTCTGGAGCACACAGCATGTGCAGGGACTTCCTCTTTCTTTCTACGTATGAGAAGCTCTATGTGCACATAGGCACTTTTTGCTACACTCTTCAGCTGTTCCTATTTTATGTAAAGGAAAAAAATCCCTGAGTAGCTGAGCTTCTGCATATGCAGTGAAGTTGCTTCACTCCAGTGGCACTAAGCTCTCATGATTGAGGCCATAATTTATATCACATACTACTTCTTCCACTACAGTGTATCTCACCTTGATAATGCTGCTCACTCTTCTGGGTTCTTGTATTTTATTTCTAATTTATTAGTAATAACTTTGTGGGAAATGCAGTTTACTTTTACAAGTTAAACCAATTTTCAGCTATTGGTTTCAGTAGGCTTAAGCATGTATATCTATTTGACTGTTACCTTAATGTGTAGAATTTGGCTATGTTCATTTAGCTAAGCTTGAAATTAGGGAGGATGACAGCAGATTTATTTGGCTTGTTATAATAGTTTTATGAGTCTGCTGGCTTCCTATATAGTGCCTCCTTGTTTCAAATCCCAAACCCTAGGAAGATGGGTCTCTTGCTACCTACTCATTTTACTGAAACATTCACCAAGGTTTTGATCACTGAATTGACTTTTATAAAATTGAACATATTCTAGACAATAATAATGCAAGGTGATTTTAGTCAAACATTCAAGGATACAGGTATGAAATACTTTTATAGAATTTACCTTTGTGCCCATGGATTTGTTCTGTATTGGCTTGCGGTTTCAGCTGATCATAAGAAACATATCTTTCTTATGCAAGTCACTTCATATTTCACAAACAAGCCAAAACAATTTGATTAATTGGTCTCTCATCAGTTGCATTACCTTCAGTTAAATTCTATTATTGTAGTTCCTCAGCAAGTCAACTGTAAGTACAAAATATAGAATAATTCTAGTCTCAAATTAATATTTTTTAAAATGCTTATCAGTGAGTTGGATTAGATTTAATTTCACTTTGTTAAATGTTTTCAGAATATATTCATAAGCATATGCCAATTAATGCTCTTAATGGTCTGGTGCTTCAAATATTTTCAGTATTTTATTACTGTATTCATATTTTCTATGTAAAATCGATCAGATAGACGACGTTTTATATTTTAATATGTTATAAATAAATAACTGCATTTGTGAAACAAAAAGGGGGAAACGCGTTCATTGTAGTTCTTAACAGACACAGTTTGGACATATGTTTTTTCAAAGTTCAGTTGCGTTTCTTGCTCTCTCTTTTTAGTGCAGATTGTATTTAAAATGAAATATTACATTGCCCTTCCATTCTACCTCATTTGTAACTTAAAGAAAATTCTTCAAGTTATGTAGCCCCATCGACTTTAGTACAATACAAATAACCAACCTTTAGCACATGCTGCTAGGTTGTGTTTGTGTTGTGTGCCTCCCCCCCGCCCCACTGCACACATGCCTTTGCCTTTTATAGAACCAAAGGGTTGCAGGTTTTATTTCTGAGCAAAGAAGCATAATATTGGGATGTTAGGAAAATCATATTCTCTTAGGTCTGAAAAAGAGGAACATGAGAAAAGTGTCCCTGGGTATGGCCAGCCAAAGTTCAGACAAATAGAAGGTCAAGCATCTAGGCAATCTTACCTTTTCCTTGCCACTGCTACCCATTTTCTGGAAGTACCCTCTGTGAAGGCAAGCATGCTCTGGTTTTTAATTTTCACTTAAAGAAGGTACTTATGCTCTACTCTCAGCCAAAACAACTTCATTACCCCTCCTCCTCTTGAACTCTGAAATTTCTTTCTCAGAAAATATAAGGAGGGCAGGTTGTGCTTTTAACTTCCTGTAAAAACAGGCCACAGAATGACTCAGAAGCATGTTCAAACTCAGGAATGTGAGCGTGCAACCAAAATCACCCCAATCATCTCATTATTTGGGTTACACAGAGAGCTGATGAACTCTAGTCCAGAGCATACAGCTCATGTGACTTCAGTTCCTTCCCTCTCTTGCCCATCAGCAAAGCACTTTAATCAGCTGTAAACTTGTTCATTTTTAGCATTTCCTTCTTAGTTGTGTTGAGTTTCGGTGCACTAGCATCTTTACTTTAAAATAAAGTATTGCCTTTCCCTCCTTAGTTCTGGGGCCTGGCACTGACTGGGAAGAATCAGCTGCAGATAGAATACATGAATTAGCAAGATAATAGGTAAACTTCCACTACCAGCATTGGGTTTCTACCTGAAAGAGCCAAACATTGGTCAGCGTCAATTCTTGCTAAAACATGTATATGCTAGCTGCTACTGCTATCGCTGACCCTTCTGACCAGAGACGCACACACTGTTTACAGTGTGGGTGGGCTTTCAGTCCTCCACTTGCATGCCCAAATGCCATACTACAGATTTGGATGGAGGATTTACTAGTGGCCCAAACTCTCAACCAGCAGAGAAACCTTTTGTACTCTGGATACTCCGAAATGGCTTCAAGTATTCATCCTCTTCACTCTCCCCACCTTTTCTACTGGAGCTCCTGTTTCAGACATTCATGAGCGAATGGGACAATGGAATGCTCCAGACTTCCTACCTCCACCCCCCCTCTTAAGACAAGTTCTCAAAGTTATCCTCTCCTCTACAGAGCCTAATCTCTGGAAAGCCAGGCAGAAGTCAACCAGCTAATAAAATATGTAAATAAATGCTTTCTTAACTACGAGGAACATTAATGAAAAATGCTCAATATAGAAATAAGTTGCCCGTGGCCCCACAACACCAACAGCTTACTTTAGGAGGAGGAGAAAATCACTTCCAAGTAATAACAGCTTGAAGAAAAGCTCAAACACCTGTTCTACAAATCCTGGGGAGGAAAGCAAGAAATTGGGAGTGGCATTTCCCTGGCAGGAGCACCAAAAAGGCTCAAAACAGAATGTCAGGGCTTCTTGCTAGCGATAGTGCTATTGACAAATTGCTCCAAGAAAAAACAAATTACTGCAAACAGCATCAGTTGTGTAAAACTTACCAGATCATGCAGAGGGTCTGCGAAACAAGAAATGAAAGAGCGAGGTGATGGGTGGTTCTTCCCCCTTTGTATGCAGTTCATTGTCTGTCTGAATAGAAATGACAAGCTCACTCTTAATTCATTAGGAGAGTCCTGCAGGGTGAAGTAGTGACTGATCACTACCGAGGAGTTCAAAAACAAGTACCAGGAACAATTGCCACCTCCTACGCTTTTGTTTCCTGTACAACAAATTATTTGACAGGTACTCCAACTGATGCCATGACCAAAAACGTTGCTCAAACAGGAAAAACTTGATTATTGAATACGATGCCAAGCAAAAGCTTACTGTCTTAACAACCTGCTACTGCTTTGGGTAGGCATAGTACTACTGGGAAGGTTGAACCACAATGCCCTAAGGCAGACTTAATACGAATCAGAAAGCTGACAGCAAATTCTGTCACTAAAATGCATATTTGAGGAATTGTTTATTCCAGGGATGGACCTATGGCTCTTCAGATGTGGCTGGACTCCCAGTTCCCATCAGACCCAGCCAGTGGCCAGGGATGATGGGATTTCCATTCCAAAAACATCTGGAAAGCCACAGGTTCCTTGCTTTAGACATTGCATGCAAAAAGGCTACAACAAAAAGCATGTGCCAAACAATGAGCAACAGGAGATTAAGATGGCAAACGGGTCTTTTCCTCAATGCCAAGAGAGCCTGGCATTGAGGCAAAACCTACTACTCTTTGTTTCGTCATGCCTGCTTTCTTGAGAAGCATAACAATAAGCCACGACTGTGGGTTGTCTTCAACCAAGTCCTACTCAGAGTAGACCCACTGAAATTAATCTGCCAAATTTAGCCTTGTCTATTACCTTCTCTGACTTCTGGCTTTGCTGGGGTTGATGGAAGTCTGCTGTATCAAAGCTCCTCAGCCCCGCTTAAACAACCAGCCTCATTTAAAAAATTGTACATTTCCCCAGAGATGGCCACCTGCCATATTGATGTAAGTGCCTAAAAGATATCAGAACATATCCACTACAAATCCACTACAAATCCACTCCACTCCCCAGTGGGGAGGAGTTGTGGTGGACCACGTGGCCACCGATTCCCCTCTGGGGGTGGGGGCCAAGTCCTGCATCCCTCGGAGTTTCCCAGCCATATTCGCCTGCCAGCAAATCCACTGGCTGGGGGGGGGGGCGTGGCCGGCCTCATTTAAACTGAGGCGTGAGCCAGAGAGCGTCCTCTTGGCTCACTTCCTTGGTCCCCCGCTCTCCCTCCCTATTTTCAGGTTTCAAATTTGGCTTTGCTATGGACCTCGGCTGGTTGCCGTTGAGGGGCCTGGTAGGAATTTTCCCACTTGGCAAATTGGCTTGGGCCATTTGGTTTTCACCTACCTCGTAGCAATCATCACAACTTTGTAAGGTTTGGCGGTTAGGCATTGATTGATCTTATGATGGAGGAGGGGAGGTGTGGCCATCAACTGCCCCTCCAAGCTAAAGGGTATTCCGTGAAAGGAATCCGGGGGTGTGGATCTTGTCTGAAGTCCGGGGCTGGGCTAGGGCCATGCCATGACTCTGTCAGGAACCCAGAGGGAGCTCAAGTTGGTTTGCATCGACGGGGCTCCCCCTACCAGTGGTTGACCCTTATTGGACTCCCTGCATCATGGGCAGGAGTCAGATATAGTCTGGTCAATTCCAATGCCTAAGCCAATACCGCTCACATTCTGTAACCAATAAAGTTGTGGCCTAAATTTGCCCAATAACATTAACCTAATTTCTGTGTCCTTGTGCCTTATTCATCAACGAGGGGGTGGTCTTGGGGTCTCGATGTGCAAACAGCTGATTTCCATCCCAAAAATAAACAAGCTAGTAATAACAGCAGCAATCATCCTCTGAACAACATCCAGTCATTCATCTCCAAATAGCAAGTTCACTGTTGATCATTCAGTGTCTACAACATCATGATCACTTTGCAAACACCCACATTTTATTGCTCTATAGATTGCAGTTTGCACATTCAGCTGAACGTTACTTAACTGTATGCTTTTAACAGGCCACTCCAATGGAAACCGTTCCTGCTCCACTCGTGTTCTCAAAATAACAAGATTCGATGCAGTTCTTTTCCTCCATCTTTTAAGGAGACTATTCTGCCCCAAACTACTAACAGCAACAATAGCATTGATGCTCATTTTTTAAAATTTCACTAATAACTTTGTTAAGTCCTAACTATTAGCAGTTTGGATGCAAAAGTATATTCAGTAAGCAGTGTGCAGTAAATCAAACTTAAGATCTTGGAGATGGCCCCTAAAAATCAATGAAATATTTAGTAGGTATGCGAAATTCCCTTGCATTCTATTGTACAGAAATGGGTGGGAATTGGATTTTACTGTTCCACAGTTTCTGTACCCAATAGCCAGATCCTGTGTTTCTGATTTAAATCAATCAACACAGCCAGCTTTTATCAAGCGGGATTAAGTTTTCAAGTGTTTCTGCTTTTGCAGACATCAGGTAAAGCCTTTTGAAATATTTTTTTAGTGTGGCTGTTTAAAGGATTGTACAGCTTGACTGACAGAGGATATGAAAAAGAAGGTAATTATCTCAGGAGCGTACTGGACTGTATCTCCTTTGCTATTCTTGTTCGACAAGGCACTAGCTGTGGATCAGGTGCAATGCTCACTCTTGGAATTTGCAGAAAAGGCTAAATACGTATCAGAAACTTTAGAATTCCCCCCTGCCTGCAAATAGTGAAGGCTAAACTTGGGAGACCTTTGCACAAAGCTGTTAAATGCTTTTTTGTGGTCTTAAATGCAGATGTGAGAGGTCTCTGATCCTCAGCCTGACATTTGGATCTCCTACCTTCAGCTATTCAAGAGAAGGTACTTTTGACAATATGACATTCGACAGCAGCCCACCCAACTCATTCTAGCGTGGTTTTCTGAGCTCCTTTTTTTTTAGAAGCCAGAGAAAGAGGCCCCAGAACAAAGTGTGGGGTCAGTCAGCAAAAATCAGTTGCCCTGACTTGCTTTAGCAAAAGCACAGTTGGATACAACTCAAAGAGATTTAAAGTGTGTTGATTTTGCATTAGTCATTTGTGCTTTTATACAGGTTCACAATCTCCATGTGCTTTTCCTTATACGATGGATTAAAAATGAGACAAAACAAGCAAAAATTGCTTTTTTTATTATTTGGCTAATACAGCAGTATTTTGTCACTTGCCTGCAGTCTCGATCAGGGCGAATCATTCCTGCGATGCTGGAAAATTATGGAATGCAGTGTGACAGGTTTCAATTCTCCAATGATATTTGAGTGCCCTGGTGCTGGTTGCAAGGCTTTCATTTTTTATGGAAAGGGAGCGCTCGTTTTGCAAAGAGAAACGTTCCAAGTGTCTGTAGAGAGAAAGGAAGAGACAGGCTTTTGCTGTTTATAATGCCTAAAGGACCAAATACGCAAGAAACGACACACAATTAAACAAACCCTGCTTTAATGTTTCATGACATATTTTATAATGAAAGAACCCAGCAAAACTTTTCAACTTGAGTTACATTGAAGTTCTCAAGCAATGCAACAGACACAAACAATTCATTTTTCGAATTGTGATTTCCACAGAGGATTCTGAATGTGGCAGAGAAGGCAGGGCTTGAATTTTAGGGGCAGGGAAGCTCCCTTAGCTTTTACAACAGTTCCCTTTTACCTACTGTTTTTAAAATGCTACGATTTGACTGGATTTCATTAATGGCCCTCCTAACTTCCCCCATAATTCTGGTAGGGGAAGAGAAGTTTGTTGCATTTGTTTCAAACACATTGGAATTTTATTTTTAAAGATGCAATTATACACTAGTTTACAGCTGCGCTGACTTGCCTTGTGAAAACGCAAGCACAGCGATACCCATAGAGTTCCATGCAAAACAAAAGGGAACAATTAAAAACCACACAACTAAAAGGCAAGAATTAGCATCTGGGAGTCTTATTTAAAGTTCCAAAGGTGGCAATTTGACCAGGGCCCGAATGCCTACCATCAGCTCATTGGGCACACACAAACACACCCTGCCTCCTAAAGCTTTGAAGGATACTGGAAATAGTTTTGTAATGTTGTGGAGGAATTTTGGAGGAGAGAAACACGCATGGCTTGTTAGCTTTAAGGAGCTGAGGTATGCGAAGTGAAGTTACTTAGCAGTAGTGCAAACTGTCAGGGGCTTATTGTTAGAAGCATTCCTGACAGAGATGGAAGAAACAACAACTCAGAAATCAGAGCAAATTGAAGTCACAAGATGTAGCACATAGCACTAGTAGGCATGGGCGACAGAAGGGATGAGACAGGGATACGAAAGAATGTTATTACTGTGAGGTTATCTCTTATAAGACTTTACTTGCAATTACAGATAGTTTTTAGAGGTCCTAGGGGCCAGTAGTTTTTTGTTGTTATTTGAAGAGGCCAGGCACCCTCAGTGTTCAGAGGGCTTCCCCCACCCCCCAGTCTTTGCTGACCTTCATTCTGAGGAAACTGAACTCTGAACCCCGTAACAAGCCCACCTCAGATTGTAGGGAAGCTCAGAGTTTCAGTTGCCTTCTCAGACACCCTCCCAGCCTAAGTCTGTGCTCAGCTGCATGCTGGAGCCTTGTGCGCCACTGATTTGCATCCGGATGCATAATCTCGTTAAGACATTCAAAACCCTCTAGTACATTTCCCAAACAAAATCAGAGGAAGGTGTGCATCATTAGGAAACAGTTTGCATAATACGTAAGTTATGCAACACAGATCTACACTACCCTATTCATATGCAAGTATGGGGCAGGGGAGACAATTCTGTTCTGGTGCCAAGCCTGCCTCACCTCTGCTCATACTTGCCTAGCAACCTGGCACTCCTCTGCACATTAGAACTGACATATCAGCTATGCCTACGAGCACAAAGTCCAATGTGCATAGGCCAAATCATATGCAATCTTGACCTGGCATAATTAGGGGGAAAGGACTGCAAGCTATTGAACCTACTCTTTCCACAGCACATCGTGCAAACCATTTTCTTGAACGTATGTATAGCTAGAAAGAATAATTAAATAGGAGCATAAGAAGCTGCCTTATATTGAGTCAGACCATTGGCCCACTGAGCACAGTTGCAGTGGCCGGCAGCAGCCCTCCAGGACGGCAGGCAGAATTCTCTCCCAGCCAACAACTGAACCTGGAATCTTCTGCATGCATAGAAGATGCTCTGACCCTTCCCCATCATTTCTAGATAAATGAGTTTTGGTTTTTAAGTCCTTAATTTTAAAAACAAGAGGATTTTATTTTTCTGCTGTCTGCATTTAAATACTTTAAGACTAAGATTTTGGAAATGGTATTCAAACCTTCGCCCAATATATGGCGGAGAACAGGTTTGCTGTGAGACAGAGCTGGCCCTACCATTAGGCAGAGGGAGGCAACTGCCTCAGGCAGCTGATTTGCAGTATCGTGAAAGGGGAGCATATAGTTAGCTATGAAATTTACTGTTGCTGTATTTTTACAGTCAGGAAGGGATTGCACAAATCCTGGATTGTGAAATTTTCTGTCTCAGCCACCTTGGATACAAAACGGCATGACTCTTGAGGGAGATTGAAGATCATTTGCTGCTGCACCTCAGGTAGTAACATGTCTTGGACCCGCCCTGCTGTACATACTTATTCAGATCATATTGCTTAATGCTTAAAAGTAGTAAGGCTTCAAAGCTTTTGTTGTGACGTGGGGTTTGTGATTTCAGCTCTCTTGACATAATATGCTGGAGACAGTTCTCTAGTAACACTTCTTTATTCAAGCAAACAAGACTGAGACTGAGGAGGGGAAAGCTACATTTATAGGGACAGGGAACTAGCTAGAAAGGATACATTTTGGAGGGAACAATATCAGGCAATCACAGTCCTGCCTTTTGGAGGAAACCAATAAGACAGAGGATCCAAATACAGCAGCTTAAATGAACCAATAGTAGCTGTACCCTCTGGAACCAAAAGGCAGTTACTTTACCCTAATGCACATACAGACAATAATAATACAGATATAAAATCCTTTGACTCAATACACAACAGCTTTAATCAAGTGCGGTTTGAATGAAGGCCAAATTTTGAATGTACAAATAAAGCCACTGGACCCACATTTGTACATATTACGTTAACAATGTAAGCCATCTCCTTCCTTAGCTATCTGGAAGCATTTTGAAAAAAATAATTAAGTGCACGAGAACATATATTTGTTTTGTACCCAACAAGGAAGACTAAAGCACTGCTGCTCAAACAGGAACTTTTCATGAGATAAGAAAAGTTATTTATACAAGTACATTATTCCTAGTGATGGCTGCTTCCCTGTTCCATCAGACTCAAGAGCCCATTGGACTTGAATGATTGAGATTCAATCATTCAGCAAAGTAGCAAGTTTGAAAATGACTGTCACTTTTCACTCTGTCTCTATTATAGCACTCGCCTATTCCTGTTATCAATGTATCCAAAGCGAGTTATTAAAGTCTCTTTTCACTAGGAATTACCAGGGCTTCTGCCTGTTTATTAAACTGAACTCTCTAATCCCTCAGTCACTGAACATTTAGTCATAATTTGTTCTCACTTTGAGAGCTGCAGTACAATGTGATGTACTGTGGAATGAGAAAAGTAATCTTTTTTCGCCAGCTGCTATCCTTCTGTTTTCCCTCTTTGAATTTATGGATTGAGCTGTTTCCTACCAAATACCAAGGTAGATCAGGTCTACCTTGATGCAGGTTTAATCTGTAGGGGCTCTTTGATTGACTGCTAAATCTTCAGACAACGCTAGTCCTGGCCCTGTGCTTACATTATAAGCTCAAGTTTCAAGGGCAGTTGAAAAAAGAAGAGTCACTGCCACACTAGATATTTATGTAATGATGTCCTTTAAAAATCCTAGTAAATGGCAGTTCTATAGTGTTGTAAGTCCAGAGTCTCTTGAGCAAAACAATTCTTTATAATTATTTCAACCCTTTGCAAATCAAATATTGAAAGAAAACAAGAAAAAAATTGCCGGAGACAAACTGGCTCGTCTGAATAGGCAACATGTGCTAAAAACCAAAACCTCTTCTGCTAGTGAAACAAGACATTATACAGAAGTTCTTATGTGCAGAGGGCCCAATTTGGAAGTGGGGTTTCCACGAATTAAATGTAAATTCACCTACAGAGCACCTATATTTTTAGCCAACTCCCTAGTTCTAGTGACTACGGCTATAATTGTGTATTTATTTATTTAAAATGTACCCTACTTCTCCCCTCCACAAAACAACCAACTGCGATCCAACACAAATGATCAAACTAGAGACAGCAGCCAAAACAACAACACGCAAATTTGCAGGTCTCAAAATCAACACGTCAAGCAGTTACAGACTCAAAAGCTTATTTAAACATGAATCTTTTCAATTAACAGTGGTTAATTAAAGAGAGGGCGATAACTTAATCTCTTGAGAGTGAGTTTACCACTTTTGGGGCAACACTGCAGAAAAAGCCCTAGTGCACATTAATCAAATGAGATGGTCTCCTATGCATGCAGAGTGCAAGGTTTGTGAACATTTTTGTCATGCCACCCACAAACAACTTTTGCAGCTAAAATTTTACACATCCCCAAAATTCAACATGGCACTAGTCCCACCCCCAGACTGGTAAATTTTCTGTTCCCTCCTATGCAGACTTACCTGGAAGTTAGTCCCCCGGAATTCAGTAGGCCTGCTTACTTCTGAGTAGACATGTATACAGTTGGAGGGCATGTATAGCTCTGTGACTGGGTCAAATGTTATATAAGAACAGGCAAGTCTAGTGGCCTGGACAAATCAGTGGCTAAAGAAACCACAGGTTTGGAAAATATAAAATAGTACAGATATGCTTTTCATCCTTTCCCTTCTCTGTTTCGTTTTCTAAAATGTCCTTTTAAAATAAGTGTTCATTCATTTAATCATACTCTGCTTGATGAAACAGCTCATTGAATCACAAGTGCCATCATAGTATATGTGCAGGCTGCTTTATAAATATAATTATTGTTATTTATTATTCATAATCACAGTGCATGATTATGCCACTTGAATAGAGAGAGTATATTTGTGTATGTGCATTTTTAATTTTATTTTTGTATTTAAGATTTCATTTCCACGGGAGCTGTCATATTACTGGGTCAGTTTCTTGCTAGCTAACCACGTGTGGCTTAGTTCAAGTTTATTAACAATAATCCCTGATTAGGTTGCCCCTAATCGTCTTATATTCAGAGATTTGTCTATAACACAAACACATAACTGTTTATTTTGAGATTGTGGAAATCCAGGGCTACCTTGCTTGATCAAAAACAGAATTCTGAGCTGCTTCTCATTGTGGTAAGTACAATCTTTAAAAAGAATACCAAGGAGTAATAGCTTATTAAAATATAGTATATATATTGTTTACTGTGTCTGCATTTATTTTGTCCTTCCCTAACAGTATGTCTGTATTACTGGGGGGTTTTGTGCATTGTTAGTTTTCCATATTCCCTCAGAACAGCCATACTGGGGCAAACATGCCAGAGGCTGATGAGAGCCAAAGTATATGGAAGGGACCAGCATAACAAAGGCGTATTACAAATTATGATCAAAGTCTTGCCTTGTCATTACTTTTAGAAAGCTTTTCTTCAGCTAGTCAGAGCAAAGTCAAGTATCACTGCTGCTTCAGGTGTGGTTTAAAGGCAGGGATGGGAAACCTTTTTTTTTTCTTTTTAAGATATAATACCTTCCAGCAACCCCACTTGCCAGTGATGGGCAGCTGCCAGAGACAGGGTGGAGAAATAAAGGTCAAGTTTAGCTATCCTCCATCTAAGCAAGCAAGAATTCAAGCATACGTTCTACCCAGGTGAAAACACTTGAGGACGCTGCAAGCCAATGTCAATGTGGCTTGTGAAGAGCAGGGGCGAACGAAGAAGAAGAAGAAGAAGAAGAGTTTGGATTTGATATCCCGCCTTTCACTCCCCTTCAGGAGTCTCAAAGCGGCTAACATTCTCCTTTCCCTTCCTCCCCCACAACAAACACTCTGTGAGGTGAGTGGGGCTGAGAGACTTCAAAGAAGTGTGACTGGCCCAAGGTCACCCAGCAGCTGCATGTGGAGGAGCGGAGACGCGAACCCGGTTCCCCAGATTAGGAGACTACCGCTCTTAACCACTACACCACACTGGCGTCGTGACACCCGGGGCGGGGCATCGCTACATAGGGCACATGTGCGGCGGCGTACGACACATGAACTGTATGTAGCGACACCACACATGTGATGTACATAGCGGTGCGGTGGCGCTTGGTGCCGGGATCCCACCGCCGTCCATACAGCGCTCGAGCAGCGCCGGCGGCAAACCGCTATGTACAGTGCATGTGTGCTGCGCATGCATGTGATGCCGCACATGCGCTGTACATAGCGGTCGGGCACCGGGATCCTCTTCTCATGGCTGCAGCCATGAACGGAGGATCCTCCACATGTGGCTGTAGTGGCACAATGGCTGCTCGTGCCACTGCGCCTGGGCCGGGGCAGCAGGGCAAGCACCCCACCTTGTCACCCTTCCAGATGTGGAACCTGGGGCGCACCGCCCCCGACCCCTGTTGCGACACCACTGGTGAAGAGGGCTGTGTGGCTGGGGAGGATATGTAACCTGGAAAAAGTCCCAAGGGCCATACAAAGAGATATTGAAGGCCACATCAGGCCTCACAGCCTGTGATTCCCTTCCCACTGAAAAGTGGCACTGGTTAATCAATGGCTGCCCTCTTCTTCCTCTTCCAAGCAGGAGGGAGCCTTAGCTCAGCAGGAGAGCACATGTTTTGCATGCTCTTCTAGTTAAAGGATCTCTAAGGGAAAGAAGCATGCCTGAGACCTTGGGGTACTGCTGTCAGTGAAGGCATTTAATCATTTGGGTGTTGTTTTTAAAGTGAGCATAAGGCTACGATCAAGCCATTAAACAGGCTTAAAACAATGGAACAAGGAAGCTGCTCATTGGGGGCAGAATCTCTCCCTTCTACATCGCCAGAAAACATATGTGACAGTCCAACACCTATACTCTTTCATCCAAACAGTTTTCCCACCCACCCCTTTTATTGTAGTAAATTCTCCCAAAGAAGTGGGTCTCTCAGCAGTGCTCTTTTCAGCTGAGCACCTAGACTAAATTCTCTCTAAAGATCTTAAAGATTTCCCAAACCCTTCTCCGAAGTGGTAGGGTTAAGGATTTTGGAGGCTTTAATTAGCTTCATTCCAGAGTTTATATATTTCACGAGATTACTTTGAGGCAGCTAAACCTCCAGTTCAGCCGTTCCTAAGTACCTTGGGCTAATCTTCCACCAGAAGTGCTCATTGTTTGCCCCAAATTCCAGGAGCTTTATGGGAAATAAGTTAGCACATTCAAATCAAATCAGTGCACTGATGATTTCCTGTGAACCATGCCGACCTTCAAGCAGCATTCAATAAGAATCTTTCGTTGCTCTGTTGTATATGTGACCTACAGCCCGATCCTTTACATATTAACTCACAACTGAGGTCTCCTTGTCTAGCTGTTTACCTCATGCTTTTACAAATTTGAAATGTTACAAATAAGTTGCAGTTGAGGGCCAACCTGAATAAAACATTGTAGGACAGGTAAGCCCCACCCCAAATTATTGATCACATGATGCGACACATGCACACCATTTGAATGACAATGCCCATCAACTTTTTGGGGGGTGGGGGAACTGGACCCCTCAAAAATTTCAAGGGGGGGACCTCAGCCCCTAGGAGTTGGTTCCTATGGCCATGTGATAAAACTCGGGTGTCTCTTTTTTCCTTTTTGCTGTACAATTTTGGTGTGGCACTGTGTAAACAACTCGACTGACTTTCTGAGACTGGAAGGAAATACCTAATAGGACGCCTAATAGGCCATTCAGAATCCTTTCCCCCCCTCCCTGCTTCCCCAAATACTTGTGAATTCTTTTTCATCCAAAGCTTCCAGAGCACTTTACAGACTTGGCAGCAGGCATTTATAGAATGACCTCGCCACAAGGGATGGTGTGTGTTTTTTCTCCCCCTCCTCCTTGGTTTGCAGTTAGTTTATGCCCTTAGGAATGAGAATTCATGCTCACTCCAAGATTTTAAAACACACTTACATAATCACAGCACTTCTTGTTAACTATTTAAGCATTCCACCCAGCCCTGTGACAAGACTATGCTGGTGTGTATATATAGGATGGTGAAGGAAATCTCTTTGTCCTCCTAACTTCCCATTCCTTAATATTTGCTCTGGGCTGATCCAAGATGCAAACCCCAGAATGCTAGTTTTATTGCCTGCTCCACCCTCCTGCTTATCTCCACTTCACATGGGTCACCAAAATAAGGTGTCACATCTGCAACATACGGTACTTTTAAAGCACTCTTATACCAGTCATGACTTCCACCAAAGGAATCCTGGGAATCCTGGGTGCTGAGAATTCTTAGGAGGTTCTTCACATACCTCCCTGACCAGATGTGGAAAATCTCCACATAGCCACACCTTTGTTCAGGTAAACACCATTTGCAAAGCATGAGTTTCTAGACACTAACTTGCTCCTTGTTCATGTTTTGACTTAATGCACAAAATAAGGAAGGTACTGGGTATGGGAGAGGCAAGTTAACCCTGTAGAGCCAGACATGTTGGGGGGCAAGATATTGGAAGTCTAGGGGAATCCTTGGGCCCTGGAATATTATATTGCCAATACTCACAGCTCATAGGTTCCTAATTGCAGAACAAGACAGCAGTCAATATCTAACCTCCTTCTGCCTGCTTGCTTCCAAAATCTCACTGATTGCCTAAGAAAGTGGTTCAAGCAAACCTCCTAGCCAGATTTCAGAGCTGTCTTTAGCTGACATGACTCAACTTTAGACTTGGTGTCGGCTGTCCTATGGTATCAGATGACATTCTGCTTTTTGTTTTGTTTCTACCTCTCTTGTCCCTAAAGAGATGTCTTCTTTCCGCTCCCTTTGTACCAGCAAGTGTCTGATAGTCACTTCTGACATTGTCAGGTTGATTTATCTTAACTGGATCAGAAGAATTTTCTGCAACACTTCCCTGTGGGATGTCTCGTTGTGCCCTGTAACAATAACTTTCCGCATCCTTTTCAGTTGGGACCTCAACAGGGTTGGAAGATGGAAATGCATTCCTAACCCATTACAGCTTCCCATTTACTGAGACCCTGGCTGCGTGTTACCTCATCACATGAAACTGTTCTGAAGAAGAGCAAGACTCTGACTGTTGAGAATTATGTAGGTTCTTCAAGGAGAAAGTTGGAAGGGATTGTAGACCCATTGATCACCTTTCTCCAGTATTCATTCATGCTTGTCGTAGCTCCACTGACCACCTTTCTCCGCTGTTGATACTTATCTCTCTCTCAGTTAGTGGCTATTTTTTCCAAGGAATTGGGAAGAGCAGCCACAATCAGCTGCCAATGAAAGAAAAGATAAAGAAGAGATGGAACAGATAGCTGTACAATCCCTTCCTCTGGCTGTCTTTGAGGGAGCCATTAGAATTCTCAGTAGTCAAGTCTGGTCTATACAAGCAACAAAAGGCCTCTCAAAGAAAGGGGCTGTGAGACTGCACCCAGGGCCCCATTCCACAGTTATGTGACATTGGCCCCCCTCTTGATGTGGCATGGGGGGTATGCAAAAAGGACCCTGTCATGTGTATCCTGGAACTGTGAAGTCACTAAGGTCATACCCTCACTAGGGTCACGTCCCTATTTTCTCCAATGAAAATAGGAACATCCTAAGGTAAAGTGGGACATTCCATGATTAAATTAGAAAAAATATTGTAATTGGGGATTGAGGGGAGAGAGAGAGAGACATCTCAAACTGTTACATATTGTACCCAAAGGGATTTTTCCCCCTCTTATTCACTTTCTGGCAGGTGCCCCACATTTGATTCCCAGTAAAATACAACAGAACAATTTTTAATATGTATTTTTAAAGCATTCAAATAAATGGCAACAAGCACAATATCATGGGGAGCCAGACTTGAATATTCAAAAATGATAAACACACACATGAAATGAATGGACTTGGGAGCTTGTGTCTGCCTGCCGAGTTGTACTTGATCATAGATAAAATACAAGCTCCCCAGACTTGAATGCCTGTAGACATGTCAGTGGCTGCCACAGCAGCATTTAGTGTTCAAAAACCTTAAACTGCAGTTTGACAGAGGGCAGCTAACTGCCAAGTATGAATTTGCTCATGCACCTAATGGGGCATTTGAATGCCACCTGCGCCCACCTCACTCCTGCCAAAGTAATAATTCCAAACATATGATATAAACTATAATTCTTCCATCCCCAGTTCTGTTTACGGTGTTTCACAGAATTCAAGCGGCTGCTATAGGGATATCTTTATCCTGGCAGCATCCTACTTTCCCATTGAATTTGACAAGTTAGCATCTCTATACTCAAGACTCAAACATTACAATTCTCTTAGGGGTGTTATCTGCGAGATGGCCCAATCTGAAACAGCTACTGACCAACAGCAGAGGTGCTATTTAAGAGGGCCAAAGGATATGGAGCTAGAAAAAAATGGCCTCTCCTTTTTTGCAAGTTAGGCACAATCCTACACATATTGACTCAGCAAGCAAATCCTGCTGTGTACTGTGAGGCTTGCTCCTACATAAGTGTGACTAGAATCAAATCTTGAATCCTGAATATATCTCAAAGCAGGCATCTGACCCCCCCTCATAGAACTCTAATTAATGGTTGCCATAATTTGATTTTGAACTGATTTTAGAATGAATTTATTTTAGAATGCTTTGTTACTTTTATTGTTGTTAGCCGCTCTGAGCCCAGCTTCAGCTGGGGAGGGCGGGATATAAATAAAATATTATTATTATTATTATTATTATTATTATTATTATTATTATTATTATTATTTCACCCATGTGAAATGATCCCCCTACTGATTTCAAGCAACAGTTAGGGAATAAACCCCAAATCTAGCTCTGGCCCTCCATCTACTTTGGCACTCCTGGTCCTAATAATGTCATACCATCAACAGCTCATTCACCTGCATGCTTTCAGCAGATTACATCGGCCAAAAATGTATGCATCTTCCACAAGAAACAGCTGCCTCCTACCTGTTCCACTGTATTCCTGTTTTGTATTCTAGTTGCTCATACCTCAGGCAGGCAACGCATCATACTTATTTACTCATGTCTGCACTCCAGGTATTTGCCATTGTCCATTCTCACGTTGGGAAGATAGAAACATCCGCCCTGTGGAACCCAATCCAATCACTACTATGTAGAGTTTCATATGGAAAACTAGTCAGCAGGTACAAAATCACATCAGTCTTCGCGTTCACATTCATGCACCTTTTCTTTGGATTTGGATGGTGGTTAGGCTTCAGGTTACAACAGCAGCTAGGGCTGAAGGCCCAGCCAGCATTAATTCTGCTGCAATGGTGCTGTCAGTACAAGACTTCCAGGCAGAAGTCCATGGCTCCCCTCTGCAGAAAGAGCAAGAAGGCCCCACCCCCACTATAGTACAGCTGGCTTGCCACAATCTGGAGTGAAGTAATACACCTAAGAGCACTTCCCTGCAACACACACAAATAGCACCAGAGTCCAGAGTCTAAAATTATCTACATTGCACCACTGCTCTGTTTCCTGCAGTTTAAATCCCCCATGAATCAAGCACACCCAAAGCACTTTTTAACCCTTTCCTGCTAAGCACAAACAACAAATTCTTCCCTGATTCTGCCTTGGTCCTTGCATGCAAGAGTAAGCGGCCAAAATGCATTCAAGGAAACCTCTGCCAACAGTGTTGCTACTCTTGGGAAGACAGGCTTAAGAATCCTTTGCCTGTAGGCCAAAGTTTATTTTACATTAAAAGCACTTCCAACATCATTTTCAGAGCAATAAGGAAAACGTATTTTCCATATGTGCAATGTCAGGTTGGATTTACGCCATCTTTGGAACTGGTACGAATGTATAATGGATGTGAAGTGTCAATTATTTTTCTGCCATGATTTTGGTTTGTTACTTTTTATGGAAAGGGGATCTTCGTCAACAAGATGTGTCCCACTTTACCAGTTGTGCACTAAAGACACATGCCAGCTGGATGATAGCACTGAAAAGCGGTTGTTTCCGCATGACAACCGATTAGATCCAATGCCCATTCAACTGTGTCAAGTTCCATTTCATCCTTTTTCAACACAGTGGTCTCAGTCTAGCAAAACTCCTCATATGACACAGCAAGAGGTTATGTTTATTTCATAAAATTTATACACTGGTTGATTGTTTGTTTGGGGGGGGACAACTCAAAGCGGATTTTAAATACAGTGGTACCTTGGTTGTTGAACGCCTTGGTTGTCAAACAAATCGGCTCCCGAACACCACAAACCCAGAAGTGAGTGTTCTGGTTTGCGAATGTCCTTTGAAAGCCGAACAACCAATGTGGTTTACACGGCTTCCAATTGGCTGCAGGAAACTCCTGCAGCCAATCAGAAGCCTTGGTTTTTGAACCATTCCAGGAGTCAAAGAACTCTCAGAACAGATTAAAATCGAGAACCAAGGTACCACTGTCCATGTACATGGGGCAGAGGGTTCCATCCATTATCATTAGTTCTTCTCACACCAATTTTGACATTTCACTTGGCACCAGCGGAGATAGGAGATGACAACTTGTGTTTTCAGTTCTGAGGGGCTTCAGAAACCTATGGGGGACTGAACTGAAAGGGGCACAGGAAGTGTGCACAGATTCTACTGACATAAATGAGTCCGTTTACACCAGCCTTCCTCAGTCAGGTGCACTCCAGATGTTTTGGACAACTTTCATCAGCATGGCCAATGGTAAGTGATGATGGGAGTTGTAGTCCTGCATCTATAAGGCACCACGTTAGGAAAAGCTGTTATACCTACCAGACATGATTCTTTGATCCCTTGTATAGGAATGGGAAACCTGGCTCAGGAAATAAGTATAATATTTTGTGTTAATTAGCTGTGGATGGTGAATGGTAGTGAATAAGCAAAACAAAAAAAATACCACAGAAATGCATTTGGTAGGGTTGCCATTCAAACAATGAAAATCTGGACAGAAAAGTTGTTGTGGTATTCCAGATATGTCTGGGAAAATCCAGCCGTATGGTAACCCTACATTTGGATTGTGACGGTCTTCCCCACCAAAGAGATTTTCAAAGATTAATTTCAAAATAAACATTTTATGTAATTCAGAAGACACATGCCAGTATTACATACCATATTTTTTCAACCTAAAAGGAGCTTACAGAAAGTAATTTGTCCTTTTTTCTCTCTCCCTTTAATTAGCAATATAATTAATTTGAATAATTCATTCTCAAGGAGGATGTACTGAATTGTGAGCAAACCTAAGTGAATGTTTACTAGATAACATGCATTAAACAAGCCATGAACAATAGCTTCATCAACAATAGCACAAAAACATTATGGAACTCTGCACCGTGGTGTAATGCAGCTGTCCAAAAATAAAAATAAAAGACTCAAAATTGCTTGAAATTTGGAGATATCACAATTTAGTAGCCACAAAATAGTGAGGGATGTTGTTTTGTTTGTTACTATGTTGTTTATTTCTGTGTTTTTATATTGTAAACCACCTGTGACTCTCAGATGAAGGGCAGTACAGTGGTACCTCAGGTTAAGTACTTAATTCGTTCGGGAGGTCTGTTCTTAACCTGAAACTGTTCTTAACCTGAAGCACCACTTTAGCTAATGGGGCCTCCTGCTGCCGCCGTGCCGCCGGAGCACGATTTCTGTTCTCATCCTGAAGCGAAGTTCTTAACCCAAGGTACTATTTCTGGGTTAGCAGAGTATGTAACCTGAAGCGTATGTAACCTGAAGAGTATGTAACCCAAGGTACCACTGTACAGAAATTTAATTGTTATTACTAATAATGAAGTAAGGTTTTCAGTGGCAATCAGGCAAATGGGTACCACTATGGGCACAATTTAAGTATGCGCCAGCAATATACATACATGATGATGATCATAAGTTTCTTATTTATACCCTGCCCATCTCGCTGGGTTGCCCCATCCACACTGGGCGACTTCCAACACATATAAAAACATAACGGTAGCAATATTCAGGTATTATATCAGGGTTTTTACCTTTCGTGGCCAATGGGCACATTTGGAACTTTGATAGCTGCCATGGGAGTGTAGCATAACATAAAATGGTTGCCATGGGAATGTGGGGCAATACAAAATGGCTTCCACACCTAAAGGAGCAGACAAAGAGATAGGACCACAAATTAGTGTGGGCACGTGCAACAGGGAACAGGTGCCTACATCAGCCAATGCAACACTCAAAAAAAGAAGCTCTGTGTACCTCTTCTTTGTTCGGAACAGAAGAGAGAGTGTCCACTGAATATGCTGGCATCCACTGAAATGTGGGCTTATTTAAGAGAGGGTTTTATGTATGAAAGGCTGAGCCAGTGCAAACAGGAACGGCGCAGGAAGAGCAAAGAATCTTTCACACAATGTAGATTTTTGAGGGGATACGTAATTAGACATTTCTCAGGCACCGCAGGAGATACCAGCAGGCACCCTGGCACCATGCTGGCGGACCCTGCATTAAGTTCTCTGTGCTGAAATAAAGCTGCATGGGGGAAAGGGGGGGTGCACGCCACTGCCAATGTCCTCCTCCCCACCAGCTTCACTTCCCGTTGTGTAAAAGAGGCATCTAAGAACATTCAGCATTTCCAATAGAAGCCTCTGTGCTGATGCATTCAGCTGAATGCAGTTTGAAGACTCAGAGTCAAAGGTGAAGCCACCATTTACAGGGAACCCCCATGCCACCCTCAGTGAGTTTGATTTAACACAGATAACCATGCATATATATGGCTGTAGAGAATATACTGTATTCAATACAGGAACCCTTGTCTATCAGATGGGTCAAGCTGAAAGGCTTAGAATGATGCAGTTATAATGCAGCACCAAACCTGAGCATGAAGAAGGGTGAGAAATTAGTCTTGAATGTAGCAGCAGGGGCCCATCTGTTCAATTTCTGACGTATTATTTATCATACTAAAGTAGGTCATTTTTAATCGTGCTTCTCCATTCCTTCTAGCTCACAGGAATATACATCATGCCTTCTCCTTGCTAAGAAAAAGAAGAAAAATCAATAAAGGCTAAATAAAATTTAAATCAGGATGTTCCAGTTTGACACACACAAGAGAACTGAAGGTCTAAGAGTGTCAGTATTGTCAGTACAAAAGCATTCCTGATAGGCCTGGGCATACAACTCTAAGTGCAACCTAAGGAGCTCAAGCTGGGATTTTCTGCCTTTGCCATGACCCTGCTGCCCTTTGCTTCTGGCTGAATTTAAAAGCAAACCTATCAGATTTGCACTTTCTGAAACAATATGCAAACTAAAACAAAAACAACAAAAAAGACCTTTGTTCGCAATTCACACCGCAGAATTTTGCAGTGCAGTTTTATGTTCAAGTAACCTGTACAAAAATACATATACTAGGGTAAAGAGTGCATAAAAATGCATATATCAGTGACACAACATACAAAGGTATCTTACATTAAGGGAAATTGTTTTGCAAAACATGTTTATTAGGCAAACTTTCCTAGAAAAATGTTTGCATTGGGAGAAATTTGCACCAAATGGGTGATGAATTTCCGTGAGCACTTAAAGCAATCGGAGGTATCCTATCGCCCCAGGGATGCACTTTCAGGGGCCATAGGGTTGCAATCTAAAGAGTTTGTGTTTTGTTTTCTGGTTTATGTAGCCCTGACGAAAATAACATAATGTATTTTATTTTATACACCATGAGCTTTGGAATGATTCCTTCTTGTTGAAAATAGTTTAAACAACATCAATATCTCTGGCAAGACTTGCTGCAGATGTATGCAATGACAACAGCTGAAGACCTGAGAAAACCACATTGTATATTCTAAAACAGGGGTCAGCAAACTTTTTCAGCAGGGGGCCAGTCCACTGTCCCTCAGACCTTGTGGGGGACCGGACTATATTTTGGGGGGGGGGGGAATGAACGAATTCCCATGCCCCACAAATAACCCAGAGACACATTTTAAATAAAAGCACACATTCTACTCATGTAAAAACACCAGGCAGGCCCCACAAATTACCCAGAGATGTACCGTATTTTTTTTTTAAAGGACACATTCTACTCATATAAAAACATGCTGATTCCTGGACCATCTATGGGCCAGATTTAGATTTAGAAGCTGATTGGGCCGGATCTGGCCCCCGGACCTTAGTTTGCCTACCCATGTTCTAAAACGTATCTGATCAATACAAACCAAAACACTACACATGCAGAGGTTTCCTGTTTTGCTCATCTGAAGGTAAAAGCTCCTTCAGCTGCATGTCTGAGCTCATGATGGAGGATGGTGAAGCTATTGCCTTGATCCAACAAGTGAAAGACATGTGTTTACCAGAACTGGGAAGACCTGAACAAACGGGCAGAAGCCCCACTGAAATCACCTTCAAAACCACGTGTGGACTGAACCCAGTTCTTTTCCTGAACTGATTACTGGTGCTCTTCAAAACCGTTTGATAAGGCCTCATGTTTGCACTCTCGTGTTCACCTTTTAGACCCTTGTTGGCATGCCCCAAGAGACACATCCACAGCACCTGTTTGCGCATGATCTTCCCTCTGCTGTACGGGAGCCACAGTTCATTGCTTATTTACATACACCCCATAGAGATGCTTTCATCAAACCCAAAACACACAGACAACCATGCCTGCTGTTGTGTATCTCTGCTTCCACAGGCAACATGGGTGCTATCAGAAACAGGTCTTAAATTCCAAGTCCCTGAGTGGGTCAGCTGCAGTCAAATGCTGGGTTTACATCCAGACGCAGCGGATGTTGCACAGTTCCCCTTTGCTTCTCTTGCCCAAGATGCTCTTGGCAGAAAGATGGGCCTCAGGTGGGCAACCGGGATGAGCACTGATTAGCTGGAAGAGGTAAAGAGATTTATACATCCAATATAACGAAACCTGTATGATCCTGTATAACTTGCTCGTTGCTAATCTCCTTCCAACTGTGCTTTGGCACGGAACACCAAGCCTACTCCAGCCCAATATGCAGCTCTGTATATTTCTCTGGTAATTAACCTTGACAATTTGAAGTGTACAGCTTCAGCCTGGGTATCATGCTCGTTCCTACCCTCTGCTGCTAAAATAAAATTATATCTTTGCTCATCCATTCATTTTACATGTAGAAAGACAGATGGTTGCTCTAGATTGTTCCGTGCTGCAACAGATGCTGTAATTGAGGGCTGGAAAACTCTGCCAAATTAATTAGATACCCTTACCAATTTGGATGGAAGGGACAGTGCATTACCATTCCACGCTGTAGAGCTTCTGACACATTGGGGTTATCTTTGTTGAATTTGCAGGTTTCCTTGGGAACTCTTCCCATTGTTCAAGGTGGGACTAGAACCGCTTGCATCATGAGGGATTTGCCAGGTGCTGAACGGTGAAGAGGCAAGAGCAGCAAAACGAAGGAGAAGGGAGAATTGGGGGACAAAAGCAGACGTGTATCCAAGTGTTTATAGAAAAATCAGTGTATCCTTACTTCCATTCATCCATTAAAAAAACAGGTAAGGAAACGGACCATTGTTATTCTAATGAGCAAAATGCCCTTCTCAGTATGATGGGCAGGGAGGATGTGAGGAACTGGGTAATACATGGACCCCTAAGTGTGCACACATGTACAGAGGGTCCCTCTGCAATCCTTAAAAAGGAAGCAACACCCAAAGGTGGCTTCAATTCAGATCCTGTTCACTGCACGGTGCTATGCAAAAATAATAATAATAATTGGTCAAAGTGGCCTAATGAGCATGACCATTGTCAGGGAATTGACATCGGAGCCAGAAGTGGAGGCAGGGCTCCCAAGCTATGCTGGAGAAGGGCCAAGCAGGGAGAAAGGGGACTCATCGGCTGGGGAAGGAAATCAGCGTAACACCAGGGATAAAGGGGGGCGGATGGGGGAATCAGAGAGAGGTCTCCAGGACTCTTCGCTGGAGACCAGTGGGGAGAGCACAGGTCCTCCGCTACCCACACCCACCCTGCGCAGAAGACTTCCACGCAGGGAAAGTAGGCGTAGACTTGGCGACAAAGAATTTCTTTGCTGGAAGAAGTTCAAGAAACGCCCACTGACGGATTCTGCTAGTGAATGAACAGCCACAAAGAGAAGGCCTGTCCAGCCAGGAAAAGTTTAACCAGGCTACCTAGCCAGGAGTGGCGGCAACTTACGCACGAGCAACCCCATATAACCATTACAACCATCATAGAAGAGAGAGAAAGCTGACTTAGAATGGAGCATCAACTTTTATTTTACCCTCAAACCAAGAGGAAAATAGAAAACAATATAGAAAAAAACATGGTCTTCTTAAATAAAAAGAGTCCCGTTGGATCAGATCAATGGCCCAACTAGTCCAGCATCCTCTTCTTGCAGGGGCCAAGCCAACTGCCTCCAACAATGGAAGGACAACATAGTCATTTTGGTTTGTAGCCATATGTTAGCTCACCCTGCCGTCTCTGAGAAACCATAGAATCATAGAGTTGGAAGAGACCACAAGGGCCATTGAGTCCAACCCCCTGCCAAGCAGGAAACACCATCAGAGCACTCCTGACATACGGTTGTCAAGCCTCTGCTTAAAGACCTCCAAAGAAGGAGACTCCACCACACTCCTTGGCAGCAAATTCCACTGTCGAACAGCTCTTACTGTCAGGAAGTTCTTCCTAATGTTTAGGTGGAATCTTCTTTCTTGTAGTTTGGATCCATTGCTCCATGTCCGCTTCTCTGGAGCAGCAGAAAACAACCTTTCTCCCTCCTCTATGTGACATCCTTTTATATATTTGAACATGGCTATCATATCACCCCTTAACCTCCTCTTCTCCAGGCTAAACATGCCCAGCTCCCTTACGTATTACTGCAATAATTTTATCAAAGAAAACCAGTTATTTATTAAAATATTTATATGCTGCTGCATCATAAAAAATAATAATCACAGGGGTTTACAATATAAAACAAAAACCAGACAGTAAAGCCATGAAAAGTTAAAAACAAGTTAAAAGCAAAAATAGATAGATGATAGATAGATAGATGATAGATAGATAGATAGATAGATAGATAGATAGATAGATAGATAGATAGATGATAGATAGATAGATACATACATACATACATACATACATACATACTAGATAGATGATAGATAGATAGATAGATAGATAGATAGATAGATAGATGATAGATAGATAGACAGACAGATAGACATACAGACAGACAATTGTGGGGATGTACTCTTTATGGCCTGCCTAGGGCTGGCAGAATAGAAAAGTTATCAGCAGGTGTTTAAAAGGGGGCACTGAAGGAGCCAATGTGTGTCTATTGGCAGAGTCTTCCACAGCTGATAACATGAAAAGCTTGGTTTATCACTGTTGTCGGTTGACAACCCCAATTCAGGGAACCATCAGAAAAAGTGACAATAATTCATGAAACAAAACAACTTTTTTCAAACAAAGACGCAATTCATGTGAGATTGAGAAAGCATTGCAACTTGAACCTGGTTTTAAGCATTGCTGAGTTCAAGCTGCATCAATTCAGAATATGACTAGGCCAAACTGACTCCATTCCACTTTCTAAGAAACAAATACCCCTCTCATATTATCAGTTATTACTCTTCTACAGGACTGCTTTGACACATGGGAGCTGGCAAAGGGGAAATGACACAGCAGTTTGAAGGATAGCTATTGCACTAAGGGTTCTCAACACTGGCATACTGGAACAAGAACTAGTATTAAGGGACAAACTTCACCTATTTCAGGATATGTGTGATTCTTCTTAAAAGCAGCCATGTGGTGAAGGGCCATTTGGATCAGGGCAGGCAATTTCCCAGTGCAAAAACATCTCCCTCCCAGTGCTGCTGTGAACTGCATGCTTTCATAATACATGCTATGGCTCTGATCTCAAACACCATGCTTCGAAAAGGTGCATTTGCTTTTAGGGAAAGAAGGAGACATCGGAAGATCCAGGCACGGAGCTTATTAGTTTGAGCCAAAGACAGTTGTACACAGGACCATGATGACATGAATTAGGATACCCAGAATTTTAAGGGAAGGACCCAGGTTTGATGACCTATGACAAACCTTGGAGAGCTGGTGCTAGCCCCTGTTAGGAACAGTGGGCCAACTCTGGATGGATAAGTTTCCTATGCTTAGGCCGATGGCAGGTCTACTTATTACCAGCGCCACTTAATAGGCCCCTCAAAACAATACATGGCAATGTTATGTGTGAAGACTGCCAGATGGGTCCCATCAGTTGTTTTGACTGCTTTTATACTTCTAGCAGCTACTACTAAGAGTGCCTGGTGGAGAATGTTTACATGATGTGGGTCCAATTTGCTACATATAAAACCTTCATGGGAACCAGTCACCATACAGAGGTTGTTTCAAGTAGTGCTCAAGAGTCAGAGAACGGTGGCTGGTGATGTTTATAGGCACAATATGTGCTTCCCCCAAAGCTTTCTGTTTTCCACAGACTAATGACTTATTGGTCCGAAATGCCTTTAACTATTAGCATCAGGTGCATGCTTCTGCAACAGAGTATAGTGTCATTTTAATAAATCTCCTCACATATGAGAGCACATTTTAGGCAAGTTTGGGTCATTTTGTCTCAAATTCTTTGCAGGACTTTTCCCCCCCTTCATAGAAAGGGACTAGAAAGGGTGCAAAAGAAACTTAATAGCAAGAGACAGCCCTGTCACAAAAATTAGTCACTCTGCAAGGGTGGTTTTCTCCCCATTCTGTCGCCATGCCAGATAGATACATTCTTACAGCATGTAAGAAGAATGCGGTCAAACTTTTGACTGTTGTAACTTTAGGTTAGCTTTTTTCTAATAAGTTTCAGACGGGTTTTTTGAAGCCCTCTGTTAAAACGACCCTATCAAATTTGCAGTGTTTCTTAGAATGGGGAGAAAGAACATAAATGATTGTGTCTTGTAGGAATGTAGGACTGCTCAAGTCATGGAAAGCATGCCATAGACAAAGAAATGGAAGGTTTTTGTGTGCACCTAGAAAGAGCCTAAGGTCGGTTCACCTCAAGATAGATTTCTGCCTCTGTTTTCTTATAATGTAGTCACCCTGATCATGGCCCAGCTGAGGTTGAACACCAGTAACTGACAAAGGTACATATATTAATACTGTATAGCAGAGAAAAGTTTAAGATTGCTCTGTCAACTAAAAATTACCATGCCAATTTCATGGTTCTCTGGTCATGCCTCTGTGTCAGATATTCAAAGTTTACCAACATTCCATCACGTTGGGGGGTGAGGTGGGGGAGAGTGAGTGTTTTCTTGTTATTGAGCTTTATTCAAAGCTATACTTAAAAGCCTTTAATAAGACACAACAGAGCTTGCTAATAAAGAATGCAACTGAAAGGGAACCAATTTAAAGGAATAAACATGTGCATTGCTACTGCCTCTTCCTCCTCCCCATCACTTATAAATGCTGATATATTTGTTCAGAGGCTTACACTGCTGTGTTTGCAGATCACTCAGCATGCTGGACTATAAATTCTTTATGTACACCATTTGCCACAATGATTTTGCAGGGGCAAAAAATTGTTTGCATAAACTTTTCTGGTCCAGGTTATTTCTTTGTGGTCCTGAGCTGTAGCTGCTCGTATAAAAGTTGCCAGAGGTTCTGCTCTTGTTCAAACCCACTTCATTTTGCTCTAGCATTGAAGTTATGTGCTCTACAATGATCATAAAAGCATGAATATTTCTTTGATTGTAGGGTTGTCAGTCTCTACTACCATTATGTTTACTGGTCTCAGGAGGCAAAAAACAGACAACAGATTCACAATTAGGTGGAAACTTTTCCTTAAAATATTTAAAACTGGAGAAGAATAGTTATTACTAACTAAAACAATTACACTCATGAAAAGGGTTGCTACTTGAGGGTCAATTTCCAAATCTATAGTTCCATATGCTCCTCATATTCCGTTTGAGATAGAACCAAGCACTTGGGGAAGCGTTGAATGAGCTGAATAAATTATTGCTGAATTTCACTTGAGTGTACATAGCTTCTGCTTCTCTTTGTTTAATTCCTCAGCACTAAAGTGTGTTTGTGCTGACATATTTTGCAAAATGAAAATGTAGGATACATTCTCTACAGCCAGGGCCGGATTTACGTATAAGCTAAACAAGCTTCCTTCCTTCCTTCCTCATGGCATACATGCTGCTGCTTTCATCACCAGCTGTCTCCACAACCACCCACAATTGCTCTGCTTATGATCTGGCCCGGAATCTTATGCTGGAATAATCATATGCTACATGATCTATGATATCATACATTACAAATACACCACAGTTTGTTGTGCCCTTCATTGTAAGGAAACCACACCTGAGGTATGTGCTGCCACCCCTGAAACTTATCACCACTCAGGGACTGCGGGTGTAGGAATGCTTCTTTGTGGGCAGTCTAGGTGTAGTCTAAAACAGCACCCAACAGAGCTCAATGGGCATGTCCTTTTCCACATTCCAGGTTTAGACTATAACTTAACGCAAATACTGCCAATGGCTACAACATCAGCCAACTTCACACCCAAACACCCACCCACCGACCCACCCTTGCTTGGTTTATCTTCTAGTATGATGAACAGTTTTGGATAATGCAAACCCTTGAGAACTATTTTGTAACATTTTGGGTAGGAAATAATAATGGCATTGCTCTAATGTGAATTTTGGAATTTCTTTGGTGGCTGGTTACAGTCATATTCAAACAAACATAAATAATAAAACCAATGACTTGAAAATATCTCTAGGGCTTCCCAATCCTCTGCTTCCATCGACAGGGACCCATGTCTCTTCTCCCCTGGGCCCATTTGGTGCCCAATGCATCTGCACATGACAACCGCTCTGTAACATCCCTTGGGAGACGTCAATATGAAGAATGAGCTAACCTATCGTTTGTAGTCCACCCCTTGGTTCTGATCTTCAGGCCATACTCAGGAGACTCTGGTACCTTCGCAGCAGTGATCTTCATTACCACCAAACACAAGCTTTTGAGGAACCATGTGACACAGTGCCTCAGTCCTAAGGCCTGCACCAAACGAAAGAAAAAGAGAAAGCTCTCAAAAACTAACAGTCCCTCTTAAAGCTATAACACAACCACACAGTATAATTAAAGCACTATGGTGCTACTTTAAACCATCATGGCTTCCCCCCAAGAATCCTGGGAGTTTGTGAAGAGTACTGAGAGTTTTTAAGGAAGCCCTGTTCCCCCAGGCCAGCCCAAGAAACCTTGGCATCTGAGCCAAACCAACAAATGTGTATCCCTATCCCCAGCCCGGCCATGCAACCTGCCATTTTGTACAACACCATGCACTCACCAGTCAGCATGGCAAATGGTCAGGGATGACATGACACTGACAAGCCATGTGGTGTAATGGTTAGAGTGGCAGACTAGGGCCTGGGAGACTAGAGTTCAAATCCCCACTCATTTTAATGTTTGATGTTTTATTGTTTTTACACATGTTGGAAGCCACCCAGAGTAGCTGGGATAACCTAGTCAAATGGGTAGGGTGTAAATAAAGGAGTTGTTATGGAATAGGATGTCCCCATTTTCATTGGAAAAATGCTGGAGGGTATGCTAGCTCTGTACTCCCAAGCCCCTCAGGAAGAACTTGCTACCCTCATTTTCTTCCATAAAATACATTTGTCAAAAAGTAAAACCCTTTCCTCACCACTTTTTAAGAATTCTGGTTCAATAACAGGTGTCTGGTAAGTGTGAAGGAGTAAGAGATAAATACATGGCAAAGTATGTGGCAATGACCGCTCCCCGCTTAAAACGGGGGGGCGCCCTTTGCGTGGACGCGCGCAGCCCCTGGATCTGGAACGGCTCCATCAGCATAGGCTTGGCTTTGCCTTCCCTCAGGTGGGATACCTGGAGGTCTCTGCCTACCTCAGTCAATTGTCCAATCCCACCTGGGGGAAGCGTTGCCAAGGAGACCAGGCCAGGTAGGGGAGGGATTACCTGCCCACACAATAGAGGGAGGATCTTACCTGGGAATCCTCACTTGGCTCCAGAGCTTCTCCCACCCTACCCACCCTCAGTTAATGTCTTATTTTGCAGGTTAACTTTTCTTCACAGGTATGCGGGCGCTGCTACGTTAAGGTCCCTGTTAAAGGGCCGGAAAGGAATTTCCCTGCATTGGCAGGTTTCGCCTTTCCCGTAGCAAAACATCACAACTTTGGCGGTATCAGGCCTTGGGGGGAATCCTTTAGTCCATCTTCCTCTTTGCGGCGGCAATACCAGGGTTCCCCGTTAAAGGGGTTTCTGAAGGGAGGCTTTGACCGTACGCCAGAAGGTCGTCATTGCTCTCCCCTGCGGCAGCGGCGTTACGGGTGCGGCTATCTCTGCTTGAACATATTTTCTCTAGAGCCGGCCCATCCCCCCAACACACTGGATAACCCTGATGCTCCCTAGGTCCCCGGTGGGGACTGGGAAGGGAGAACGCCCAATGCCTGAGCCAAGGTCTACCCACATTTGAAATTTAATAAAGTTGTGGCCAATTTAATCCCATAGCACGTTGTCTTGAGTCGTTATTCCACATGACGGGGGGGGGGGACCGCTCGGGATCTGGGGACTCTGCCTGTCCATGCAAATGTAGGAAGTGTCGTATGGAAATTCCTGCTTTTGTTTTATCCTATACTCTGCTCTGGATAAGGTGGGGCTAATTTTTATGAGTGCTGAATGAATATGCTATCTTCTGCTTCAGTGCAGGGAATCGGGTTATGTGGATCTCTTCCCCCCCCTGCTAGTTAAAGACTCTAGACTTCTTGCACTTTAAATAAATCAAAGTAACTGCACAGGATTGATGTGCAAGATTTTCTGTGAAATATTTATTTGGTGGGTAGCAGAAGAGAATTAGTGGAACATGTTAAGTGGATGGGTTTTTATAATGAAACGTCCCTTTTTTAAAAGGTACCGTGAAGTGAGAGTGCTTGAAGTTTTAAAGATTCTGAAACATTTGATAAGGCTCTCAAGGACTTGCAACCATTATATTAATATTTGTTATCAGTGGCACTTAGGTTCTCCTCCATTCACTCAATGAGTATCTTAAACAAACAGGTTTGGGCAGGGGACAAACCCAAAGCAAAAGCGTCAGACACATTTGGTGGTGCGGAGCATGATCAATGTAACCCAGCCAGTGAAGCACTTTAACACCCCATTGATTTCAGTGGAAAAGTTAAGTACGTACTTAAATCTCTCTCTCCCCTCCCTTTGAAATCGAAAGAGTTCATCTCTGCCTGGTTTCCGCCCAAAAAGATTCGTTTAATTCTTTTCCTCACCGAAGAAAGAGATGTTGATGCAACTGAACTTAACTAATGTGGCTTGTATTAAATAAACGCAATCCCCTTAAAACAGAACGGCTCCATCTCATTACAAGCACTTACATTTATCACAGATTCAATACCTACTGCGTTTCCTTGCCCATATAGTCTAAATGATATCAGGCTGGTTACTGCTTCATTATCCAATAAGCACACTATGCATGGGCTTAGGGTGGAGAGACACAGAGAGAGAGATTTTGGAAAGAATTTGACATTTGATTTTTTTTAAAAAAAGCATCAAAGTAGATATCAAGGGAGAAGTCAGAAATTTGTTGGACTTGCTTACTAAACTTGCTTACATGCTACATTTTTCTGTTCTCTGTTTATTACTTATCCCCATCTAAATTAGTGGGCATCTAGCACGTGTTGCACATATATACATGCATGTGCATTTCAGAATACATGCAAGTTTTATGTCATTAAAAAAAGTAAAATTTCATGCTTAGTATTGTTTTTATTTTAAATTACATTTAGGGAGGCCCTATGTTTTCTGTGCTTACAGCCTCTAAAGGTCTCGATCCAGCTCTGCAGGTGGTGAGCTAACAGTTAACTCATGGCAATTAGGAATCAAACATACAACAGAGATTGCTGCAGTAGCTTGCTCTACAGGAAGAGGGACGGATGTGCTGAGGTCGAGTAACAGTATCACCATGCACTGCCATCAGAAGTGGCTCACTAAGGAGGGCAGATCCACTTCACCAGCCTCCTGCCAACTGAATCACAGTTACTTACTGTGAGAGGGAGGGGCAAACAGGTAGCGAGTTCAGCATGGTGCAAAGACACTGGCGGAGCCAATTCAGTGCTCCTCATGCCCTCTTTGCACCATGCTGACCTCCTCACAATCTTACCACTCCCCTTCCCTGTAAGCTACAGAAACCCACCAGTCTGGGAAGCTAGCCAAGCAGCTCTGCCCCACCTAGCAACCAACTTCTGACTACCATGCCATTGGGCCTTGAGGAAGAGCGGAAACATACCAAGAAGAGTTTGGATTTGATATCCCACTTTATCACTACCCGAAGGAGTCTCAAAGCGGCTAACATTCTCCTTTCCCTTTCTCCCCCACAACAAACACTCTGTGAGGTGAGTGAGGCTGAGAGACTTCAGAGAAGTGTGACTGGCCCAAGGTCACCCAGCAGCTGCATGTGGAGGAGCAGAGACATGAACCCTGTTCCCCAGATTGCAAGACTACCGCTCTTAACCACTGCACCACACTGGCTCTCAACAAGCCAGTGAATAGGTCGTGGTGGCTCTCACTATTCTTTGTCTTCACCATCATCACCACAAGAGGGGCCCAGAATGGCAGGAAAAGACAACTGTTTAATAGATCAGAAATGATTAAGATCTTGGGAAATGTAGTAAGTTCTTTTAAAAAATCATCATCATCATCAGACTTTGTGTTTGCAAAATGATGAACTTGGACATACTTGTGTTGTTACCAACTGAACTTGCAGATGATGGTTCTTTCCACTGAGTAATCAGAGGTGGAAGGAGTGGTGGTGCTTTTTAGTTTCAAGACACATAATGGGCTGGGGCACAGGTGGCTAAAGAGAATAGTGAATTTCATACTATTAGGGTAGGGAAAGAGTGTCTGTTATGAAAGATATACCTGAGTGAACAACTACAACAACAAAGGAGATGACTTTCTCTTAGGAAGCCATTCTGTATTGATCAAATGGAAGCTATTTGATCTGCATCTAAATGGCCAGTGCATTGCAGGAAATAAGAAAATGCAGAATAGTTGAATAATCAATGTGACTGAAATTGACAAGCAGCAGGATTCTGTAATACACGCTGTCCTCAAGAGGAAAATGTGCATATGGCTTTCCTGAATCTCATTATAATTTATGTATTTTCAAGATATAAAAATTGATGAAATACATTTATTTAAATCCCTGGAAAGAAATAATGGGTAATACCGAAAATGAATTCCAGGAGGCAAATTTACCCCCAGGGGATAATAAAATGATTGAAGTTCAAGCCATTAGAAACACGATCCTCATGAAGTGCCCCCTTTTCCTTATATAAGATAGTGGGTTCTTTTGCCTGATTAATTCTGCAGGGAAGGGGAGGAGAGTTTTCCCATCACTCTGCAGAGCCTTGGCAGCAAATTGCTGAAAGAAGTGAGCCAAGTGGCTGTGCATTAAGAATGCACAGCATGTGCCATTGTGGTGTACACTGTCATGTTTGAAGTGGAGAGACAGAGAGAGAGAGAGAGAGTGTCATGCTTGTATACATGAGGAAGCTACAATTAACCACGTAGTAAACTCAGTGGCCCATACAGAAGCAAATACCCCCTCCCCACAATGCAATTTCACAATGGAGCATTCACATCAATAAAGATGAACGACATTTGTCATTTTTGTTGGGACTGGCTTGAAATCCAGCAGAACCCAGGTCAGATCAGTCCATCCCCACCTCCAGAATGCCCTGCTTTAGAACTTTCCATGGAGTACTGCTGGCAAAAAGATTGGTGGGCATCACAATAAACACAGCACCAGCATCCCGTGGTTGGATTGTATCCTAAGCAAAGCAGAGTGTGAAGCTTGAGCCTTCCATCTTTCTCAAATGATAGTAAACAAAGAGAGGTGAAGTCTATTTTCATGTGCGTGAAAAAGCCTCTCTTCTCTTATTCGCTAGCCAGGACATTGCAATCTACAAGATGGCACCATCTTAGGGTGCCATCTCCCTCAGAGGAGCAAGGGGTGGTGGCCTGGTAAGAGAGTCTTCTCCTTCATGTCTCCCAAACTGTGAAACTTCCCTCTTAATTGAGGATGTATCTCTTCACCTTGGTCTGTGACAGTTGAACACAGGGCAATGCAACCATGTGAGTATGTAGTATGCAGGTAGAGAAACAGAGAAACATGGCACATTGCCATACACATCCTGTATCAATTGATCTATAGATCTTATTTGCTGCTTTAGTGCACAACCTGTAACTCATCAAGCTTGATGAGCCCAGCCATGTATGGCAATCCAACAGAGAATCTATCAACCTCTTTTTGCTGCCCAGTTAAGATTGCAAAATAAACGGATTTTCAAGCACTGGCAAACCACCCAGTACAGCACTGGTATGCTGCAGTTGTCTCGATAGGCCTGTCTTATGGCATCTGCGTCAACAGCCCAAGCAGCCTACCTCTTGCTCAGGGGCCATTATATCATTGCAGCCCATGATGTGGCAGAACTGCCAAGATAACAGCAGCCTGTTATATATATTTTTTCCAAAAGCCATTTCATTCCTCCTCCCCCACCACCTCCACTTCAGAGAAGATGCTTTGCCACCATTTCCCACTCATTTCACCCTTTGAATCTTGGATTCATTATAACATTACATCTCAGATGAAATTCAGAAAGGTTAAAGGCATTGATTAAGGAGGTGATTATGCATTTAGGTTTCAGGAGGGGGAGAATCAGACTACACAATCCTGAGGGTACATTAACCTTTCAGATCTTCAACTATTGTACGGCTGGCAATACCGAATCCTCTCGTGAAAATGTCAGCAAAACACATGGCCTCGCTTGGCTGTTCATTTGCTTGATAGAAATGTGGTAATGAACAAAAGGTGGCCATAAAACAGGAAGAGAGAGCCTGAAATCAATCTCTCTCAGCTTAGATTAAGGTCCTGTCAGCGAATCCTCTAGCACAGATGGCCAAAAGGCTCACTTGTTGAAAAATGAAAGGAGACAGAGGATTAACCCTCAGCTATCTGAATGCCAAACATTAAGCTAATTAATGCTGGGAGGACTAGAGTTCTGTATTGATGTTGAGGAGGGGCAGTGGGGGGGGGGTCTAAGCGCATGAGGCGGCAGAGAAGGAATGGCCAAATGAACAACAGGCAGAGGTGCTGCAGCGTCCTCAGCCTGTTCATCTGTTGCTGGATATTTCCCATGACTGCTACAGCACCTCAGCTTCTCAAGTGTACACATCAGTCCCAACAGCTGGCAAATAATATTCTCTCCTGTAAATCTGAGCTAAACATGTCTGTGTACATATCTCATTCTGGCCTTGCATTTGAAGTATCTATTGGACTTCAGGTCACACAGCTGGCTTACAGGGCAATATTGACAAATGATACACTTTTTCTATTAATTGTCATGAAATAGAAATATAATAAATCAAATCAACGATGATTTCCTTGGAAATGTTCCTTAGTGGAGGCTTTGAGAACTCTTTGAAAACAAAGTTCCCAGACTCGAGAACAACAGAATTGGTTCTCTAGGTGTCATGTACCCTAAGGCTCCCTTAGCTGTTGCTTTTTTTTCTCAGGCCAGCTCCTTCAAAGCACACAAGGCACCCAAGGTAATTGCACAACCTGCTCCGACTCCCTCTCCTTCCACTGTGAATATGGCAGACATGGGAAATGGCTCGCTGTGCCTGGGTGACACAGTAGTCCTCACAGAGAGAGAAGAAAGGGTGCAAACAGAAGCTGCCTTCAGAGGCTCTGCTCAGTGCTGGATTTACATATAAGCTAAACAAGCTATTGCTTAGGGCCCCACTCTCTTGGGGCCCCCCCAAAATTTCACTATTAATATACTACACAATTACTGTGATAAAATACATATTTTGTTATGTGCAAATGGCTTTAGATACCTATTAGGTCCATAAATTACCATATAGCATTTATTCAACACACACACAAAAACAGCGACAATTTGTTGTTGACAAAGGGCAGCTGGACATATAAAGGGCCCCATTACCTTCAGTAGCTTAGGGCCTCATCAAACCTAAATCCGGCGCTGGCTCTGCTACATGGACTCCACATGACAAAAGGATAAAGGTTTACCCAATCACATGGAAGAGCCTCCAGCAATACAACTGATTGTCCACTCAGACCTTCTCCCAACACATGGAGACAGAGCCCGGTTAGTGGACACAACATCAGGAGCAAGGCTTCACTACACTTTGATACGGTAGATCCCCTTTACACTTAAGTTTAGGCATGAAGTGACCTAGGCAAGCATTCCAAAGTGGAAGAGAAGTGGTTGAAACAAACCTCCACAGACATAGACTGTGCTGTGGCATATCAAATGAGGGGGTTTTCCCCCCACCTTGCACACCAACACAGCCCATTTTTGACGCATTGTGGGTCAAAGAAAGTCTGAACACAGAAACTTTAGACAAAGGAGGGGGGCTCTTTCACAACAGTTGCACAAATATGCTGACAGGAATAATTGCCATGCTATTCTGGATCCACTTGGCAGCAATAATACATTTATGCTATCCACTACAGCAAATGTCATTTTAGAGCCAGATTTGAAAGATGGAGCTTTCTGTTTGTTTTGCTCACCCTACTTGGTTGTTTGGTTGATTTATTTAAAACTTTCCTTTAAAAAAATTATACATCAACTTGGTCAGATTTCAGTAGGGAGATATTGACCTGTACTAGAGGTTTGTAATAAATGCCTGTCTTACCTTGCCAGCTGGAGATATAGATAGATAATTGATAGATAGATATAGATAGATGATAGATGATAGATAGATGATAGATAGATGATAGATAGATGAAAGATAGATAGATAGATAGATAGATAGATAGATAGATAGATAGATAGATGATAGATGATAGATAGATAGATAGATAGATAGATAGATAGATAGATAGATAGATATAGATAGATAGATATAGATAGATGATAGATAGATGATAGATAGATAGATAGATAGATAGATAGATAGATAGATAGATAGATAGATGATAGATGATAGATAGATGATAGATAGATGATAGATAGATAGATAGATAGATAGATAGATAGATAGATAGATAGATAGATAGATAGATAGATATAGATATGGATGCTTTTCCTTCCTTTTGAAATTTTCTTTGCTTTGTTTTGGCTGCTATTTTGTTGTTGATGTTGTTGTTGAGTTGCTAGTTGTTGACTCTGAATTATTTTCACTTCCCTCTGATCCTCTGGAGTAACATCAGTTGACTGCCATGACAGCTAGTTTAAATGAGGGCAGAGCCAGTTAGCAAACACAGCTGCTGGAGGGAATGGTTAGGTGACTGTACCCAGCTGCTGAATGCTTCAGCAAGCTATGCCAACAGAAGGTTTTTGAT
The DNA here is from genome assembly GCF_964234715.1 of Podarcis melisellensis. Lineage (NCBI taxonomy): Eukaryota > Metazoa > Chordata > Lepidosauria > Squamata > Lacertidae > Podarcis > Podarcis melisellensis. Next base: position 39,427,316 of record NC_138531.1, read on the forward strand.
TTTAAGCAAGTGGGCACCTTATGGAATACATTTGCATGCTGTTAGCTCCAACTGCAATGAATTCCCATTTGACAAATGAATAGTAACCAATAACCAAGTCCAAATATTATAATTGGATTGGAGCAAATTCAGATCCCGCGACACACTCGCTTATTCAATGTACTGCTGATGGCAAATCCTGTGACACTCGCAGCCTTGTTGTGCTCCACAACAAAGTTTTGCCTCTAGACCAGAATGGGGAACCTGAGGCTCGGAGTGGCCCCCAGGTCTCTAGGTCTAACTCTTGGGACTCTCTGTAAGTCAAAAACTCTCACCAGCCCCACTTTATGCCCTTCTTGAATGCTTTTGGCTGGGGAAACACAGCCAGATGGGCAGGGTATAAATAATAAATTTGTTTATTTATTATTATTATTATTATTATTATTATTATTATTATTATTATTATTATTTTGCCTGGCTGGAATGTGCCTTGAATTCTGATCATGTTCACTGCTTGTCTTGATGGTGTGTGCAGAAACCAGGTTTACAATGCAAAGGTAGACTTTGCATTTGTTGTTGCAGGTTGTGGAAGGCGGTTCTATATACTAAGACTTTTGGAATAAGGTTTGCCGTTTCTGGCATAAGATTTGTAGACATGATACCCCCTCTTAAAAAATATGTCCCCATTTTTGCCCCATTTTTGAAAATAACTTCCCTCATGACAAGTGAAATTGTGAACAATAAAAAAGAAAAATGGCAGGGCCTCTGAAGACCGAATAAAATTGGTTTGTGGTCTGAATTAGGAAAATCCCAATAATATTCATTTTAATATATTCTATGGTTGTCAGCTATGTAGGTATAATTATTTTCCAGTAGGTTCATCTGCCACAGGCCTGATAGTGATCAGTTGCTGTTTGTTCTACTCAGATAAGATCCTTAACATAACAGTGAACTGCAGGAAGAAAAATGGGAGACATTGTTCTCTAAGTCTGGGACCTTACTCAGGAGTAGACAAATTACAAGGAATTCCATTTACAGTCACCTTGTCTGCTGTAATGTATGGCTTTTTCTTCCACTGATAGGGAAGTTGGGCAGGCATGTGGGGTTAAGAACATAGCACCCAGTGACACAAGCCACATCACTTCGGCAAAGATGTCTAGTCTGGGTATCTTTTCCAGGAATTGCTTTTAGAACAGCAGGAGGAAGTGAAATATTATCAGGTAGCCAGAAGCAGTGCTCTTACTTGAGCCCACAATGCTGCCATCTCCCACCAAGGCCTTCTATTCTCGGACATGCCTCTCATGGACTCAGTGATTTCTGGAACACTTTATATACAGAAACATGAGCACCTGCATGACTACAAAGAAATCCCAGAATTAAAAAAAAATCTGCCTCATTAAAAAGATGTCCATGTCCCCAAGATAGTCATTGAGCCAGATTCAGCCACCCAGCCCTGCTAGCAGAAACTAGCACAATGGCTGCCACTCGTTCAGTGGGGCTTTCCCCACCCTCTCCTCTCCATGTGCACCCTATGCCTCCCCTGAAGGGTTGTAAGACCCCTCATGGAAGGAGGGGGGAGATGATTCCATCAGACAAGCAGGAGAGAATTCCACCCCTTATTTTCAAAGTCTTCCCACCACTTGTCGCCAAAATGCCTTTCTCCATCTAATTATTCACTTTGATCCATTCAGCGTAAGGTTTGGCATATCTTTTACATTGACACTTGGATTGGGAACATGGGGCCCTTCAGACGTTGTTGAACTATGTCTCCCTGCTCTTTAGCTATTCTGGCCAAGGCTGAGTGCAACAGTCTCTGGTGAGCTAAATGGCCCCCACTCCTGCTTTAGGAGAACCTTGTACTGCAAAATATTCTATGCCAGATCCTGACACCGAAGTACACACCTGACTAGTAGCCACTGGGCTATAGCATGCATCAGCTAGATGAGGTTTTTTCACAGAAATCCACTCATTCACTGAGCTCTGAGGGAATGAAAAGGAGGGTAGATGGGCTCCATTTGCAGGGATATTGACCCAAGTGCTGGATGAGATGATGAATGGAAAAAATGAATGAAATGCACCACATTGTAAATTGATTGGATGATATTACCATGCTGTATGATCATCAATAAGACATATAAATCATTGATAATATTTTGAGAGGCAGCAAAGTCACTCAGTAATATCGTATTTTTCGCTCTATAAGACGCACCAGACCACAAGACGCACCTAGTTTTTGGAGGAGGAAAACAAGAAAAAAAATATTCTGAATCTCAGAAGCCAGAACAGCAAGAGGGATCGCTGCGCAGTGAAAGCTGCAATCCCTCTTGCTGTTCTGGCTTCTGGGATAGCTGCGCAGCCTGCATTCGCTCCATAACTCACACACACATTTCCCCTTACCTTTTAGGAGGGAAAAAGTGAGTCTTATAGAGCAAAAAATACGGTACTTAGTGTCAGGGTTTCAGGGAGAGAAGAGCAGATGGGGGAGGAGACAGAGAGCGAGGGGGAAGAATCCCAGAGAGATGAGGAGGAGGATGACGATGCCCAAAGGTCGTCCATGAGTCTGACCAGTGAGTCAGAGGACTCCCAAAAGGGGGCCCCCCTGGTCAGACCAAAGGGGGGACAAGGGGGAAGCAGTGAGGAGCAGGGGAGCGAAGGGAGAAGCCCCAGTGGGAGTTGGAGACAGGAGCCGGCTTCTCAGCCGGAACGGAGTGAAGGGGGTGGAGTTACCAGTGTGTCAGAGGGAGCAGAGCAAGAAAGAGACAGGGGAAGGAGATCGGAGCAGGGCGCTCAGCCGGAAGGGGTGGAGAGCAGCACCGGGAGCAGTGTAGCGGTCGAGAGAAAGGTCAGAAGCAACGTACGCGCGCCAAGTTCAAATGTAGAGGCGCGCGGAAGTGAGGAGAGCCCTGGGGAGGAGCCCGGCCCCAAAGCGAGAAGGAGGGGGGCAGAGGCGTCAGAGGATTCAGCCTCGGGCGAGTCCCGGCGAGGGGGAACCCAGGGGGGCAGAAAGACCCTGCGGAAAAGGAAGGAGAGGAAGAGGTGGTCCAGGACTAGCCTCTTAAATTGGTGCCTCGGCGGGACAGATTCAGAGGGGACTTCAGCGGTCTAACGTTACAGACGTAGAGTCACAAAGATGGAATGTAAACGCAACCATGATCTTCAATAAAGACTTTCTGTAAATAAACCGGATCGGAGTTGGGTCTCTTGTGAGCTGGGACCAAACGGGTGGCTCTGACAGTAAGTCCCCTCCAAAGAACGCAAAAAAATTTTTTTTGCAAAGCTCACCAACGGGAGCAGCCATGAGCGCGGAGGAACAGCTGCTTACGCTGAGGAATCAAGTTACCGAACTCACAGCTGCAGTCATTGCATCGCAGAAGAAGAATGACGAACTGGACAAGGCTTGCCAGGACCTGCGAACAAGGTGGGAGCAGGCAGGCAGGGCAGGGGTCCCGGGTTCCAGATCGGAGGGCGTTGCACTTGGACGGCGGGGGGGCGCCCTAGTTACGCACTTTAATGGCAACCTGCAAGACTACCCTAACTTCAGGGCAGACGTCGTGTATGCACTGCATTTACTCCGTCATGATTTTAAAGATGAGGAGGAGAGAGTGGGGTTCATAATTTCGCATCTGCATGGGGAGGCCAGAGCTTGGCTGCGCAATTTGTGGCGCGAAGATGGCCCTGCCCGCCGCAATTCTGATGAATTTATTAAAGCGATGGATGCTTGTTTCCAGTCCTCTGTGGATGTGGATATTGCGCGTAGACAGATGCACGGACTGCGGCAAGGCAAAGCCACTGTACGTCAATATCATTCCAAGTTCTTTGCATTACTAACTGCGTTGGGCTGGGAGAAGGATAGTAAACCAGTCAGAGATCTTTTCTGGGAAGGTCTTAGCCCCCCCGTCAAGGATGAGATCGCCAGGGGGGATAGACCCCAGACCCTAGAAGACGTAGTGCAACGGGCTTTGGCTATAGGGATCCGACATGAGGGACGCCCGTGGCACGAGGGGGAGGGACCCCAGGCGCGTGCACCAGCGAGAACCCCCCCTTTTGTCCCCAGGGACTTCAGCCAGACGCACCCCTCGCCCTTGGAGACGCAAGGAGAAGAGCCGATGGAAATCGGTGGTGCTAGGGCTCAGACACCATCCAGAGCCCCTGTTTCCGGTGCAGTGAAGGCGAAGCCGCCTAGAGGGACCAGGAAATGTTACATCTGTGACAGTGCACACCATATGGCGAAAGAGTGCCCCCAGAGGCTCCAAAAACACACTGCAGCTCTAGCAACAGTGGCAGCGGAAGTGGTGCAAAGAGAGCAGCCTCAGGGAAACGACAGTGCCTGGCTGGAAGCGGAGCTACTGGGGCTCAGCCAGGCGGATCTGTAGAACAGTCCCCAGCACCCTTGCAACGCACAGACCCTTTACCACCCAAGCCAGCAGTGCAACTCATTGCAACCCTTCAGCTGCCAAATGGACAATCCCTGGAAGTTCCCATCACGATTGATTCAGGAAGCAATGCGGATTTTGTAGGAATACAATTTGTCAAGCAGCATAGCATAGCGCTCCTGCCTGCAACGACGCCTCTGAACGTGGTCACAGTGGACGGCAGGAAATTGCTGGGAGGACAAGTTGTGCAGCAGACGCCTCCCATGGTGATGCAGATTGGGAATCATCGAGAACTCATTAGCTTCAATGTCACCCACCTGTCAGACACGCCCATTGTGTTAGGCATGAGTTGGCTGGAGAGGCATAGTCCTGCTGTAGCGTGGTACCAGCGGCAGATCACCTTCTGCTCATCGTATTGTGCTCAGCATTGCATCCAAACCAATCAGGAGGAAGGAGCTGAGCAGCAACTGCACCTGGGCATGGTGCAGGCAGTGCCTCACAAGTACGAGGGATTCTTGGAGGTTTTCTGCGAGAAAGAAGCTGACAAGTTGCCGCCTCACAGGCCTTACGACTGTGCGATCGACCTGGTGCCAGGGGCGCAGCTGCCAACTGCAAAGCTGTATTCCATGTCTGAGGACGAGATGCAAGAGCTCAGAGAGTTCATAGAGCATAATCTGAAGCGCGGGTTCATCCGGGAATCCAAAGCAGTGGGAGGCAGTCCTGTTTTCTTTGTGAAGAAGAAAGACACGCCCCAAAAAAGACTCATTGTGGACTATAGATTCATAAATAGACTGACTAAGCCCAAGGCCTTTCCCATGCCCAAGATTGACGACCTCCTAGCGACCGTTAGGAAGGGTAAGATCTTCACCAAGTTGGATTTGCGTGGAGCGTACAACCTCATCCGCATCCGGAAGGGCGATGAGTGGAAGACTGCCATGTTCACGCCTCTAGGCACGTATGAATACAGAGTTATGCCGTTTGGTCTCCAAAATGGCAGCCACGTTTTCCAAGCATTTATGCATCACGTGCTGGCGGGACTCCTCTACAAGAAGTGTGTATGTTTTCTCGACGACATCCTGATTTTCTCGGAATCGCCGGAAGCTCACGAGAAGGATGTAAAGGAAGTCCTACAGAGGTTGAAGGAGCACAGGCTGTACGCCAAGTTGGAGAAGTGCCAGTTTGATGTGACGGAGGTGGATTTCCTTGGCTACAAGCTGTCCGACGAGGGGCTGGCCATGGACAGAGTCAAGGTCCAAGCGGTGTTGGACTGGAAGAGCCCACGCAATCGGAAGGAGGTCCAGAGATTCATCGGATTTGCCAATTTTTATCGCAAATTCATCAAAGGTTTTGCAAATGAGACGGCAGCAATCACGGACACCCTCAGTTCCAAGAAGAAGAAGTTTGCTTGGACGGAACAGGCAGAGCGCTCTTTTCGGAAGCTTAAAAGCCTCTTCGCCTCCGAGGAGCAGCTGCTGCACGTGAATCCTGGCAGGCCCATGCGGGTGGAAACCGACGCGTCAGACAGAGCGGTTGGAGCCGTCCTTCTGCAGGAGGATCCGCAAGGCAATTGGAGGCCGGGTGCCTTCTACTCCCGGAAGCTCAGCAAGACGGAGCGGAACTACACCATATGGGACAGGGAGCTGTTGGCCATTCATGCAGCTTTCAAAGCGTGGCGACACTTCCTCATAGGAGCCAAGCACACAGTGCAGGTCCGCACGGATCACAAGAACTTAGAGTATTGGCGAACGGCAAGGCTGCAGACCCAAAGACACATGCGCTGGGCAGAATTCTTTGCGGATTTCGACTTCAAAATAGAATACATCCCGGGAGACTCCAATGTTATAGCAGACGCGCTCTCCAGGAAACCGCAATACCTGGAGGAGACGACACCAATTGCAGCGAAGCACATTTTCGCACCACAGGCGTGGGCGTGCGCTGCCATCGCAGTCGACCTGGACGCGGTGCGACGCGCGTTGCAGGCGGATCAATTTGCACAGTCCAAGATGGAGGACCTCCGCAGCGGGTCGCAAAGAGACGATGAGTTCCAGTTGCGGGACGGACTCTTAACTCGCAAGGGTGCCCTCTACGTGCCTAACGACGAACTTCGCGCAAAGGTTCTGCAGCAATTGCACGACGCCCCCAGTGCGGGCCACTTCGGCAAGGAGAAGACAATAGAATTAGTGGCCAGGGACTTTTGGTGGCCCCAGATGCGGGGAGAGGTGGCGGATTACGTCGCCAGGTGTGACACCTGTCAGAGGTCCAAACCAGTACACCAGAAGCCGGCGGGATTGTTGGAACCGCTGGAAACGCCGCAGCAACCGTGGGAGAGGGTAGCACTGGACTTTGTTACTGACCTGCCCAGCTCCAGGGGCAAGACGGCGGTGCTGGTGGTTGTGGACTTGTTCACCAAGATGGCGCACTTCATTCCTTGTGCCAAGGTGGCGACGGCAGAACAGACCGCCAAACTCTTCATCGACCACGTGTTCAGAGTGCATGGACTACCGCAGTCCGTCCTGTCCGACAGGGGGCGCCAATTTGTTTCCAACTTCTGGCAGAAGCTTCTGGGTATCCTGCACGTCAAGATCGACCTAGCGTCGGCGAGACACCCACAGACCAACGGCCAAGCAGAGAGGGTCAACGCGATCATGCAGCAGTACCTGAGGTGTTACGCCAATCAGCGACCAGCAGCGTGGGTGGACTACCTGCCGATGGCTGAGTTTGCCTACAACAACACGAAGCACGCATCGACCGGGGTGACGCCGTTCTTCGCGAACAATGGCCGTCATCCCAGAACCTTTCCGAGACTTATAACGCCAGGAGAGGGGGTGCCTCAAGAGGCCGACCAGTTCGCAGCAGAGTTGCAAGAGGTGCACGAGGAGCTGCGGAGACATTTGGAGCTGGCCAAGCAGGCCTATAAGGTGCAGGCGGACAAGCACGGAAGGGCGGGAGAGGACATCCAGGTGGGGGACTGGGTATGGTTAGCGGCCCAAGCGATGCCAGCCAAGTCGTTAGCCAAGAAGAAGCTAGGACACAGGCAGCTAGGACCATACCAAGTTGAGGCTAGGATCAATCCGGTAGCATTTCGCCTGGCCCTTCCAGAAGGCTCCAGAGTGCACCCGGTCTTTCATAGGTCGGTGCTCACTCCCTACAAGGCCCCGCACAGGTTTCAAGAGTCAGAAACAGTACCAGACCCACGCAAAGGGGCACCCAAGAGGGGGGGGTCGCCTAGGGCCGAACCCCTTAACGAGGTCACAGAGATACTGGACTCGAGATGGGGGGAGGAGGGGGTTGAATACTTTCTCGCCAGGGAGGGCACCCCAGCCACTGCCAATAGTTGGGTGCCGGGCTACGCGTTAGACGAACCCCTTTTGAAAGAAGAGTTCCATGCACTTTTCCCACATAGACCCATGCCAGCTGAGTACTTTGATGACTGGCTTTTCACACCCACATTGTCAGATAGCACGTTCAGGGGTTTCTCTTCCCCCGAGGAAAGAACACCAGAATCAAGCCCGCCCAGGGGATCGTGCTCGGGGGTGGACACGGAAACCCCTTATTGGTGGGAGGAGCAACCAGAGGAGGAATGGCGTAAGAGGTGGATGATGGGTCCTTGGCGGGCAGCACCAGAGGAAGTAGCAATGGAAGAAGAGACTGAGAAGCCTTTGGGTGAAGAACCCGAGTTCGAACACACATACACAGAACTGCCAGCAGAGAACATTGACGTAGACGACCTGTATCCTGAGCCTACCCCCGAAGAGCCGCAGTTTCCACAACCGGCCCCCGGCGAGCGGGAGGGGGGAAGGGGGGGCTTCGAGGGGGGGATGGATGTCAGGGTTTCAGGGAGAGAAGAGCAGATGGGGGAGGAGACAGAGAGCGAGGGGGAAGAATCCCAGAGAGATGAGGAGGAGGATGACGATGCCCAAAGGTCGTCCATGAGTCTGACCAGTGAGTCAGAGGACTCCCAAAAGGGGGCCCCCCTGGTCAGACCAAAGGGGGGACAAGGGGGAAGCAGTGAGGAGCAGGGGAGCGAAGGGAGAAGCCCCAGTGGGAGTTGGAGACAGGAGCCGGCTTCTCAGCCGGAACGGAGTGAAGGGGGTGGAGTTACCAGTGTGTCAGAGGGAGCAGAGCAAGAAAGAGACAGGGGAAGGAGATCGGAGCAGGGCGCTCAGCCGGAAGGGGTGGAGAGCAGCACCGGGAGCAGTGTAGCGGTCGAGAGAAAGGTCAGAAGCAACGTACACGCGCCAAGTTCAAATGTAGAGGCGCGCGGAAGTGAGGAGAGCCCTGGGGAGGAGCCCGGCCCCAAAGCGAGAAGGAGGGGGGCAGAGGCGTCAGAGGATTCAGCCTCGGGCGAGTCCCGGCGAGGGGGAACCCAGGGGGGCAGAAAGACCCTGCGGAAAAGGAAGGAGAGGAAGAGGTGGTCCAGGACTAGCCTCTTAAATTGGTGCCTCGGCGGGACAGATTCAAAGGGGACTTCAGCGGTCTAACGTTACAGACGTAGAGTCACAAAGATGGAATGTAAACGCAACCATGATCTTCAATAAAGACTTTCTGTAAATAAACCGGATCGGAGTTGGGTCTCTTGTGAGCTGGGACCAAACGGGTGGCTCTGACACTTAGGTTTACCTCTCAAAGGCAAACGTTTGCTTTCATAATGAAGAAATTACAGTGTACACCCTCCAGCCTGTGACAGACAAAATTACACACATTTGTTTAAGATCACTATAAACGATGAATTTGCATTATAGAAACGAATGAGCAAGCATGACCTGCCAAAAACATTTAAAGCACAATCCTAGGTGTGTTTACTCTGAAATAAATCCCACTAAAGTCAGTGAGATCTACTACCCTCAGCAGGTAATGAATATGGAACTGCAATCTTAAAACGTTCACCTGAAAACCTATTTTTATCTACATTCCTTGTGTCATTAGCAATGGAAATTCTCGCTGTATGTTCCAGATTTTACAGGCTTAAGCCTTACCACCCCACAATGAAACCATTCAGTTTAATCCTCATTTACAGCTGCAAAAATGGAAGTTTGAGAGGCCTTAAAGAATCCCTTGGCAGAAGTAGAAGAACTCATGTTTCCCCAGTTTGTAATTTTGTGATTAACTGAAGCCCTGCTCTGTCGTTTCAAGATGGCTGCTGTATTACAACAGTGCCAGTTCCCCTCAGTACCAAGAGCCTCACTATTTCAAGCATCATTTTGCACTGGCATTTTCCCATCACAAGAGGTACTGACATTAAATGCAGAATGATGATTAAAGCAGCAATTCACCACAGCTAGAGGTAAAAGTAAATATTATGCTTTAAAATTGTTTTCTGATGAAGGTAGTAATTAGGTGCCAACCATTCTGTCAACAAACTGAACCTCATTAGTACGAGAAACTCTCCAAGTTCCCTCCACCCCACCCCAATCTTCTTCTCCCGAAGTAAACTCATTAGTGTTATCAACTGAAGGCCTGTAAATCTAACTCCCTGTAACAGGAAAATAATGGAATTAAAGTGTTTGCTCTTCACTGAAGAATGGACAGATTTAAAATAAAAATGCCAAACACCTGTCATGTGCAAAGCACAGTGGGAGAATGATGTCACAGATGACATATCTCTTCATGTCAGTGTGACTTCCACATCAATTTCTTCTCATGAGATACTGAAAATGGGAAGCTGTCAGAGAGAGTGGGGCAGAGATCTACATTATTGCTCTTCTTGCGCCAACTATGAAGATTTTTGGCACTGCAGATAAATCATCAACATTATTTCTCTGATTTAGAAAGAGACTTTTAGAGTAAGAAAGGTATCAAAGTCTGGTTTCAGAGCGTTCTTCTAAGAAAGCAAAAACACAGAGATTAAGCAAAGAGAGGGAGAGGTGCTTGAAGTTTTGTAAATCAAGCAAAGGACTCTCATAAGACATTACCTGGTTGATTTAAGGGGTGACTCATGTGTATAGCAGTCCACATTGCTTACAGGGTTCCAAAATGTGCATGGAGCCTCTATGGATACCAGAGCCTCTCCACTTCAGAATGGGTAGAGGGCGATCAGAACAGCAACTGTGCTAGAGTTGGACAGACCCACCTTCCCCACAGCGTCTCCTTGCACTTGTAATCATTAATACTGATTGTCTAGGGTGGCTTGACAAAACCTGCAGTAATGACTCCATGCTTGAAATAGACTCCCAACACCAGTTTTCCAGGACTTCTATCTCCTCGGCTACCCTGGCTATCCAGCTGCTTTACACAGTGTCCCAAAGACCATTTCTGATGTTGCCTCAAGACAAGAAGTGCCCATACCAGAAGACACAGATGTGCTCATTTTTTATTACTTTTCTAAGGTACATCTCTGCAGCTTACACAAATCACAGGCCAACTGACATATAGTTTCCAAACCACGTATCCTGGCCCAATAAGATCTGTACTACAAGAGCCATTCAGTTTATGATAGACTCATCCCCAATTTCAGAGCACATCACGAACCTTTTGCAGTGTATCTTCCGGGTTACTCCTCCTTTCAGTCTTAATTGTTATTGTTTATGCCTGTTCTCAGAGGCAAAACAACTTTCGAATGTATTTTTCCTTGCAGCTTCATAACAATATCTTTATGCTTGCATGATGGTTGAGTTTATGCATGATTGGATGGCATTATAGTGTACATTATCTGGGCTGGAAAATGAGTGGGGTGGGGGAAGAGTGTCTAGACCTAATTGTTGTCTGTTCTTTCAGTAAAGCACCTTAAGAGGGAGGTTATTTGTTGCAATAGTGACAAATGCAGAATGGACACTTCATAAAGAATAATGATGCTATTGATACATTTTAAAAAAGAAAACAGAAAACCAACAGCAACATTAAATAAAAATGTTTTATGTGCTTTGGAACAGATTGATTTCCATGTACAACATCCAGCCCCTTCTGTTTTTCTACGAAGCAATTTTCTGCCTTGACAATTTCAAGGAAATTTACATTTCCAGAAAGCACGGTGGCTTTCTTAACCTTTCCTTTTGATACACTCATCCTCTTAAAGAATTCACAATGCTGAACTCTGAGTTACGGAAACTTCTCCTACATGCATAGATTTGAGATTCAAGTGCAATGGGATTTAGCTTCATCAGCCTTTGCCAACCTGGTGCCCTCCAGATTTGTTGGGCTATAAGAAGTAGGAGAGGGTGCTCAGGGGTGATCGTGCCAATGGCCTGAGCCAGCCAGATGTTCCATTTCTCAACCAGGGCTTTGACAGGAGCACCAGTCATCTCAGCAATGAACTCCTGTAGGCCCATCTATCAATACCCCAACTCAAACCAACTATCTATCAATATCCCAACTCTTCATAGGCCCCCCACCTCTGCAGAGGGGGAAGGATGCTAAGAGCCTAAATCTCAACAGGATCTGACCATGACAAGGGACTGATGTCAATATCCCCCACTTTCAGATCATCCTCTTCCTGCCCAGTCAAGAAAACAAGGCCCAGAGTGTGAGCCCTGTGTTGGGCCGATGACTGAAGATAGCTATGACAAAATTATCTTAATCGGATAGTGCACAACTGCATTTTCTGTAAGTCCCCCTGAAGTTAATGGAGCTTAAATGTATATTAATTATGGAGGACAGTAGCCAAGAATTTCTGGATCATATCCCAGAATGTACATTGTGTTATTTTATGTTCCCAGAGTAGATCATAAAGCAATTCAGTTTGAGCTCTTGGAGGACTTTAAAGCAAAACAAGGCAAAAATGCGGGCAAAACCTAAAGAGATTGGATATACATTTACTTTTATTGCCACACTTCTGCCATGCCAATGCCCACCACCAACTATGCTGCCGCTGTGCCTCGGCTCTCACAAAACTCAGTGAGAGCCTAGGCAATCCTCAAACTTTTGTTGCTGGGCCTTTTGCACTTCCACCGCCTGAGGTGAGTGTTATACCCTGCTTTATGAACAGGCCGGTTCTGGCTAAAACACTGGGTTCTTACAGATCAAGTCTCTTTCAGCTCCAGTTCCAAGACAGGGTTGTTTCGTTCTCTTTCTCACCCTGACATTTTGATGGCATCACCTCCAGCCTGCAGGCAGAGAAGGCACATATCCTTCCAGACGGACCTGCAGCTGTTTAACTTCTATTGGCAACATATACCTGTACTAGGACATTTCTTTAGTTATACAAAGGCTCATTCTGCCAACAAATTCTGCCAGGCCAAACTTTTCTACTCCTCCAGACCAGACAGAATACAATAGGATGAACTATTGCCTTTCACAAAGGTAGCAGCTACACATCACACAGGGAGGCATGCCTGAGCAAATATATCGCCATTCCAGTTCCCATACTCTTGCTCATCTTTGCTCAACCTTGTGCCTTCCAGATGTTTTGGACCTCAGCTCCCATCATCAATAGCCATTGGGCCTGCAGGCTGGTGCTGGTACAAGTTGCAGTCCTAAACAACTGGAGGATGCCAGGCTAGGAAAGATCACTCTTTATAATTCTATAACTGACAGTCATGAAGTTGTGGGGTTCACTCACTCATAGCAGTACAGTGGTACCTCAGGTTAAGTACTTAATTCGTTCTGGAGGTCCGTACTTAACCTGAAACTGTTCTTAACATGAAGCACCACTTTAGCTAATGGGGCCTCCTGCTGCTGCCGCGCCGCCAGAGCCCGATTTCTGTTCTCATCCTGAAGCGAAGTTCTTAACCTGAAGTACTATTTCTGGGTTAGCGGAGTCTGTAACCTGAAGCGTATGTAACCTGAGGTACCACTGTACAAAACAGTGTTACAAAATCATTCCTGCGGAGAGGGCATATTACCGGTACTTCCCTATATTCAAACGAACTATTTCTGTTATGTGGCTTCTGATTGTCTCTGTAGCAGAAGCAGTGCTATTTTTCTAGAAAAAGAGGTGCTGGAACGCATCATGGATGCCTCCTTCGTTGGCAATAGTGCCCACCTGAGAAGTGCCAGAACTGATTTCTGGTAAATTCTGGCTGGGGGGAAAGGCCCTGAGCAGAAGTCTATCTAGAGCACACAGTGAACCATAATTTGTACAATGAAAAACACGGCATTCAGGAATCAGAGGCCGTTTTAATTAAACTGAGGAACAGACCCATTGGATGAGAAGTGGGATTAAATTATGGCTGTTGGTAGTAATAATACTGTTGGTAGTAATAATACTATTACTATTACTATTAGTAATAATAATACTGGGTGGCAATGTTTTGCTAGATTAAGACGCATACATATCTACAACTCCTAGAACCATGCAGTTGAATTTGAGACAGCCTCATCCCCAGACTAAGGCAAGATTCTGTAACATGTGACTTACCACTACGTGACGAGTAACCAATTCTACTACTACAGTATGTAGCGTAGCTCCACTCTCTGCCTGGTACTTTTACTTGAGTCACTTGATTTCGTGTGAATCTTTTTATGCCAGCATCAGCCACCACCAGGAACAGGTCAGATAGGCATGTGAACTCTGGCCTGATTTAAAACTCTGACTCTGCAGGCAGTGTTTTTATGACCTCCAACAAATACTGGCTCCATGTTCATGGGGGGAGGGGGAATCAGTATGTAGAAAAGAAATGCCAGAGTACTTTTCAGTCTTCACGTGTCAAACGTGTCGATGCAGCAATCTGATAAAAATTGTCAGGAGAAATGTGGAAATTTATCATGACAGGATGTGTGCATTTTTAGAATTTCCCAAAGGAGCACAGAAACAAATTCCAAATGTCCATCCCATGTGGAACAGGAACACCCATAGGACAGGCAGAAAGCAAGACCGGCATCAGCAGCACTGTCCCAATTAATTCGCAGGAGCAAAGCCCTGCAATGCAATTCTCTACAGTAAATCCTCTACTTGTGCATCATTGTTCCAGGGAGAGGGTAGAGCTATGTATTTAAACACACAAGAGAGATAAAATAGACATATATGAATGAGTGAGAAAGACAGAGAGATTAACTATTTTTATCCTCTAAGCCAAACTGGAGATTTCTTCTTACAGGACAGCCTATAAACACTACAGATAAATACATGCATACCCAACTTCATTTATAGCCACAGCAAAGCACATTTACCTTTTGCCATTAAATGCCTTATCGTGACGTTATAGGAGCGTGTCTCGTTTCTGTAAGCTTAGCTTTAGAAAGTACACAGTTATAAAGATGTACCAGCCCTTGAGTTGTTAGCAGTTGTTAGAAAAATAATGTAAGAATGGTATGAGGCCACTTGATTCTCCCAGAGACAGTGGATCACTATGGTAACATGTTTTGCTTGAGAAATTGCAGAGAAATTGACAAAAGTGTATTGTTATGTATTTGCTGATACCAGAATGGTAAGGGATCTCAGGGGTCCCACTGCAAAACTTGGGTTTGGCTTCCTTGAAATGCTGGTCACTGAAGACTATGCCATTTCTGTGATAGAAGGTCGAGTTACTTACACACACACACACACACACACACACACACACACACACACACATATATATATATATATATATACACACACACACACAGTTACAGGTAGGTAGCTATGTTGGTCTGCCATAGTCAAAACTCTTTGTGACCCCATGGACCAGAGCACGCCAGGCACTCCTGTCTTCCACTGCCTCACTGCCTCCTGCAGTTTGGTCAATACACACACACACAGGCTGAGTAGAAAATAGAAGGTCCATGGCATTAACATTCTAGCAAATCCTGCTGCCTCACTAGGTTTCAGGGGGGCACCCAAATCATAACTTTGGATTCTCACAGAGAGCAAGTCTTTGTTTGTTTGTTTGTTTGTTTGTTTGCTCGTTCGTTCGTTCATTCATTCATTCATTTATTCATTCCCCGCCCATCTGACTGGGTTTCCGCAGCCACTCTGGGTGGCTTACAACAGAATGTTAAAATACAATAATCTTTTAAACATTGAAAGCTTCCCTAAACAGGGCTGCCTTCAGATGTCTTCTAAAAGTCTGGTAGTTGTTTTTCTCTGACATCTGGTGGGAAGGTGTTCCACGGGGCGGGTGCCACTACCAAGAAGGCCCTCTGCCTGGTTCTCTGTAACTGGGCTTCTCGCAGTGAGGAAACCACCAGAAGGCCCTCGGCACTGTCATGTCTCTCTGTCTTTCCAGCCTCAGCTTTCAAGACTAATTGGGCATTGTTCTCCCTCAAGAATGCCTTGTTGACATCACCTCCAGACATTGAAGTGAACAAGGCATGTGCGCTTTGGCTTAATCTCTTCCCTGTCATAGTGAGTACAGTCTTCTTCAAGGCAGGAAAGTCTTGATCTGCAGGCTTTTAAAACACCAATGTACCATCTGTGTGCTGCATGATGAGCAAAAAACTATGAAATCCACAGCTGAGCAACTCCTTTATTAAGTCCAACCAAAGCATCACAACATTGTTGCACAAAACTGTGGCAAGCTCTTGAGTTCTCCCAATGCTCTTCAACAAGCTCATTTAGTGATGCTTGAGCTATACCAAAGCCTGAAGACACAACAAATACGTACCTGGATATGCTGCATACCTGAATGTTCAATGGATAGAATGAAATGCTCTTTCCTTTTCATAAAGATGGAAAACCTGTCTCTCCACTGAGATACAAGAACAGCCCAAAGCCTGGCCCAAGACATTTTGCTATCTGAGGCAAAGAACAAGAAGCTTTCCCCATGCTATGTGCATAATTCTAATTCTCCCCTGGTCTCCTCGGTGGCCCAAATAGGATTAATTTAGCCAGCTAGCCCTGGTGATCATCTAATGTTTATTGGATGGATTTCCCCGCTAAATTGATTTTTGAATTCTGAATTTGTTGTTATTCATGTTTTATACTGTATTTTATGCTGGTTTTTTGTTGCATCAATTAAGTGTTTTAAATTTGTTGTTACCCACCCTGAGCCGAATTTTCTGAACCAGGAAGGGTGGGATATAAATAAAAAAATTATTATTTTATTATTATAAGCTGACTGGGGAGGCAGCTGAATTTCACTTACTTTGATCCTGACAACTGGAAGGAATCCTCCACTGCAACTATCAGAAGCCTATTTGGGGTGTGTATGAGACAGACTGAACGGCACACACAGCTCTCATCCCCAGTACAGGAGAATGGCTGGTGCGGAGGGTGATAGGAGAAATGGCCGGGAGAATCTTCCTGCCTGAGGCAACTGTCTCACTCTGTCTAATGACAGGGCCAGCCCTGGAATGAAACAGCACACTTTTGCTTTCTAAATGATCTCTATGCTTTTGTTTCTTTAAATGATCTCAGATACAATGCAGCATTTACATCAAGTCTGCAGCACCTGGGGAGGTGTCTTTCAACGGCTCTGTGTCTTTTCCTTCCTGCTTTACACTTCCATGTGTTTCGTTCCCATTTGATGATAAATCAAGGCACCCCCAGATGTTTTATTGGTACACTACTCAGTAAAAAGACTTTAAAATAATATCAGATCAAATAAATTCAAACGCAGCATGGACCTGCCTAAATCTGCCTGGGCAATGTATCAGCATATAGTTGGCCTCAGTGTTCAATAGCAATTAAAGTGTGCCTTCTTACCTTTCTCTCGCTGTGGGAGAAAAACTCAAAGCTTCCTCAGAATGGAGTGAAGGATGCCTAAAAGCTCGTGCTGTTTTCTGAAGCTCTCTTCATAGCCAACTTCTCTTCGAGACACTGCAACATAATGGAGTTGAGTTGCTTTAATTAACTGCACATTCCTGGGGCCTAAAAGTGCCTGTAGAGGATTCATGAAGCCTTTCTGCCAATATTAAACACAGATCAACTCTGTGCTAGTAAAGGAAACTAATGTGTTTTCTGACCTGTCCCAAAGGCTTGGAGTGAACAAAAGAAAGGTCATTATTTCCAAGAGACTCTACTAAAACCTCTCTGCAGTGTCAGTTTTGTTGACATCCCCCCTCATTCCAGCTGGTAATACTGCAGTATCATTGCTGCCGGAGGCCTAAGAACTGCCAGGAAAGAACTGGCTTTCCCAGTTATGGATTAATGCAACTTAACACAAGTTGTCCTGTTATTCAGGACGGCCACTTGCCAAAAGGAAACTGTCAAGTGTGAAGAAAACAGGATGCCTTCTAGAAGGACAGAGAGAGATGAAACTCAAACAGAGTGACTATGTTTCCATGGCGATGCCCGCTGGTTATCCACTGTGTGCAAAATAAAAAATAATAAATGATTTAAGTTTTGTCTTGTCAGTAATATGCATCATCCCAAGAAAAATGAATCGTACATTTGGCATCCATTTTTAAAAGGTTAATGAATGCTGCGTTCCTAGGCATGCCTACTCAGAAGTGGTGCAGCAATTTCAAAAAATCTGCTAGCACATTTGCAAAGCTTAACAGGTCCAGTATGGTTTCAAACTAGATGGTGGACCGTGTTGCAGGGGGAGTGGGAGTCTGTCAGTCCCCCCAACATCTCAGGTAAAGATATGGACATACATGGGATGGCCCTGTCTGTGCAATCTCTCATGAAGTAAATGGAGCTACAAGACATATGGCTGTTATGTGTTAAATCAATGCTGCAGAACTGGTGGTCCTTCAAGTATGGGCCAGGATCATGGGAGCTTTCCCTTAACAAGATCTTAAGTCCAGTTTCTCCACTTTGCTAAATTCTCACACCGTATAGTACTTGAGGTGTGGGTAGGTGGATAAGGACACTAACTGTTCTAGCACTGGAAAGGAACAAGTAGTCTGTGGTTTGTAGGAATTAGTCTACAGTCTCTCTTTCACAACTCCCATCCACAATAATTAACCTCCAATAGAAGTTTTGAAGAAAGGATAGCTAAAGACTGCACATATTAAAATAGTCTAGCTAGAACATGTTGATCAGTCCTAGCAGTTGTTGTTGTTGCTGTTTTTGTTTTTTATATCGAGGCCAAATGCACATGAGACAAAATTATTTCTGGACTGGACCATTATAAACTTGTACAAAAGTCCCTGGCGTTTTCTATTTGTTTTTGCCTAACCGTTTTTTGGAATCAAGAAGCAATTAAGCTATCCATCTTGTATCCTTTCAGAGAAACTGGGCTAAACTGTGATGGAAGCAGCTCCTCTTCGTTTCCAGAGGAAAAACCTTTCAACCTTTGGCAGTTCACCCGTCACCGACAGCATTCGGCAGACTGGATTACTTGCAGCCTAGTAGTTCATTATTCACATCACAGCAACTTCCACAAAATTTGCACTGAGCTAAAGTGAAAATGTGCTGTCACGTTTGTCACCGTATAAATATCTGACCTTTCCATATGGAAGGAAAAAACACCAGCTGTCTGTGACAGTCTGAAAGTATTTGGCACAAGCTCACCAGGAGCGATCAGGCCCACTTTACAACACTCCCCCCCCCCCATGTTAAATTCTGAAAGAAAGCAGGCATTTAATAGGGATATGCTGGCAGATTTAAATGCCAGTGCTATACAGGGGGTGGGGTGGGGGGAAACCAACTCAGACATCAGTGCAGCTCTTTGCAACAGGACACAAAAATAAACTAAATGCTCAAAACTTTCTGTTGAACTTTAGCAAAAGATAACACAATAAAAACAAGAGGCTTCCCCCCAAATGCTATGAACTGACTGGAAGCATCTCTGAACAGTGGCCAGGCCTGAATTTCTCCATCTCTACCCTAGATACATTTGAAGGACTAAGCTGAAAAACCGAATCGCATTTTCTTGACTCAAGACATGGCTAACATTACGTCAATTGTAAATGGTAAACTCTGGCGCAAGTGTGAATCACTGCTACTTAAAACTCAAACACCATATGTAACTGATTGTTCCACTCCTGTTTATAGCAGTATCGAAGTGTCACATTATACATTTTTTTGTTTTACAAAAGCTTGACATTTATGCAAAGCAGAGCCTTTGACCATACAGTGTTCAGTTTTGTCACATTTTACAGTTAAAATGATAACAACTAAAGCCAGCTCTCTTGCTGAACGTAACCCCGAATGATTTATGATGTGACTTTAAGCAATTTCCCAGCAAAGATAATTCTTATATCGGTCCCTGAGGTCATAGGAAGAATTAAGAATGGTGTCTCTGCTTTCCGATAAGGTCAACCAAACCTTAGCATTGCTGTGTTTTTCTAGGAATGAGCAGTAACTCGTAATTTTTATAGATCTATTGGCGCAATGTTGCAGGGATCATAGAATGATAAGAGTTGGAAGGGACTTCAGGTGTCATCAAGGCCAACCCCCTGCAATGCAGGAATGTCGGCTAAATCATACATGACAGATGGCCATCCAACCTCTGCTTAAAAACTTCCAAGGAAGGAGAGTCCGTGGAATCTCCTTTCTTGTAAGTCAAATCCATTGGTTTGGGTCCTAGACTGTGCAGCAGGAATAAACTTTTTGTATGTCTTATACTATTGTTGTGCTTTACAGTGGCATAGCGTGGGTTGTCAGCACCCGGGGCAAGGCAAGTAATTTGCGCCCCCTAACCTGTGGATTTGCGCCCCCTAACCCTAAACCCCAGATGTTGCGCCCGGTGCGGCCGGCCCCCCCTGCACCCCCACGCTACGCCACTGGTGCTTTCCCCCCTCATTTTTATTGTTATATCTTTTTGTAAGCTGTTTTGAGGTCTCTTACAATCAAGCAGTGTGCTATATACATTTTCTGAAATAAATAAAATAAAATATTATTTCCTCCAACACTGAACTTTAGGATAAAAGCTCTGTCAGTGGGGACATTTTTAAGCACAGGATTTTTTCCACAGGCTCAGACATGGCATCGATTGAGACAGATTCCCACCTTGCAATTATCTGGTCCTCTAATATATTGCTCCATATATTCTCTTATCCTTTAATTTTGCCCTTTGTCCCTATCTTGCCTCCTCGGTTCTTGTTCAGATATGATCTAGACAATCCTATGTGTGATGCGAAGCGGCAATGTGATTTGAGGGGTCCGAATCACAAGTCACAAGGCTGCAAGATCAAGTCTGTTCAGGAATATGATAAATCAAGCCGATTCCGAGGCTTGGTGACAATTGATATCTAATTTGGCAGTTAAAGCCATTCAGGATGAAGTCAGTTTGCCAGCTGAACGCAGCGTAGGCGCATGAGACAAAGCAGCATTCACCTCCAGCCGAAAGACTCTTGAAGCAGAAATGACATGACTGTCCAAAATATGTGTGCTGGGGGGAAAGCAGGGAAAGGTAACCCGAGTTGTGCAACAAAACTTCATAAAACCAGCTTTGTTTATTGCAATAGGAAATAGGGATGTTTCTTAGTGGCATATTGCATATGCTGAACTAAATATCAGCAGACAAGTTCCAAATCAGTTACCTTAATATATTTCCTTCCGTTCTAATGGCAGATAAATCATTGTTAGCCTTCAACCTAGATGTATAACGAACTTCTGAGGAGTTGCACCATTACAGGAAGGGGCTATGGCTTCGAGGCAGCACATTTGCTTTGCATGCAGAAGGTTTCTGGTCCAATCTCTGGCATTTCTGGGCAGGACTTGAGGTCACCCTTCTCTGAAACCCTGGAGAGCTGCTGTCCAAAATGGTGGACAATACAGAGCTAGTTGGACCAGTAGTCTTCCTTAGCAAGTTTCTTATATTCCTTCTTGGATAGAGTGCAAAGGGGTTTGTGAATTATTCCTGCAATTGCTTCCATATTTTTTGGTTAACTTCTGCATCTTGTGCCAATTCCTGGAGGGTATCGTGCATAGTTAGTTCACCAGAAAGATGAATAATGGATTTATGACTCGCTCAGACTTTCTCTGCTTTAGCCTAAAATGTGGGCCCATGTCAGGGGCAGCTAGTTGTGAGAGGAAAAATTGTTTTGTGTTTTGGGAAAATCTGAGGCAGCCTGACAGGCACATCTGAATGCTGAACATTTGATCTAGCAGCTAGAGGTCTATTGTGACTTCTAGAAATGAGCTTACTGTGACATAAAGCCGAAGGCAGTTATTTGGCCTCAGAGAATGCACTTGAACAAGCATTCTCACATGCAAAATATGACCATTGGGTTTGGGCATTAGCGCAATATGCCAAGAGAAGCAGAGAGAGAGAATTCTAATATGCAAGGTGAAATTTGCCTTCCTGTCAGAATCTTCTTTTTGTCTACCAATCCTCCCCCACCCTTCATATCTTTTTCCAGAACTGCCACTACCTAAAATGCTAATAGTTGACCTAACTATGTAGATTCTCTGATGCCTAACGCTTGGAATGAACTAGTTCAGTTTAATGAAATTCACTGTAATAGTTCAACAATTTCTGAACTGCACTTGAAAGTAATTCCCATAATTGCTGGGTGAACAGAATGTAAATTAAGTTCATTGTGGGAGGAGGGAGAACTCTGAGTGCTTCCTAGTTGATCTTCAATATCTTACATGTCTTTTATACTCTTTGGGCCTTTCAGCTTAAAGAAAGTGGACAGGGATTACACAATTTACATTCCACTGTCGTTTGTTGTTTGTTTGTTTTAAAAAATATGTTTTCTTAGTCCTCTTAAGTGTATTTTGTACTTCAGCACCATAGCTTCTTCCATTCTGGATGCTAGAGTGGGGATGCAGATGATCATTTCGATTAACTTGAACTGAACTGACTGAACATAACTAGTTTGTTTTGTAAAGAGATGAGTAGGAACAGGAATTAGTTCCTTTTTCGACATGCTTGAACTCCAGCTACCCCTAGTTCCTTTTAAAGAGGAACTTTCTGAGCTCTGCTAGTGCCAATGCACCGTCTTCCTATAAATGGCATGGAGCCACATTTGAGTATAACCTCTCTAGTTGTGTGGGCTTTGAAAACCACGTTCTTTTACTGAACTAGGCTAAAGCTGTATTTGTCATCAATTTTGCAACTTAAGGCATTGCTGGCAAGGGAGAAAGAACTTGAAGCCATCTAGAATGACATGTAGCCCTGGAATAGAAAGCTATCCACTTCCCCATTTCAGGGATCATCTCTTACTTATGCTAATAATTCGCTAATTATTTGGCAAAATATGTTGTACATTTCCCCCTTAACTATATAATTTGTGCAGTGTGTGTGTGTGTGTGTGTGTGTGTGTGTGTGTGTGTGTGAATGAGAGTTTCTGTAGGAACTGCCCCTACTTTTTAGGATACTGTTCTTTTCCCTAGCTCTTGTGTAACCCCTCTTATGTGGTTCAATACGCACACACATATCAGTAATAAGGTGTCAGACTTGATCTTTGGAATAGTCCTTTTTGGCTATAGAGCATATGACTCTCTCCAGCTGTTAACCGCACATCTCACAGAGCAAAGACTAAGGAAAGCTCTATAAATGGGTTTTGTTTTAGAACCAAGTGTCCCCAGTTATAGAAGCCACTACTCCTATGTTTAGCAAACAGCTTGCTTTCCAGATGTCACATGCAAAAGGGAACACGCTGTGCTAACGGCATCTGTCCTCTTAGCAAAGGTTCAGTGGCCATGCATTGATTTTGTTTCAAAATGCAGGAGAGACTTCCTAGTTGTGCTGGTTGTTCCCAAATATTTGAAAGAAAGTTTCAGCAGCTTGTAGCCTTAGCCGAGGCCACATTCATTTGGAGCTGAGGCCCATAGATTGCAATGAGATAGGCTTCCAAGTAAATATACAAACAATCAGATATATATATATATATATATTAACCTGTAAGTAGACCCTATTGAATTGACTTTTCATGCTGATCCTGCACATTGGACCAACAGAAAAATGTAACCTACTTTTAATTTCTATTTCATCTTTCATCTAGGTACATTTATTAACAGCTCCACCCAACCCCATACCACCTGTAAAAATACAGATCTTGAGGTTTCTTTAACACTTCTCTGTTACTTAAACAGGGTTCACAGAGTAGGAGGAGGCGGCCAAGGGGGCATTTCCTGTTTTGCCTCAAGCGGCAAAACATCCTGGGCTAACCCTGCATACTTCTTCCTAAAATGACACGGGAAAAGCCTACCGGAATAATCCTGGAAAAGGTATTCAAATGTGAAGACTTGTGCATACATCTAATCACTTTTCTTATGTTTCATTGTTCTGAAAACCATTTCCCAAGATCAAACACTGATGATTATGGTAGCTGACCAAATTGTGAAAGATGTCACAATATTCACAAAATTATTGGGTGGAATCCCGTATTGGGGAAACCCGCAGAAAGTTGCTGCAAAGACTACTACTTCGCAACGACAGCAAACAAGTTAACTACAGGCTAGTTCTGTGCTCAGTCTGCTTGCAGCCGATTTCTCTACCATCTCTGCTGTTGACCTAACAAAAGAGTCACTCATGTGCTTTTATATGAACTTTAGTTTTAATATAGGAAGCAGCCATAAGAACTGTCCTAATAACTTCAGGGGCCTTGAAGAAAATGGCTCTGGGAAATGATGGCTGATATAACTAGCATTTTTCCACCCCTCCTCTTTACTGTAAATTCCAAGCCCTACTTTTCAAAGACCACTTTTTAACTCTCAGAATGTGAAAGCCTCATTGTTGGGTTACAAGGAGATTGGATGCCTGTCAACCATAAGTATTATGCTCGGTAATAAATGCTTCTAATATTAAAAGTCAGTCATGGCCTCAAAACCAAATCTAATCTCTCTCTTGTGATGCCTTGCTGCTGTTATGAAACCTAATTCCTGAGAGTTGGCAGAGGGATTCCTTTTTCTTTCTTTTTTACTTTTTTGTTTTACACTAAGCTCTTGTTTTCCCCTTAAGGAGTCTGTATTTTAGTGGGATACGAGGAAAGGTTAAACTTATGTTTATTTGCATATTTATATGCTACCCTTCTAGTGTAAAATAAACAACCCAGAGCAGCTTACAAGATAAAAGCATTCCATACAAAAGAGACGAAACACAAAAAATCATAAAACACAGAAAGGGCTGTCTCAAAGTTTAAATCTCTTCAGGTTTTACATACATCTGGTATGCCTTTCATTGTTCAGAGAAGCTCTTCCTAAAAGAGGTTGCCAAGGAAATTCTTGGTTCCCAGGACTCATTCCCTCTCTGTCATTAAGAGGCATTTGCTAAGGGTGCTCTGGGATTTTGGACTCATTGCCCCTTCTCCTTCTCTTTTCCCTTTCCATTCTCTGGAGACACCGGACCCTTTAATTTTTTTAGAGCGCAGGCTTTATGATTATGTAGAGATCATTTGGAAAAAGAGGGGGGAATCCCGGCTCCCAACCAGGCAATAACTGGAAGTGAGCTGTTCAACAGTTACAAACTACTTAAAAACTGGTGAGGGAAGGCTGTATGGAAAGGAAGGAAGGAAGGGGGGTGGGAGGGAAATTGCCCATGCTTGCAGATACATGGAAACTTCAAAGAAAGCTGTTCTCAAGCCCTTCTAAAATCAGCGTATCAAGTGGGTCAAATCTCTCTTCAGCTTTTCCACACACTTGGCATGATCAGATTTTCACAGGAAACCTCTGGCACGGCCACAGAACATCATGAAAAGCTCTAGAACGCAGGGAATTAATCGGTGCAGAAGCCAATTAAATATGGGTCAAGCAAGAGTATGGATGGGCCCTTTGTTGTGTTCACTCATTTCAAGAGGTCTATGCTGACTTGGACTGGCTTTGAATACAGCCCCAAAGGTCAACAATAACCATTCTGGGGAAGGGAGGGGAGAAATATATGAATACCTAGCTCACTGCTCTCTCACCTGAAGCCCAAAAAGGCTTCAGGTAGAGAAACAAAAACATTAAAGTGGCAGTAGAGAGGCTGAGGTTGGCAAAAGTTGTTATATCAGGAGCAAAACACAGATTGCTACCTCATATTAAGCCAAGCCATTGATCTATCTCAGTGTTGACTTGTGGTTGCTCTCCAAAGTTTCAGAGGGGGGGTAGCTTTCCCATTCTTACCTGAAGTTGCCAGGAACTGAACCTGGGAACTTTTGCTCTGCCACCAAACACACAACATGGCCTAGCTGCCACTGTGCAGTCAGAGGTGGTTCTAGGGTAGCACACCGGTATGGGTGCAGTGCTGCAGGGGGCGCCACAATAATGCTGTAGAATGGAGCACAAGAGGCAGGGGATGCTGAATTTTAATGGTGCACAGGGCACTGCTGAAATGTGAAAGCCCAAAATCCACCACTGGAGCTGTAAACTTCGACCTACCAAGGGCGCAGTCACTCTCCCTCTCTTGCTCTAGCCCTCTGCATGCAGAGTGTATGGATTCCTGTTCCTTTGGGGAAGGGGGGATGTCATGATCTCTGGTTCTTGAGGGCAATGACAGCAAGTATTCCAAAGCCAGCTCTGGCAGATCTGTGAGATTATCCCCTTAGGAATGCTCGGAATTCTGCTGTTTGGCAATGTTAGATTGGCAGGGTCTTGGTTTATTTCCCCCCAGGCTCATCTGTGCAATCTAAAATTCCTTCCCACTGCAGTCTTTTATGTAATTGCAATAATATTGTTTTGAGTGCTTTTTTTGTGAGCATATGAAGAAGACAACAGAAAGGTCTGTGCATTCTAGGGAAGAAATGACCATCTTCTAATTCCCAGTCAACTGATGCATGCCATTGGTTTAATTCAGTGCTTCTTGAATTGGGCACTTTTCTCTATCACCCACGGGGTGTATAGGCTGGGGATACAAGATGTAAACTTGAAATTAGGATGTGGGCTGAGAAGAGCTCCAAAATCCAGGTACGTAGAGGGAACCGAAGACCTGTCTTAGGCATACCTCTGGTGTAGGTAAGTTGCATCAGAACATTTTCTGATGCCCTAGTCCTAGATAATAATCTAATTTTGCATTGTTATTTTGCTTGAATTTAGGGAAGCTAGAAGCTTTTAAAGTGCTTTCCTAAATTCAAGCAAAATAACAACACAAATTAGATGGTCTAATATGGTATCTGCAGTTGACATCCAATTTTATTACAATATGAAGTAGGTGCAGGGGAGCGGGAATCAATTGAAAATGAAGTACTGAAAAAAGAAATTCCAGAAAAGTTTCTGACCCACATCACTGTCTCCCTCCCCCACCCCAAATAAGTCTTCGGAAACTAAAAATGCTGCTGGCACCAATTGGAAGTTTACCACCAAAGTTTGATTGATAAAAGGTGGAGCAGATTTTTTGTAGGATGTGGGTGGCACTGTGGGTTAAACCACTGAGCCTAGGACTTGCCGATCAGAAGGTCGGCGGTTCAAATCCCCGTGACGGGGGGAGCTCCCGTTACTTGGTCCCTGCTCCTTGCCAAGCTAGCAGTTTGAAAGTACGTCAAAGTGCAAGTAGATAAATAGGTACCACTCTAGCGGGAAGTTAAACGGCGTTTCCGTGCGCTGCTCTGGTTTGGCAGAAGTGACTTAGTCATGCTGGCCACATGACCCGGAAGCTGTACACCGGCTCCCTCGGCCAATAAAGCGAGATGAGCACTGCAACCCCAGAGTCGGTCACGACTGGACTTAATGGTCAGGGGTCCCTTTACCTTTACCTTACAGCTGGGGAGGGAAGAGTTAAGCCACCCCTTCTGCTGCAGTCCTGATGGAAATCACACTTTCTCTCTCACACACTGCGCTCTTAGTATCATTACATGTTGTAAAAAGGCCCACAGAGTTTTATGCCTGTGCATTTAATGTAAAGTGCGGTCAAGCCCTCAAACTCTTAAGTCTATGAATATATCAAGAGATTGACTTAAAGGAGTGCTGTTCCAGGACTGCCCCAGAAATCAGGCCATATCACAATGCGCTTGTGAAGAACTGAGTATGTCCTGTGGGAAACCAAACAAACGGGAACCAGAGCATCTGGGGGAATCATTAAGGTGTACATTTTACGCGGCGTTTATCGAGGCTTTAATGAGACACTTGCTCCAAATTACTAACTCTCTCCCACACGCACACCCAACATGTTCTTTCTCATAAAGTTTCCGATATTAAAAAGGCTTTGTCGGGAAACAATGCACAATGCTTCTGTCCTAACTAACAACATGTTTTTACATTAAAGAAGAAAGACAGCAGTGGGCCTCTTGAAAGCCTTTGGAGGAATATTGTAATGAGATCCATCCTAGTGCCCTAATTCTAGGGAAAGGTTGACTCGGTATAACCTTTTTACCTCAAGTAACAGACACAATCGATACTCACAATGGATAGTTACAGATAGGTAGCCGTGTTGGTCTGCCATAGTCAAAACAAAAAAAATTCCTTCCAGTAGCACCTTAAAGACCAACTAAGTTAGTTCTTGGTATGAGCTTTTGTGTGCATGCACACTTCTTCAGATACACTGAAACAGAAGTTTCCAGACCCTTCTATATAGTGAGAAGGTGGGGAGGGGTATCACTCAGAAGGGTGGTGGGAATGGGTGATTGGCCCTTCTGAGTAATACCCCTCCCCACCTTCTCACTATATAGAAGGGTCTGGAAACTTCTGTTTCAGTGTATCTGAAGAAGTGTGCATGCACACGAAAGCTCATACCAAGAACTAACTTAGTTGGTCTTTAAGGTGCTACTGGAAGGAATTTTTTTTGTTTTCACAATGGATAGTCTCAAGTGATGGCTGCCATTGTTGTCCCATTTTTCCTGGTTGCGTCGATTGACACTTGAGACATGCTCATCTACAGGACAAATGGGACAACAGCCTTGGTGAAACAATGCCATCAGCTTCTGGTAGCCTGTACACCTACAGGTGTACAGCCCTGTGTGAAACTGCATTATCAGCTCCTTTAGAACAACCCGGCATCAAGGAAATCGTAGCAAGAGGACAGACAGTACAATTGAGATGAATCTGGATTTGAGTGAAAGGTAAATGTTGGCAACAGCAAAAAAAGGGAGACCAGATTGGTTGACTAAATGAATAGAGAGGGTATGTCCGGAACCCCTGGCCTACCTGGAAGCAAGTCCCACTGGCGTACACAGTATGTCAAGTCCAGCAGTCAGGAAACACAGTCCTGTGTCAAACCTGAAGCACAGTCCTGTAGAGGTTCTGGAGCATCCAAGCTGATGTCCATCAATATGGGCAGCTGAGCAGACACAACATCTCAGCTCTGCTCTCCTTCCCTCTCTTGAGTCTTGATTGTAGCATCTGGGCTTGATGAGGCATGTGACCCTCACCTGTACTAAGCCTAATCAGGCTGAGGAATCACATACCTCCTCTCTGAGCTAACAAGACCCACCTGGGCTGTGGGCCCTTACCTGACTCGGCCTCCCAGAGCATACCTCCTTCTATGCTTCAGGACCCTCCTTGTTTGTGGAGACAGGGGCCTCTCTGGCTCTGGTTATGGGTCCTGCTCTTCTGGTCCCTGCACACTTACCCTCCATCCCATTGCTGTCCTCCATCACCTCTTGTGTACTTTCTGCAACCCCAACCTCTCCTTTTCCACCCCCAGCTTGTCCCGGTGGGCCCCAATCCTCTTCCTCCTCCCCGTTGTCCTGACAGTTCATGACAGAATAAAGGAAGAGGTTGGCCCTGGCATAGTTACTGGAGGAAGGAAAGCAATATATTGACTAGTCTGGCATGGGGAACCTGTGGCCTTCCAGATGTTGCTGGATTACAATGCCCATTGCTCCTGACTCTTGGCCATGTTGACTGAGGATGATGAGAGTTATAGGAGTCAACTCCTAGGGGCCAGAGTCCCTATGCTCATAAAACATTTGAGGAGGCTGGCCCCCCAAAACTGATGGGCATTGCCATTCACAGAGTGTGTGTGTGTGTGTGCGCGCTACGTCTTGTGGTGGGGTGTGGCTTACCTGTGCCTCCTCAATATTTTATTCAAGTTGGAACCCCTGATGGGAGTTGTTAGAATCCAGCAACACCTGAGAGCTACATGTTTTCCATCCCTGTGTGGATATGCTTTTAGCCTATCCTGTTTCATGGCTAAGACAAGACAGACATACATACAAACAGACATTCCCATTAAAAACAAAACAAAAATGAGGATATGTTTATGTTGCAGTATTGAGTAATTGCACTTGGTAGAGCTGGAAATAAGGATGTGTTTGCAACCACGGTACATTCATAAGGATACCAAATGCTTTGGAAGTACAGAGGCAGTGACTCGTACTCTGGTTTCTGTATGTTAAAACGAAATGTTCCCTTACTCAGAGGAGATTATGGCAGAAATAGCACCTGGGAGAAATGGTTGAAGTGCATCCATTTGTATAGGTACCGGTATTTTGAAAGCTGGCAGCAAAAGGGTTTGTTCCCCGTGGCCAATTTATTTTATCTTTTTTTAATTGAAACAAAAGACTAGTAGTTCTGGGATCCAGTTTGCAGCTGGGATACAGTGAGTAAGCTAGTGATCTACATCTGCATTCCCAAGGAAGCACTGCTGATCTTTTAATTAAACCATGATCACCCAGTTTAACTTGTCTCCGAAGGAAAGCAAGATGTGCTGATATATCAGGTGACTTCACAGCACCTGTTGAGAACTAATAGGTGGTTCAACCTTCATCACACTCTAATTGATGCAGAATCAGAGTGAGTGGGAGTTGTTCAACAGCACACCATGTTCAATGGAATCCTTTTGCTCGGGTCTATTAGTTTAAATAGAGCTCACACAGGAAACTTCCCAATGGGTTTTCCCTAATGGGAATTTTGTCATAGCTTTCAGTGTGGTGTAAATGGTCTGCACCCATTAGTAATTCTCAACAGATACTGTGAATTATGTTAGTATGTCAGTCATGCCTTGTTTTTATTTGGAGACAATTGAAATGGAAATCAGTGTGGAGCATTAAGGTACACATCAACCATTGTCTTCAAAAAAAGTTTGCCATTATCTGAGTTTCAGTGCAAATACCCCACACACTAACCTTGAACAGATTAAGCTATGCCAGCCAAGAAGGACAATGAACAAACTGACAAAAACCAGCCAGACCAATGGATTTCTGAAAAAGGGATACAGACAGGAATTGATGTTGGTAAAGTTCTTGGATCAAAAATATAATTCAAGCATTAGTTCCAGGAAATAAATCTTTGCTAAGGTTAATGGTACAGCAAACCCCATTTGTTTCCCTTAAGCTATTTTCCATATTTGAATGTTAATTATGAATGTGGTGGCATTGCTTCCCAGAAAGATAGGTGTCAAAAATATTGTGTTTACAATGCAACTGACTTGTCAGAGATAGTCATCAACTATGATCTCCAGAACCACCTTGTCATAGAGAAAAGACAAATGGTGTATCAAAAACTCCATGATACTACTTTCAGCTGAAAGTAATGTGTATGCATTACCTAAAACACTGCTAGATCATTCTTTTTCTCAATTTGGAACAAACCTGGTTTGGGGGAAATTGGATCAAAATGCAGTTTTCTCAAGAAACAACAAGATAGTTACAGGATAGCTATATAACAGAGTCAGGGATTGCAGAGTTGTGGTGGAATGAGTATAACAAAAGTTAAAATCATAGCCTGTTGTGCTGTTATGAAAAGATAGCAGCCCACAGAACACAAATAATTGTATGTTAATGCTGTATTGTTTTTAACATTTGATTGGGAGCCGCCCAGAGTGGCTGGGGAAACTCAGCCAGGTGGGCAGGGTATAAATAATACATGATGATGATGATGATGATGATGATGATGATGTTTTATTCAGCCAGTGTGCCGGGTGTCTAGGGCAGGTTCAGCCAATGTGGTGCCCTGTTGTTGGACTCCAACTCCTATCAGCCACAGCTGGCATGGCAAAAGGTCAGGGATGATGGATCCTATAGCTCACCAACATTTAGAGACCACCACATTGGCTAACCCTGGCCTAGAGGCTGCCATATCCTCAAATTTAACACAGCCACTATGCCCCAAAACTCATGTGAACCGTCACTGCTGTGAAGCAGAATGGGGAAAGAACCTCCATCTCACCATCTGACTAATGGAAAGTAATTGGAAATCTGTCTTGGAATTTTCAGCAAGTGTCTTATCACATTTACCATCTCATCGTACACAAGACCAGAGATTGGCAACTTCTTGGCAATGACTTGCTGGTAAACACTAATGACTTTCCTTACAGCTCCAGGTATATTTGCCACCTGGAGTTGCCTTGAAGCATTTAGGGAATGAATCATTCAGTTACCGATTTAGTTGCCTGTACCTTAGACACAATTATAATTTTGACTATATCTGTAAATAACATATTATGCTAGTCTAATGGTTGCCAAGCAATTACAGGATAATTTATGGTGAAATGTACTTCTCAAAGGCTCAAGATTTCCACATGCTTCATTGCAATGCAGGTTCTTTGCACAGCATGTGAGTGACTTGTGATGCTCCCCAGCCCATCTCATCTCACCGCATCTTGTTAACAGGAGCTTTGTATTAGTCATGTAATACTACATACTGATGAGTGGACATAATTTTCCATGAACCGAAGCGCAATCGAAACTAATTTGGTGCCTTCTTCCAATTAAGTATTATAGAGATTTTCACCCTGCCTTTCAAACAAATCCCCAGGGTGGTTTATGCAACTTCAGAGATGCAATAAAAACAAAAACAAAGAACAGGCAAACAATATGTTTCAAAAAGCAGAAAAAGAATGGAACAAGTGATAGAAAGCAAAGCACTGTGCTGGTTACAGCAACCATTTTAAGTTACTCCCCCCAAGTTGAGACCATGACAGTGGGTTCAGACAATCCAATGTCTCCTTTGGGATAGAAGGGCCAATGCAGGTATCAGAGGACTAAGGGAGTTGGGCCATTATATCGACATCTTTGTACATGTGATGCTCATATTATGATAATGGGGTGTGCAGGTGGGAAGAGTGTCTCTCTTTACATCTTGTACTCACTCAATGGCGTCCCTATTAGTAGAGTCCAGGCCAGGCATTGCTCCCATTGCAATATCCCTGCTTCCTCTTCATATCAGTGGACGGCAACTAGTCATTTATGTAAGAGAAACATAAAAGGGTTCCTCTGTTGATTTGGCTAAGATGAAAGCCATTATCTCAGAGATAAATAGTTCCAGAATTATCTGTAATCAAAGCTAAAGACACAGCCCCTTTCTCTTCTGCACATCTACAGAAATCTTCCTTTGTGTGTAAAAGCAGACTTTAAAGTTCAGAGTCCATCTTCCCAAACTCAAGTAAAGTGCCACATAATCTCAGAACAGTAGGAATAGCTTTGGCAATCAGGGTTCTTTTCAAATGTGGACTTGCCAAAGCATTTGTATAGCTAGAAAGAACAGTTTTGCTAGGTCTTTCTTTGCACTATACCTTGAATTACAAAAGGATTTGTTATAATAATGTCAAAAGGAACCTGAAAAGGACCGCATAATGGCATGGAAATGCACTTTATCTTGCTGAGATGCATACAATATTCAAGAGGTGCCAATGTGAATTTGGATTAGACTGCATTTGACTTGCCTAAGACTTGCTGTGGTGTAGATTGCCAAATAGTGATATGCAGCATCTGAGTGAATTATGTGCATGGTCTGTGTGCCAGGCCAGTGTTTGCAATAATCCAACTCATGTCATGATTGGCAGTTATTATACAAGCATCTATTGTTAAGAAAGAGAGAGAGAGAGGCAACTTCACACTACTGTCTTTGAAAGTGGTTGTCAATTGAATACTTCAGAGCTGAACAGTGGTTTGACTTTAGGAATATGTAGATCTACAGAGGTGAAAGGAATCATGGTTCCAATTTTTATCTTATTAACAACATTTCTAGTAGAAAATGTAATAAGATTCAATACAATTCATTCCTCTCATGCTGAGTATTAAAATAATGATATCCCTTATAATTTCTAAATGACTATGGATCAGCTATAGTGTTGTGAAGGTGCTGCCATGACCTTTCATTTTTAATTCTCTTTTATGCAAGTTTCTGACTTGCATAAATTTGACAACCCCACAGTGTTTCCACAACTTTCATATTAATTCTACCTTAATGGGACTCTTTGGCTTAACTTTCCAGGTTTGGGCATTTAATATCCTAGCCATAGAAAGAATATATGACAGGTATAGCTGATAGATGGCCAGAAGACTGCATTTTACAATATTTAGTAGACAGATGGGATAATCTCAGTTTAAATCTGTTTGCAATATAACTTTAATCATCACATTGCCATAAGCCCATAGCCTTCTGGCATCTTCAACATATATGATAAAAGTGTTTTAAAATTAATGTATCAGTCCCAACAATGTCCTGGCTCTGACACATTCTCACTCATATATTTTAACAATGCAAAGTAGAGCTTTCCCACTTCACTGAATCAGTGGGAAATTAGCTCAAGAACATAATAGTGCCCTCACACCACATCAAGCATCTAGGACCTACATCCTGCTTCCTACAGTGGCCAATCAGATGCTTCTGGGAAGTCCACAAGCAGGGCTCGGAAGTGATGGTCCTCTCCCAGTGGTGCAATTGGAGAGCATAGAAAAGTAGACTTCGTGTGAACACGGAGGCTCCATATAACCAACATGGGTAGTAGTCATAGTTAGACCTATCCTTTACGAATCTGCCCAGATCCCTGGTTCAATGGGGAAGCCGTGAATTTCTTGGCCTTATGGCTGAGGTCAAATATATGGTGTAGCAGTACAACAGTCTTTGGACTATTGAGGCAAACCCTCCAAGTGTCCCTGTTTTCCAGGGACAGTCCCAGATTTACAGAAGCTGTCCAGGTTTCTAATTTGATCCCAGAATGTCCCGCTTTTCCTTAAGACGTCCCTATTTTCATCAGAGAAATATTGGAGGGTATGGAGTTATCCGACCCCTGAGCCATCTGAAGACAGCCCTGTATAGGGATGTTTTTTTAAAAAAATGTTTAATGTTTTATTATACTTTTATATTATGTTGGAAGCTGCCCAGGGTGGCTGGGGCATCCCTGTCAGATGGGTGGGGAATAAATAGCAAAATTAGTATTAATAATATTATTATGGAACGGGACATCCCTATTTTCATTGGAGAAATGTTGGAGAGTATGCTGAGTTGACACCTGTATGTAACTACACAATACAATGTTCATTTAAGCATAGCATCTGCACATGAGGAGGCTATTCAATTTTATTTTATTTTTAATAGTATCTGGTATGGTCCTTCCTGGTGAAAGGGTTCAGCTTGACTTGATTTGGATTCCCTCTCATGGTGCTTTATTCCTCTTCAAAGCACAACTTATCTCGCATCCTTCCAAAGGACACACTCGGTGTTCTCACCTAAAGAGAGCTACACACCTAAAAGAAATGAGGAAAACAAGGTGGAGTGACTACAATGCTTTTATGTAGGAGGTTGGAGCAGAGACTTGTGCAACTAGTTCTGCTCCCATTGCGGCCAGCCTTAAAAAACCAAGACACAAAATCAAAGCAGATGGATACGTCGAGGCCATAGTTGTCATGTGTCAGTAGCCACAGTGGCCAATTAGATACATATGGGAAGCTGGTGAGAACTTTCCACAGGCACCTGGTTGGCCATCATGAGAACAAAACTAGATGGGTCTTCGGCCTGGTCTAGCAGGGTTTGTCTTATGTTCTTAAGGAGTGGGCATGATTCATACAGTCCCATTTTCCCAGGTCCAGCATTCCAGGATGGGACTGGGGGGGGGGGACATTTGCCAGTTACAGGGCTTCAGACTCTTGTCTAAAATGCCTGCTACTAACAGACTGGCCTGCCCTTCATTCATTGCCCTGAGGACACAAGTGAGGACAACAGAGAGGCTGTCAACTGGCAAACTGCCTTCCTGGTAGCACTTGCTCCAATGTTTACCTTGTGGCATGGTAATGGGGGTTCCAAGGCATCAGGCCCTCAGATGACCTGGTTGGTGCAGGCCAGCTATGAAAGCAGCCGACCAAAGGGCCCTCCAAAGCAGGAATGGGGCCTGGCTTTCCCTGAGGAGTTCTGTCAACCCAGATGTTCACATGTCCTCCAACATTTCTCTGATGAAAATAGAGGTACAATAACAACTCGCCCAACTGATTGGGCTGCCCTAGCCATTCTGGGATGCTTCCAACATATATAAAAAGAGAATGAAATATTAAACATATCCCTTATACAGGACTGTCTTCAGGTGTCTTCTAAAGGTTGTATCTCTCTGGCTCAGGGGCCACTTAACCCTCCAACATTTCTCCAATCAAATTAGGGATGTCCTAAGGGAAAACAGGACATTCCAGGATCAAATCAGAAATCGGAATGGCTTCTGTAAATCTGGGACTGTCCCTAGAAAATAGAGGCAATTGGAGAGTCTGTGTCTGTGGTGGATTTTGAACGAAGCCAGCTTGTTTCTAATGTTGCATGCGCTGGGTGCATTGTTTGAATGATAGAGCAAAGCAGTTCAGGTAATTCAGTTCAGGCTGCCACCCCACTTGAGTAAGTGCCACTAAACAAAGCGAGACTTATTTCTGAGAAAACGTGCACAAAATTGCATTGTTACTCATCTACTTTGGGAGGAGTTTTCTCTCTGTATACTAAAATGAGCCTTCACTTCATCTGGCATTTTCCCACTAAGACTTCTGAACTCTGAGAAGTCCACTTGCTGTTCTTTTCAGCAGAAAAGCTAACATTATCACTTCTGGAGGGATTTTGTTTGAGCGCAATGTTCCTGGACGAATGGAGTGAGCCCGGATGAAAGGCAGTAGGAGAGTGCCATCTTGTGCTTATATTGGGAAATGTAGTTTAGGAAATAGAGGTGGTTGGGTGAGAGAGAGAGATCAGCTGCAAATGTTTAATATATGTAATAAAACTCAACGATAGGCATGCATCTTAACTAACATTGTGCAGTCTATTGGAGACAGGGCTGCCAATTCTGTTCCCTCATGTTTCCAGGCGGATAGCTCAGTTAAATGAGCTTTCCAAGCATTGCCCAAATATACTGTAGGTTCATTAGGTGTTTGCCAAGGAATAAGAACATGGGATAGATGCCATCGATACAATGGAATAGTGTGCCCACTTGTATTTGCATAAAATTTACCCTTACTGATATATAGGTAGAGATGCAAACTGAGAAATATTTAATTAAGCAGAAACACAATACAGTGATACCTCGGGTTACATATGCTTCAGGTTACATACGCTTCAGGTTACAGACTCCACTAACCCAGAAATAGTGCTTCAGGTTAAGAACTTTGCTTCAGGATGAGAACAGAAATCATGCTCTGGCGGCGCAGCAGCAGCAGGAGGCCCCCATTAGCTAAAGTGGTCTTCAGGTTAAGAACAGTTTCAGGTTAAGTACGGACCTCCGGAACGAATTAAGTACTTAACCTGAGGTACCACTGTACATCTCACAATAGTGAGGAAAGTTATGACAGGAGATATGTCTGCTGTCTAAATGCTATCTTTTGATGGGCCTTCAAGGCATTGGATGGAGTAAGTGTCTAATAAATGTGAATAACAACAACATGACTGGGTTACATGCACATGTGGTTGTATATGTCTGGGCCCTGTGTGACAAATTTATTCTCTATACGTAGCAGGGCGATGTGCTCAGACTTAACTCCAGTCTCTCTTTATGCACAGACAATGCACCAACAAGCTCCCCTTGTGAACTAGCTCTCAGAATTTCTAAGACTAATGAAAACTGTTCAGACCTTCCCAACTGTAATTTTTGAAAAGCCAGTTCTCCATAAGAATGCATAACATCTGCAGTCTAATCTGCCCCAATATCTGCAGCTTTTGTTGTTGGTATCAATCAAAAAGAAACACTTAAAAAAGCAGTTATTCACCATGTTTGCATGGGGGTTAGCAAAACTTAAGCTTTCAAAGATAATTTTATATGGAATACTTGTTTTATTGTTGTAATGCATACTGTTCAGAACCGAAGAGTTGACATTTGGTAATGCATTACCCTTTTCTTTTCATGTTAGGTGAGCTTTGTCAGCAGATAATTCCGGTGCCATTTTCTTTCAGTGTTCACTGGGTTCTTCACCTATGTGCCAGAACAAATTTATCATACCCTCTAAGTCCCAGTTCTTCTAAGCACCATCTAGAAGCCTCTCAAGTAAGAACTGCTTGTGTCAAAATCAATAGCAAAACATCAATTGATTTCTATTTAGAATGATTTGCAGTCATATTGAATATACTGCGAGTGGGGTCAGGCATGTAGAAAAATGGGGATTTTGTCTTACCTTTACCTATTATTTCCTTCTTTGTGGACACAGGTGGTCTGCTTATTGGATTGCTCCTCTTCCTGACCACAGACAGGGCTTATAGAAGCATAGAACTGAAGAGTTGGAAGGGACAAGGGTCACCTAGTCCAACCCCCTGCAGAAATATTTTGCCCAATGTGGGTGTCAAACCGGAGACCCAGAGATTAGGCATCTCTCTGGGAGAGGGGGCTTCCCATGGACCCAAACAAGGCTTGAGCAGTGCACTCCAACCTATCAGAGAATTTAGCAGTCCCACTGAATGGCACCGGGTCAAAGAAGGCTAATCTAGCCTGGTTAAGAGTTTTGAAGACCTCAAGAGCTTGCCTCCACTTTTCATGGCATTTTGGTAATAATAATAATAATAATTTTTATTTATACCCTGCCCTCCCCAGCCAAGGCTGGGCTCAGAGCGGCTTACAAGCAATAATAAAAACAAGTTAAATGATTACAACTTAAAAACAAAAATAAAAATACAACATTAAAATATTGAAACATTAAAATATTAAAATGTAGCCTCCTCGCAGGAGGAGAAGGAAAAGAAAAAAGAAAGAGAGGGAGGGAGGGAATCAAATTGGCTCCAAACCAAAGGCCAGGCGGAACAACTCTGTCCTACAAGCCCTGTGGAAAGAAATCAGATCCTGCAGGGCCCTGGTCTCATGAGGCAGAGCGTTCCACCAGACCGGAGCCAGAGTTGAAAAGGCCCTGGCTCTGGTTGAAGCCAATCTAACTTCCTTAGGGCCCGGGACCACTAGGGTGTTGCTATTTATGGACCTTGAGGCTCTCCGTGGGGCATACCAGGAGAGGCGGTCCCATAGGTAGGTAGGCCTAACAGAGCTGCAACCCTAATATGGATTTCAGGTGCTGTTTTTCAAATGAGCCAGCACCTATTTTGTTGAGAAACTGCGAGCCTTGAAATATTCAAAATACCCGTTTTCACATTTTTGTGACTCATTCATAAAGAGCACTGCACTTCCCGTGGGGGGAAGTTTCCCGTTGACAACTTTGCAATCCCACTGACTGAAGAGGAACCAGTCAGTTGATGCCGTGCGCAATTGTTGCTTACCGAATTAATTCCCTTTTATCACTATCCTAGGAAAGATTGCTCAGTGACATCCTGCACCACACTGGGCAACATCAATTGCAACACCCTTTCACATGGTTTAACTCACCACCTTGACAGTTTGATGCATGTAGCCTAGTCTGGAAGACACAGTGCACCAGCCTGAAAAAAACACGGTACAAGCAAGAGCTGTTTTCTCAAAATGTCAGAGATAAAAATTACATGAGAAAATAGGTGGCTGGAATTTTCAGGGAACTGGCACCCTTATCCTCAAATGGTGGCCACAATCCAGTTAAAAGTTAGTCACGTACACGCTCTACTGAAAGCAAAGGTGCACAGCGCAATCTTATGCATGTTTACTTGGAAGTAAGACGCACTAGGTTTAAGGAGGCTTACTCCCTAGCAGGCTTGTTTAAGACCAGAACTTTGTATTTGTCACTAGTAATATGCTTCATTGGCTTCAAAAGAACTTAACCATTGTTAACTTTAGTTGGATCAGAACCAATGTATGAAAATAAGCCTGCTCATTTTGGTACATGTACTGCTATGTGTACGTTTTCAAGTTTCAAAGCAAATTTATCTTTCATTATTGGATTCAAAGCGGGGGCAGTTGACCAATTTCTCTTCATTTAGAGAGGGAGTGACTAAGACCTTTTCAGGGATGAGGAAGAACCTTTTTCAGCCTGACAGCCAAATGTCCTTGTGGACAACCTTTCCTGGGCCATATGTTGATTGTGGGCATGGCCAGAGGCAAACAGTGGGTGAAGCAACAGGTGAGAATCTTACCTTTGTACAGTAGGTGACATTTGAGCTATGTAAAAATTAGATGTTTACACACACACACACCAAATATCTCCATAACAGACAAGCACTACGCCTTATCACAGTTCAAGGAGACATTACAGCCAGGTGTAAATTTTTGTGGAGGATGCATTGTAGGACAACTGAGGGGTGTCTCTGAGGAAGAGCTGTGGCCTGGGGAGAGTCCTGAGGGTCAGACTGAGACATCTGGATTGGGCCACATTTGGTGTCTGGGTCTAAGGTTCCCCACCCTTGGCTCATATAATAACCATACAGTGTTATTAAATAGCAGTTGCTTAGTGAAGTGTTTTAAATGCTACAGTCTGGGGCTTTTTACTTGTTCAGTACATAGGTTGACAAGGATAGAAACTGTGAGGTCATAGATGATATAGATGATAGATAGATAGATAGATAGATAGATAGATAGATAGATAGATAGATAGATAGATAGATAGATGATAGATAGATAGATAGATGATAGATAGATAGATAGATGATAGATGATAGATGATAGATAGATAGATAGATGATAGATAGATGATAGATAGATAGATAGATGATAGACAGATGATAGATGATAGATAGATAGATAGATAGATAGATAGATAGATAGATAGATGATAGATAGATAGATAGATATAGATAGATAGATAGATAGATAGATATAGATGATAGATAGATAGATAGATGATAGATAGATGATAGATAGATAGATAGATAGATAGATAGATAGATAGATAGATAGATGATAGATAGATATAGATTGATTGATTGATTGATTGATTGATTGATACACACACACACTTTCTCTCTCACACACACATACACACTTGCCCAGTTTTTCAGATCCAGAGTTGAGTCCCTAAGGTTGGATGGCGCCTTGTATTCCTCTTTCTGGCAACTCCTGCAGCCAAGCTGCTTTCCTTTGGACCACACCAGCGAGGCCAAGAGGAGGGTCTTGTTGTCTCTGCAGCCCAGGACTTCCACAAATACTGCCCAGGCTTATGTCCCATGGAGGTCACTTTGGTGCTGCTAATATAGCGGTTTGACTTCACCCCTGGAGGCATACTCCATTGTCTCTTGAGACAGACAGCTGTCAACAACAAATATGCCTGGATAAGAAACAACACTTTAATAACCCATCAGGCAAAACAAAACACTTAAAGGTACAACAGAAACCGTTTCAGCTCATCTGGTAGCAGAAGTTCACTCATTCTCTGTCGCTGTTTGCATCCCAAGGACTTCCGTATGCAAAGGCGGCACAACTGCATCAAGGAGAAGGGCCCTGGAGAGGAAAAGAGGCCAAAGATACAAGCAAGGTATTATTGACTTCATAACACTTTCCCACAAAACACCGTCTGCAGCTGCATCACAAGAGACCCGGAGGAGCTGCGCTGAAACAAAACAGCTTTGAGTTCTCTGCTCTCACAGTGCACCTGAAAGCTTCAAGAAATTCTTGTGTTTGACTTTTTCCAAATTGAGATATATTGTTCAAGGTCAAAAGCAAATTACTGCATAAGAGAAATATGGGCTGAAACAAAGACAAACAAAGCAATTGACTGTATTACGAAGGCTATTGCTAAATGGGCAATGAAATAATATAAAAATAGATTTGATTGTCTGTCATCTTTGGGTCTATAATCTTGGGGGGGGGGATTTACAGCAACCAATTATTGCTATACGGCTTTAAGATGAAAGTGAAATAGCAGTCCTCTGGAATAACATTGATTTTAGCTAAGTGGGCCATTCTACTTTCTCCAGCCCCAAATGTTGATAGTAGTGGGATTTCATCCTTGACCATGATCTGTGGAAAAGAGTTAAATACTGCCTTTACCTCAATGAATTTGCAATCCTTTTCTCCCCTTGCTGAAACTGCAGGGCAGGGTGGAGGGAGAGAGAAAAATAGATACAAAGGAGAAGGTCAGAGTGATAGTGCTGATTTCTAGACAGGAGAGATAGTCTATAGAACAAGAAGTTCTATACAGCTCAAAACCATCCAGGAAAGCAACTGAATAACAGATCTCCTGGGGGAAATACACAGGAAGTTACTTGGGTTAAAAGGGTAAGATTTTCTTAACTTTGGGGGAAGGGGGGGACAACCTCAAAGCTGAACAGGGGGGGAAATGGAAAGATTATATATTTTGATTATATCATGCAGAACAGATGCTCAGTGTGGAAGCAGCTTTTGTCAGCAAAAAAACCCTAAATTTATCCCTCAGCTACATTAGTGGTTGCAGGGGTCTCCCCTCTGATATAAAGTAAAAAAATGAATTTGATGGGAACAAGAAGTTATCTCTCTCGGCCCTGACACCCCGCATAGAGTAGCATGCACAAACCATGTCACAATGGATTTCAAGCAGGGAGCAACAACACTATGCAAGAGTAGAAGCAGAATACAGGTCGCTCAAGTAAATGAACAGCAGGCAGAAAAGGAAAGCTCTCTTCTGGGGCCATGATCCAATGCTAACGGGGGAAATTGCCTTTCCAGCGTCAAGGACTACATATCTGGATGTGAGCACAGTATAGAGATTTTCCAATGATTTTTTAAAAAATAAAAATAAATCAAAATACTTATTTACATACAGCCCAGTGCCGGATTTACGTATAAGCTAAACAAGCTATAGCTTAGGGCCCCACTCTGTTGGACGCCCCCAAAAAAATTAAAGGGAAAAAACCTGGATGTACATTTCCAAAATATATGTAAATGTGTTTGCATTATTAAGTTTGTTGTGAATAAAAAATCATTTTAAGTTAGAACTTAACAATTAATTCACTATTAATATACTTCTTAATTTTATTTCACTTTTAATATACTTCTTAATTGTATTTCAGTTCAACAATTACTTTGATAAAATATATATTTTGTCATGTGCAAATGGCTTTAGATACCTATTAGGTCTATAAATTACCATATAGCATATATTCAACACAAAAAACAGCGACAATTCGTTGTTGACAAAGGACAGCTGGACATATAAAGGGTCCCATTGCCTTCAGTAGCTTAGGGCTTCATCAAACCTAAATCCAGCCCTGGTACAGCCCATTTCAAATGTTCAAAATGCTTGGCATATATTATATCACTAATTCTAGATGGAATGTCATATCATCCAATAACCAGTTTCTTATTGTG
This sequence comes from Podarcis melisellensis, assembly GCF_964234715.1. Taxonomy (NCBI): domain Eukaryota; kingdom Metazoa; phylum Chordata; class Lepidosauria; order Squamata; family Lacertidae; genus Podarcis; species Podarcis melisellensis. Next base: position 39,469,521 of record NC_138531.1, read on the forward strand.
CCTGTTTGTGATAACCCAGAGGAAAGCCAACTCTATCCAAGATTATACGTGGAAAAAACGATGCTCGTTTGTTTGTTTGTTTGTTTGTTTGTTTGAATGAATGATGTGTGTTGCAACAGAAATGTTAGAGCTGCCACACTGAAGTCAAACATCTCATTATGATTTAACGGAGCTGAGCACAGTCTTTCATATCCACTATTTAGCTCTCATTAGCAGCTATGTTATTTATCTGCCAACCGCAAGATGAACGTCGTATTTTCTTACAAAACATGGTAATTAAATATGGCAACAGAGCTTTTAAAAGCCTTTCCTCAGTGAGATTCATACTTGAGGTCTTCAAAACATTTCACAATAGTATAATAACTATACATAGATAGCAAGAGTTAGGCTATATACATATTTCATCTTTTATTTATCCCTTGAAATGATTCCACACAGATGCAACTATGTTGGCAGGAATAGTCTACTGTAGTACATCAGGCCTATACAGCAAACCTTCTATGGCTTCATATGAGACATTTACACTAGCGTTACAAAAAAACACCAACCCACCATCATTTATATCAGGCATAGGCAAACTCGGCCCTCCAGATGTTTTGGGACTACAACTCCCATCATCCCTAGCTAACAGGACCAATGGTCAGGGATTATGGGAGTGGTAGTCCCAAAACTTCTGGAGGGCCGAGTTTGCCTATGCCTGATTTATATCATACAATGCATATCCCCTAGTGTCTGTATATAACATTTTGATCTAAGTGAATATGTGTGTCTAAGTGTGTAGACGTAGATATAAATATTTGCATAAAGAGTCAGACTGAGCTTACGGTCTCCTATCCTGGAAAACATAACAAGCATGATCAATATGAATTAGTTTTATGCTCATCAGGAAATATGCAAAAGGAAATATTAATTTTGTGTGATAAGGAGGGTCCCCAAATTTGCTTACAGATCTGAAACAATACAGTCCCATTGGTCTGTTTTTCTTTTACACTATCTGCTGTATTCTTTCAATGCAACAAATAGTATCAAATAATAATAATGATGATGATGATGATGATGAACCACATATGCACAAGAAAATCGAGTCTATTTTGATGGGTATAAATTTGCTGAAAAGAAGTGCATAACAGAAGGGAACCTGCTATCAAAGCATTCACATGCTATTGTCACACCAGATGATGCACATCCTACAAGGCTTTTTTCCCTTCTTGGAGCACTTTCCCACCCAACTTATTTCTGTTTCATACCAAGAAATCCGGGCGTGGATACTAGTCTTTGAACAAAAATCGCAAAGTGTAACAAGGATAAAAACCAAGGTTTCGGAGTTACAAGAACACACAGTTCTCCTTTCTTCTGAGACCTGGATCCTACAAAGATGCCCTTGAATGCGTAGCTATCGCCATGTGTACTCCCTAACATAACCTCAGGGTCACATTGTGGCATCAGTTGTTGTAACCAAGTTGAGTTATCTGCAAAGTTTTTTTATTATTTAGCTCAGATTAACAAGTATAATTAACAATGTGGTGGGAGAAGAGAGAGAGAAAGAGAGTGTGTCCTTTTCAAAGCTTGATTCAGCACCCTTAAATACTTTGAATTTGAATGAAACCAAGATTAATAGGCACCTTCTCTCTGCAGCAATGTCTGCACTAGCGTGTTGTTTGGAGGAACCAGGTCTGTTGGCTTTTTGCCCTCGGCATTCACAGCCCCGATGTCTGCTCCAAACTCAATAAGTAAATGCACTAAGTTAGCATTGGAGGTCTGAGCAGCCATGTGGAGAGGGGAATTCAGTCCTTTCCCAGTATTTGCACTCGCTCCTGGAGGGAGAAAAGGAAAGGAAAAAGTTAAAACTAACAAAAGCTGCAGTTCCCCATATTCTTTATTACCTCTGGTCAGTTTAAGGATCATTTAAGGCTCACACAATCTCCTCCTATATATGCACATTAGTTGTTGGGGTTTTTTTAGTTTAAATTTCAACTGGCTTCAAACCTGTTCACGGACTTTGGCTTGCAGCCAAAGCAACGTGGAAACTGAACACGCATGAAAGGATTTGGGGATGTTCACAAAGAATGATTGATGCCTTTGCACAGTACAGGTCCCAGTGTTCTTGACAATTAACCTAACAAGCAAATATTTCAACCCACGTAGGTTGTCTCAGGCAGGTGTTTGAGTTGGCAGGAGAACACAGAGCAAACTGTAGAAAGCTACAAGGCAAAGTTCACCTCTGTCTGTGCACATTTTGTTACAGTTTAGCCAAACTTGAGGTACTCACTCTGGTTTCATTAGGTGTGAATCTCTCAGTTCGGCAACTCAAACGTCCTGCGCGGCTTCCACTTGAGTGCAAGAAGCTCTTGCAACCAATCAGAAGCCGTGCCTCGGTTGCCGAATATTTCAGAAGTCAAACGGTCTTCCAGTATGGATTACGTTCGACAACCAAGGTTTGACTGTATATGTTATTCTACTGTAAGGCAGGAACCTGTGCACTCCCCACCACCACTAGGGGACAGACAGACTGACAGACTCACACACGCGCGCGCGCGCACACACACACACAGAGAGAGAGAGAGAGAGAGAGAGAGAGAGAGAGAGAGAGAGAGAGATGAAGCTGCACTAAAACTTCCATTATTCCTGATCATTGGCCATGCTGGCTGGGGCTGATAGGATTTGGAGTTTAGCAGGCTTCTCACCCCTGCTTACAAGAGTATGGTATGTTCCTAGTGGCCTTAAGTAAATCTGCAATTTTAGTGCAATCAGTGCAAGGAGAAGAATACCCTCTGTACTCCTGATTTGAGGAGAGACTGTGGCTCAGTAGGCTTCACATGCAAAAGGTCCCAGGTTCAGTCCCCAGCATCTCCACATCAGGTTGGGAGGCATCTGACTGAAGCCCCAACCACTGCCAGTCTATCCTGAGACAAACAGAGCTAGATAGACAAAAGATCTGGTTCATATAAGGGAGCTTCCTGTATTGCTATGATGGGGTGGACAGGTTCGAGAAGGGGCCCATGAGCATTGGTGGTTTTGTGTTTGCATTGGCCACGGCCACCTCTGAGTAAGGAGAACCTTGTTGTGGTGGATCTAACTTGTTAAAATATGAGCTTATTTATTTCAGTGGCTGCTGTCCAAAGAGATACCCTGGGATCTGTTAACACCTTACAAATTCTGCAGGCAAAATTATTGCATCACTGTTATTTCCCTTTTGGGGGTGGGGAATTCCCTTGCTGTTTTGGGGATTCCCTCCCTCTGCTTAGGTTTTCTGAAAACTATTATATACCTGTATAACTGAAGGAGCGACTCCACCTTCATTATCCAACCCAGATACTGAGAGGTCCAGGCAGAGGACCTTCTCGATAGTGGAATTCACCCTGCAGAATGCCCTCCCATCAGATGTCAACGAGATAAACTAATAAACAACTATTTAACTTTTAGAAGACACCTGAAGGCAGCCCTGTTCAGGGAAGTTTTTAATGGTTGATGTTTTATTGTGTTTTTAGTATTTTGTTGGGAGCTGCCGAGTCAGATGGGCAGCATATTATTATTATTATTATTATCATTATTATTATTACAGATCTCCCCAGGCTGGCTCATAACCTTTCTTTTGTGTGTGGATGATGTCATTTTGGCTTCATAAGGATCCATCTTTGAAGAGGGAGTTTGCTATTGGCTTACAAGTCAAAGGTAGCCAACATGGTGCTCTCCAGATGTTTTAAACTACAATTCCCATCAGCCCCAGCCAGTGTGGCCAAAGGTCATGGATAACTGGAGCTGTAGTCCACAATGTCTGGAGACACCATGTTGCCTACCCCTGATGCAAGATATAACATTTAAAAAATTACCTGACTCAAGTAACTTTTTGACACAGTCTTCTTGCTGGCTCTCACAAGCGACGTAGAGTGGAGTACCAAGATGCTTTATGTTGTGATCAATATTGACTCCGTGGGACACAAGGGCTTCCACACATTTGGTATGACCTTGAAGGATTACAGGCAGTTTATAAGTCGTATCAAAACCAACCTGATGACTAAAACTTTGTAGCCGTGATAGAAATCAGCAAGGCTTTGCTGTCTTTTCAAAAAAAATTCCAGTTTCATCCACTTTCTTTGGCTCTAGCATTAAGGTTTCTTTTTCTGCCAAATTTTAATGAACCTATTTGGTGGGATCAACGGTTGCTGCTTCTGCACAATGAAATTCAAACGAACATAGTTTCCCACATTATCTTATTTCCTAACCACCCCAAGAAAACAGGGCTAGCCCTCTTAGAAAGTCAGTGTGATAGAAGTTGTGCTCCGTGATAACACTAAACCATCGTTTATCATTATGGTAATAAGCCTACTCTCTTCCTGCACTTGCACCCTCCCCTCCCTCCTTTGGTGCATCTGTGAGGTAGTGATTGGAATCACTTTCTGTTTCAGATTAACTGCAGTTAGGCGTGTCACCCAAACCCTGCACTGTGGTTGATGCTGGTTAGTAAAAACAAACCTGCTGCATAAACCATGGTTTGATTAAACATACATACACATCACAGATGGTTTTATCTGCAACCCATGCATTCAAATGAATCAATAGATGCAAAGATTGTGTTGGCATAAAGGCACATCTGCTGACATTTACCTCGCTTAGCAGCTTCGTGGATAGGTGATGCCAGATCGCACACGGCATGGGGGCTGGCTCCATGCTGCAGTAACAGGTTCAAGCAGTCTACACTGCCACTGACACAAGCATTGAACAAAGGGGTGTTCCAGTCAATGGTAGCCATGTTCACCTGAAAGGAAAAGAGCCAGCAATGTAGCTGTTGCCTAAAGCGGTGGAACAAACATTGGGAAAACAGCCATACAACTGAATATTTACTAACCACCCCACCTTAAGTCATTTTGATGGCTTTAAGCATGACATTTTCATCAGCCAGAAATAAGCGTATACCACCTAGATTTCAATTTGAGACCTTCTTGTTGTTTTCAGTGCTAAGACACAGTCCTAAGAATGTTGATAACAAAGCGCTTTGGAGCATTATCAGAATGTGGTTTGCTCACACCCTGTTCCCATCCAGCCAAGATCAGGGGCAATGACTTTCAGAGAGATTCCAGCCCCTGGCCTTCTTTTCTATAAACAAATTACTGCAGTCAGTCAGCAGCAACCTTGCACATAGCATATGCAATTCTAGAACATTTATTCTATTCTTAATAGATTGTCCTGGCGGTGATTGGAAAGGATTTTTTTCCCAACCACAGATTGGTCAGTGACAATGAGAAAGTAGTGCCGTGGGGGGGGGTGTCATCATTGGCATGGCTCACTTTCTTGAGCTATCAGGGCATCTTATTTCTGCATGCACCCAAATCCTAGACATCTTCAAGTTACTCACATTGGCCCCGTGTTTTAACAAGACACTGGCACAGGCAGAATGTCCCCCTAAGCAAGCTTCGTGAAGAGGAGACACACAATCTGCCGTCACAAGATTCACACTATTTCCCTAATTAAAAAAAAAAAAAAGAAAGGATAATTAGAGGCTGATCCCTGCATTACCACATGAATCTGAAATGTTTTATGTTGCCAGCAGTGCAAGTCCATTCACTACTACTCAGAAGCAAGTCCCATTAATTTAAATTAAATGAGGTAAGTGTTTTGTATAGCATCACAGTCCTAAGCACTGGGCGCACCCTTGGTCTCATAGACGGTAGCGATTGTTGCTTCAGTTGTGTAAGTCCCACTGACGTGAGGAATGATTGGTTCACTCAAGCACTATTCTTGATATGCAAACTAACTTCAACAATGTTGCATCTGCAGAATGCAGATGTCTTGCTTCCCTATCTGTCTATTCCCAGTTTCCTTAGAAATTGTAGGGGCCTTTTTGCTAATCCACCATTATTAAAAAACTGAAAATGAGAACATAGGAACATAGGACACTGCCTCAGACCAATGTTCCATTTAGTTCAGTATTCCAGACACTGACTGGTAGCTAGTGATGGACAAATCTGTCAGCTTGTTCTCTCATTATATCCGTTTTTCAGATCTTAAATTCAGTGCTCGACATTTCTGCAGCAATGTGGGATTTTATTTATTTTTAAATTCTCACAAAAAACCACCAGCATTTTCGTGCAAATTTCTCCTAATAAACACATTTTTATATGCAGTGTCAGCTAATATACATTTCTGTAAGCAATTTCCCCCTAACAGGATACATTTTATAAATATAGAATTGCACTCTTCCATCTAATACATTCATATTAACATTCTTTGGTTGGAGAACTACATTGCAAAGTTCAGAGACTCTGCACAGCTGTTGTTAATATACTACTGCATTAGTCAGCAGTGCCATTCCCCACACCCATGTTCCTTTTGCAATGCCTATTTACAAGTAAATTCCACTCAGGAAGGCTCATCCCGATGCTAATGACAAGCCTCCTGTTTGCAGTTTCAGCTTGTTGATCTGGGCTCTGATCTAAATAGCCTTTGTAAATTTCCGCAATGTCCGTTTCTTTTCCAGAGTGGTGGGGGTGATACCCTCTCATTGTTTTCTCTTTTCTTTTTCAAACAGTAAAATGGCATTATAAAAAGAAATTAAGTTTCAACATTTAAAAATGAGAAAAAGGAAGTGAGAGGAAATCAGTTAAGTATGGCTACCATCCTAACTTGACAGCAAATCCCATGGCACTCAATAGGACTGATTTCTGACATGGTTAGAATTGCACTGTAAAACTCTGGCCCACACCCTGCTACAATCCTGGAAAGCGAAACAAACACCGGGGGAATTAGATAGGGTCTATTGCAGGCTTATTAACTACTCGCCCCTAGGCCTGGATCAAAAGTAATAAAAAGTTCATCAATAAAATGGACTGAACTTGCAAAGAGAGAGTGTTCAATTTAAAGGCACTGGAGCCCCGAAATACCGTAAAAGCATTTCTCCTGCTCACCCTGGACAAGCTGATGCTGCAACTGCATCTTACTGCAAAATAATCACTATAAATTGAGGGTGCAAAAACTTGGGAGGTTTACCCATCAAATACTAGACTGCAACAGTTAATAACAACATGGGTGCCTATTAAAAAAGTGAGTGGACACAGAAAGAAGTGCTCATATGGAAGCATCCCTGTTCACAGAATTGGAAGTGACCTCAAAGGCCATGTAGCCCACCTCCCTGCCAATGCAGCAAACAACTGTCACAGCATCCGTGGTAGATGGCCTTCAGGCCTCCACTAAAAAAAAAAACTCTGAACAAAGGAGGATCCACCGCCTTCCAAGGCAGTCTGCTCCAGTACCAGCTAGTGGGGCAGAGTGTCACTCACCTGGCTTCCCAAAACAGGTTGCTACCGATAATCAAGGGTGTGTTGAGGTGGCAGAGAGGTCAGCATGGTTGCAGGAGGAGAAGTGTTGGACTGGCTCTGCTGCTGCATTTGCACCACACCAGAGTCACCACTGCCTCACCTGCTCTGTTATCGGCAGTGACCCCCACATGGGAAGTCGAGTGAGCAATGCTGCTCCACCTCACCAGCTGCTACTGGTCTGGTCCATTCAATGATATCCTTCCTTTTGCTTTTAATACAACTTTCTTAATGGGATTCATGCATAGTGTTCCTCTTAAGCTATGCTACATGTTTATATATGATTCTTTTTTTCAGCCCACTTAGTCAACATTAACATGTAGCTTCCAGAAAGCTCCCGTTGCCATTAGTGGACTTATGCAAAAGTGAGATGGATATTCACCATTCTTCCTACAAAGAACAACTGAAAGGAACTCTTCCCTTTCCAACTCTCAACTCTTGGGGTGCTTTGTTTTGGTTTTGGTTTTGAATAGCTCACAAGACTACCATTTTCTGAAAACATTACATTTTAGTTCTCCTTCAGGTCAACACATATGTCAAACCTTTGCTACCTTACTGCATAAAATGGAGTGTGCCTTCAACAAGAGGCTTAATGAGCAAGGCAAACTCAATGTTTATCTCCCTAATGGTGCAGTACCTGATGGATGAGTTTCTTCAGAGCAAGCAGCCGCCCATGAATGGAAGCATCGTGCAAAGGAGACCAGTCAGAAACAAAATCTGCATTAAGAGGGGAAACAAGGCTTAAGAATGTGATTAAATGAAGTTATCTACTCTTGGTTTGGGGAAAGTAGCTCAGTAAATCCGGCACTGTCTAAAAGGATTCTTAAAGGTTAAGCGATATCCATGTGTTTAAATGTGATTACTTCATCCTTGCTTCAGTGAGCAAAAGCAATTGTGTTTTATTACCCGACCTGTCAACCTGATCTCAAGGCAATGAACTTCGAGGGAAGACCAAACGGTTGCATGCTAGAGAAACAGATAAAAAGTCAGTGTCATAACACATCCATTGGCATGTCTTTTCCTTTCTTTTCCTCTTCAATGATGATGCTTGGCTAGTATCCATATATATACTACCTTGATATACTCTCCTTGTTTGCATTATCCCGTAGGCAGAACAACAGATTATGCCAGGTGTGCCTGCCTATACTGTTTTTACTTCCCTTACTCTGTTATTTCTCCTGGGTCAGATTTTAGCTGGTAAACTCCACAGAATAAGGACAGCATGCACTTTGATTGTTAATAACAACAGCAGCAGCAGCAGCAATTGGTACATTCTGGAATGATTTAGGGACTGATATACCATTCAGAATGTCATCATGAGAGAAGGTCCAGCTGCTGGCAATATATGGTTTTCCGCTCAATTTGATAATAAAGATGCTGCAGTACCTATCTGTGAGAGGAGACTCCTTCTTCCATGTTTTGTCACAGATCATTAACCAAACTGCTAAACAAACATAAATCCTCAATAATGGCTCACTGGAAACACAGCTCAGCAAAACAGTGAAATCTGAAAAGGTATCAAAATACCCTCTCAATAACTTGTTCTTTAACTATTTTTTACTCTTTTCCATTTTTTTATCTCATCCATGCCCTCATACTTTTCTTTCAGTTCTGCTCATTCTCATTGACAAGAACTCTTCCAGGCCAATCACATTTATGCTTATATCATTGCAACAACCTCTGAGGTTAGACTGAGGCAAAGTGTCCTGGTTCACATACAATATTAAGCCACGGCTTGTTTACCCTAACTGTGGTTTCTTTGAATGTCCAAACCCATCCCAGTAAAATAATAACAGTTTGTTTTCCGCCAAAAAAAACCCATAACTGGTTGTTGACTTATGAACTCTGCCTTGTTTTTACTATGGTTTGGTGTCACGTCTGAACCCAACAGCCTTGCTGAACCATGGTGAGTCTGTTCTCCTCACCCGACACTTGTAAAGCTAAAACGGCACAAGGCAAGAGTAGCTGGAAAACAAGCCAAAATTTGGAGAAAAGAAGGCATGGCTTACTTGTTCACTTGCATGTGACATGACTCATGGTTTGTTGAACAAAGTATGGCTTAGTATTATGTGTAAACACAGCCAGTGACTGGTTCGAAGTAATCAGTGGTGTTCGTGGGGAATCTGAACCAAAATCCCAACATTCCAAGAGTAAAGTTGCAATTCTCTACACACTTACCTGGGAGTAAACTCTATTGGACATGCATAGGGTTGCACTGTAGCACTCTACACAGTTGAACTACACCATTTCATTGTGATGTACCTTAATCTGTGACACATTAGTGAGGGGAGTTTAGATGAATTGATCTACTGGCCCATACCTAAATCTTAATTTCCAGCTTTTAGCCACAGACATGAAAAACATCATATGAATATTTTATTTTTAAAATTCTGAATGGTTTAACATTAGAATATAATACCTACAGGATGATCCACTGACGTAGTCCTTAGATTATATATATCTAGCCACCTGGGTGGTATCACCTGGTGCCAGTTACCAGAGGACTATGTTATTACATGCTATGGGTGTCGGACTTGCTGGCGGTCTATTTTGATGCATTGTGGTAGGTCCAGGCCACCATCCTCTGCCCTATCCTCAAAGAGAAGTAGGTTGCCTCTAATGAGGATACAGCTCACCTGTTGCATTACCTATACAAGGTAGATGATAAAATCAACAGTGTCGCGCAACTGATCAGAATCAGAAGAGCATAAAGACTATGCTTGGAGTCCAACTGTCCAAAGGTTTCAATAACGTTTGACTATGCAATAATAGCAATCATGAGACCACAGTGGTAACACTAGCTCAGACAAAATCATTGAAACAAAACTTTTATTTTCTAAATGGGAGCTGAACTGGCTTAATTTGGGGGACACTTCTCCTTATTTTGCTGCTGTCACTTGCATATCACAGTTGAATAAGTTGATTAAATTTTGTAAGCCCTGGGCACCTCTTATTAAGTAGCTACGTCAGCAGTTTGTTTTTAACATCCTGAAAAATAATATGTTATCCTGAACTCAGCACCAATGTCTCTGTGTCTTATCCATGTAAAAATCACCACCTCCCCCATCAGATCAACAGGGAAACTAAGAGGAAAATGCAAACAGAATTACTTGTCTGCCGTGAAGGATTTTCCAAGGTTACAGCCAGCTATGATCCAATCTGTATCTGCAGAACATCACGTAATAGAACCCTCGTGAGACTGTACCCAAGGAATACCGTAGCTAAGTGGTAGATCACATCATGCCTTGCAAGGTCCCAAATTCAATGTCAGCTAAATGGGCAAGTGCCAAGTGATGGGACAGGCCTCTTCCAGGTGCTCAGAAAACATCCTGCTAGTTAGAGTAGACTGTGACCCTCCAGATATCATTGGACTCCAGCTCCCATCAGCCCCAGCCAGCACAGCCAATGGCCAGGGATGATGGAAGCTGCAGTTCAGCAACATCTGGAAGGCGACAGGTTCCTCACCCGTGGAGTACTGAGTTCTATGGACCAATGGTTCCACTCAGTATGAGGAGGCGTCACATTTTCCATTTCAGAATGTAGGGTGGCATTCTGAATGTTTAAATGTTTCCCTATGCCATAAACTTCCTGCATAAAGAAAGCTTCTACATCAGAGAGAAAGCCTGGCCATAACTCTTCTCTTTGATATGCTAGTTTTTCATGGACAAGGGTGGGTTGTTTTTAGAGTGGGGAGCATTCAGGCTTGTAATTCTCCACCTGCAGGAGAAGGCTGCAATGTATGATTTTCTGAATTCGTTGATCAAATATGTGAAATGAATATACTGGGTGGAGTTGAATGTTGCATGAATGTTCTATCAAAGCACTGCTGCCTGCCAGACAGAATGATCTTGTCCTCGCCACCCCCACATGCTGTTCTGACCCTCCCACGCCATTTTATGATTCCCTCTAGGATTTCTGGTGCAACTGTGGAAAACATGATTGCCGCTGCAATTTGTACACCAGTCCTCCGTAAACATAACAGGCAGTGTGGTACAGCAGCCAAACTGTTTGCCTTAAGATGTGAGATAGCCAGGTTCCAATCCTCACTCAGGGAAGCTCCCCTGTTACATTTGCTCCAGGAAAACACCCTGGTTACACTGGACTTCCCTGCAAAAAATGCATGCACCGCAGATGCCACAAGCCATTGTGTATGTGCATCCAGGAATCCTCATTTCCCATACACATGCATGTGGTTGTTTAAAGAGACATGTACATGCCTAGCCGCAATTTGCATATTTGCTGCGTGAAATGCTGATGTTAACACCAGTGTTTCCTGCACTGACTGTAATGCACAGCGTTGCCCTCGGCCATGAAATTCCTTAGTTGGCATTTGGCAAAGTACCCAGTCTTCTCATCCTGTTCTACCTCACATGACTAGATTTAAAAAAATAAAACTGAGCTTGTAGACAGGGTACAAATGTAATAAATAAAAGCTATATCTAAATTAAGTCTCAGAGAACAGACTTAAAATAATGACAGATGAATTAAAAGGAAAAAAATGTATATTGCTATGACACTTGGAGATCAAATAAGCAATGTGGATTTTGTTCCTCCACTAAACTGAATATTGAGGGTAACAGAAGTAGGCCTCCATCTACACTACACAATTCCTGGTCCCGGAAAACTCTGGGAATTGTAGTTCTGTTAGGAGAATTTGGAGGTGGGTCTCATAACAACTCTCTAAACAAACTATAGTTCCCAGGATTCTTCGGGGGAAGCCACTACAGTGGTACCTTGGTTGTCGAACGTAATCCATTCCGGAAGTCCATTCGACTCCCAGAACAGTTCAAAAACCAAGGCACGGCTTCTGATTGGCTGCAGGAGCTTCCTGCACACAATCTGAAGCCACGGAAGCTGTGTCGGACGTTCGGCTTCCAAAAAACATTCACAAACAGGAACACTCACTTCCGCAGAAGCCATGTCGGACATTCAGCTTCCAAAAAACGTTCACAAACAGGAACACTCACTTCCGGGTTTGCGGCGTTCGGGAGCCGATTTGTTTGGGAGCCAAGCCGTTCAACAACCAAGGTACCACTGTACTTGCTTTAAATATATAGTGCAGGTGGGCCCCACTCTATGTGCACATAGTGTCACTTCTGTTTACCAGGATGGGGTTGGGGCACAGGTGGAAGGGTTGGTGAAGCCAGGGTTGCAGAGTCACTCTGGTAGAACAAATCCAGCAACACCTCCCGTATACACCTATAGAGTCTCAACCTCACTTCTATCTACCCTAGCATCACGTTGTCCCAGTAAGTAGTAGCAGCAACAACACTTCTCTTGGGAAGGCAGTGACATGGCACTGCTCCACCACGTCAGCTACTCCTGACAGTTACAATATTATAATATATATATCTTAATAAAAATAGATCTGGTAAAACAGGAATGTTTATAAAGCAAATGTCTATATGTATCTTCAACCCGCATACTTCTAAGTATAACACACTCATTCATTGTGGCAGCATGTTCAGCTCACATGCTGTATCGTTAAATCAGTTTCTAAATCAACAACAAAAGCAAATATCGATTCATCTAACTGCGAAAGAACTATTCTTTATCACAAATGCCAAATGTTCTATATTTTTTTAAAAAACGCTAGCGGAAGCGGTTTGCTAGTTATCTTAACTTATTGTATACTTGCTCACATCTGGTGGCAATGGTTCAAAACAAGTCACAAGTTAGACTGATAACGCCTTAACTTTTCCATTCATCTAGGCTTTTTAACTACCTCCCATATGCTTTTAAAATGGTTGTTACATAGATCACTTTGTTATTTTAAGCACTGTGGTGCTTTTCACATTTACATTTGCTTTTTGCTGCATTTTATTGTTTTTTTATTTGCATTGCTAAACCATTCTGAAAGATGGTATAGAAATGTTCTAAAGACATAATTCTATACATTAACTCTCATTGCGCAGCTATGATCCTTCCACCTCCACTTTGAAACAATCTCTTCCCTTCCCTTTTGTAAAAACAGCATTATTACTTACCTCCCATCAGTAGATTAGGTAGGTATGTTGGAAGAGACTGGCTTTCTGATCTCTGGGATATGCCAGCATTCGTATTTGCCCCTTTCACATCCATTGCGACACTGGACAGTCTGGCTACTGTGATTTCACTTCACAGCTGAGCTCATAAGAGTTCAAATTCCATCTCGCCTGTTAAAAAAAATCCCAAGTTCTATGAGTCATTTATTAAGCAGTGTGTATGCAAGTGAAGAACATTTTGCAGAAGACCAAGGCTTCAGTGCTAGCATCAGGTTTACAGGAACCCAAATACCTGGGCACTCCAGCTTAACAGAACACCTCTTCATTGACTGGGTTAAAAAGTACATGAAGATTTCGGGCACAGAGAACAAAGTGAGGGATGTGGCTGATGTCATATCCTTTCCAGGACCATGTCCAATCAGCGAGTTTGCCTTCTGTTTTTATAAGAAAGGAACTTCTCAGTTGCCAAAAAAACAAGACAGAAAGAGCCAGTTTTACTAGCTCAGCAAACTGTGCCTTCAGGGGATTTATAACAGAGAAAGAGAGAAAGAGGGGGGGGTAACGCTGTCTGCAATGCCTTTATCACAAGGCACAAATTAATTTGTTTTTAGACATACCATCACAGACATTCAAAAAGAGCATGACTACACGCGAGCTGAATCCTTTCTGCACAGAAGTTTTTGCACCACATACCACAAGAATATTAAAACCACATGTTTGGAGAGCTGTTTCCAACTGCTCCTTTATACTCTCTATGGCATGAAAAAGCACAGTGTTAGGCAGAGCTTCTTTATTTCATTTTAATATCCTGGCCGCGGATGAACTCAAGACGACACATGATGAAGGGTAAACAAAGCAAAACCCCATTCAAACCAACACGCCTGTTAGAATAACTGTTCTATTCACCCACACCCACACCCATCATCCATCCGTTTCTGTTTAGGGACTTAATATTACACTCGGTAGTTTGCATATATTTTTTACCTGAATAGAAACTTATTAACTTAGTGGCCCTTCAAGGAAAAATGGCTGGCAACTCCCCAACTATAATTAAATGAAAACAGAGAGGAGCAACGACCACTCATGAGCCTCTCTAAGACTCACTGAGCAAGGGGGAAAGGAGGAGACTGGCATATTATAAGACAGCGGTGACTGCAATGTATAAGGATCCTGTGTTCTTCTTTTGGCAGTTTGTTATTATTACTACTATTATTAAAGTACAGATAAAACCACTTACCCTATGTGGGCAGTGGCGATTCAGATTGGGGTTGGCAGAGAGATGGGGTGGGCGGGGTGAGGATCACCTGTGGGGCCGGCTGATGTTAGTAATAGCCACGGCTGGACAAGTGGGGGGGGGATTACCCGCCAAACTTCTAATTTCAAATGGGCCAATCAGTACCCTAGCGGGGCGGGCAGTGAAATAAGTTGTGGTTTGTTTCCTCGTTTGTGGAATGGTTCCTAGTGTGTTGAAGAAACCATGATTAAAAAAAAAAAACCAGGGCTTTGTGTTGTGGATAATTAATGAGACAATTGAAAGGTAGAATTCAATTTTTAAAAAATGGTTATCTAAACACACTGTAGCATCATCAGTTAATTTAAAAGTAAGGTAAAATGGTAAAGGACCCCTGGATGGTTAAGTCCAGTCAATGGCAACAGCTTTCTGGGTCATGTGGCCAGCATGACCAAACCGCTACTGGCTCAATAGAACACCGTGACGGAAGCCAGAGCACACAAAAACGCCGTTTACCTTCCCGCCACAGCGGTACCTATTTATCTACTTGCACTGGTGTGCTTTCAAACTGCTAGGTTGGCAGGAGCTGGGACGGAGCAACAGGAGCTCACTCCGTTGTGGGGATTCAAACCACCTACTTTCCTATCAGCAAGCCCTAGAGGCTCTGTGGTTTAGACCACACGCCACCCACGTCCCTTAATTTAATTCAATTTTAAAGTATGTTAAATGATTTATACAAATAATAGTATTTATCCCCAACCAGCAACTCTGAAATATTTAAGAATATCTTTCCCGTTCAAGCTTCCACACACCTGGAAGGGCTTCAGAAATCGTGACTCAGTGCTCTTCTCATTTAGGAACTAAGCACAGCCTATCACAACAGCTCTTTTCGAAAAATGTGAACGGACTGAGTAGCATAGGTAGCTCATGCCATTATTCCATTTGTTAGAATAGCTCTTAGCCTCCAGAGTGAAACATCAGCCTTAATCCTACACATTGATGTGTCTGACAGTCTGGTCTTTGACCGCATTTCACATAACTGACAGTAAACTTAAAGTGGGAGAAGGGGCTATACATCAGGATTGAATGATGAGAATTGGCAGAGCAATGTAGGAACAGTTGCATTATGTCTGCTTTCATTATGCTCAAGGTAAAGCTATCCAGTCTTTTCAACAGTGCCTGTTTTTCGCTATAAAAAACAGCAAATCAAAGGCAGCTGCGATTTTCCACAATTCAGGTTCTGCTTCTGAACATCATACCTTCTGATTCTGATGTGCAGGTGTAAAGTGCCAGCGCTTATGTATGCAAAATGGACCACTCATACACAAGATGAAACCATCAACCGCCTGGTGGAGCCCTTAGGTTTGTAGAAATAGAAAATATCTGGGGAGGGAACCCTGAAAAGGAGGGGAGTCAAAAGACAGCCTAATGAGCCTGCTCAGTTGTCATGGAATGCAAACCAGCTGTCAGAATGGTGGCAAAATGGATGAGGAGGGTAATGGATTATCCTGGGTACAGGCATGGCTGACTGACTGGAATAATGGACAGGAACATTCCACACTACACTACAGCGGTACCTCAGATTAAGAATTCGTTCTGGAGGTCCGTTCTTAACCTAAAACTGTTCTTAACCTGAGGTACTACTTTAGCTAATGGGGCCTCCCTCTGCTGCCGCGCCACTGCAGTGCGATTTCTGTTCTCATCCTGGAGCAAAGTTCTTAACCTGAGGTACTATTTCTGGGTTAGCGGAGTCTGTAACCTGAAGCGTATGTAACCCGAGGTACCACTGTATTCTGTTGCAGGTCCCAATTGTACTACTAAAATACCAGTCTTTAGCCTCACGATATGTATGTATATATAATAGATATATACTTGCTTTCGTAGATTTTCACGGGTACAGGAATGCAGGTTTTGGTGTCCTCGGGTGTCTTCCCGTGTAAAAGTTGGGGTGTCTAGGCGACGTTTCGACGAGGTCTCACTCGTCATCTTCAGGCTGGTGCTTTCGGCTTCTTGTTACTGGAACAGAGCAGGATCTCAGTGTTTGAGTTCCTATAAATACTGTTGAGGGGGTGTGGTGTATAGCCTCCAATGTTCTGGGCAGAGAGGAAGTTCCCAGGCTAGTGTGCCTTTTCTTCTTTTGTTCCTTAATTACTTGAGGGATATCTTGAGTGATTTCTTGAGTGATATCCTGAGTACCACTTAGGTGGGTCATTAGGTGTGGATTAGTTGCTAAAGTCTTTGTGTCTTGACCTCTTGAACTTTGTGAAGAGTTTTTAGATCCTTCAAAGACCCTCTCCACAGATAAATTACAGACACCATCCAGTAGCCAAACCATGGTGGCACCTCCGGATGCTGCACCCCCCTGCAATCCCTACACAGATCTGGCTGACACAGGCCACAAAACCACAGCTCGCCCCTATACACGAAGCCAAGCCAGAGCACAACTAAGTGCAGTACAGCCATCTTCTCAGAAAAACTCTTCACAAAGTTCAAGAGGTCAAGACACAAAGACTTTAGCAACTAATCCACACCTAATGACCCACCTAAGTGGTACTCAGGATATCACTCAAGAAATCACTCAAGATATCCCTCAAGTAATTAAGGAACAAAAGAAGAAAAGGCACACTAGCCTGGGAACTTCCTCTCTGCCCAGAACATTGGAGGCTATACACCACACCCCCTCAACAGTATTTATAGGAACTCAAACACTGAGATCCTGCTCTGTTCCAGTAACAAGAAGCCGAAAGCACCAGCCTGAAGATGACGAGTGAGACCTCGTCGAAACGTCGCCTAGACACCCCAACTTTTACACGGGAAGACACCCGAGGACACCAAAACCTGCAATAGATATATACCACACCACACTCATTATGGCAGGAAGTCCTTGCCCCAACAACCTACAGCTTTCCAGTTGAAGGATCTAAAACATGAGTGTCGGCTCTGGCCACATAATTGGGCAATGTGATGGTTTCTTTTAGTGTCATTTCCCACATTCAACTGGGCATGTATGTGTCAGCGGAAGGTTTGCAATTGCGATCCCCTTCCTCCTTCCATTTCTGCTTAGAAATGTGAAGAGGCATGTGGAGGGAGGGGCCTTTATAGTGCAGGGACCCCAAAGCAACACATTGACCCAAACCAGCAGATCGTCATTCGGTGACAACGTGGGACAGAGTCTTCTCAGGACAGCACCCACACCAGACCGGTGCCCTCCCTTGCACAATTCACGAGGCAGAGACAATAATATATTCTAAACTCCTCTTAAACACCAATGGTTGCCCCCAAGCGTCCATTGATTCAGATTCTTGTAACTTTTTCATTCTCTGTTTTGTACACCACTCTGTTTTATTTGAGCAGTTTCAATCTTGTTTTTAGGAAGTTTCACCAAACACTATTGTTTTAATACAAACCATTTAAAGCACCATTCGTAAATAAATATACACATACGCACTCAAATGGGATTGAGTGAGGGATGCCACCCAGTGTCAAGGTGGTGGCACCGCCTAAATAAAAATTAAGAGCACCCAAGTGTAAACATGTCCCAGCATTTTGGACTAAGCTCAACATAAGGTGCTTACTCATTCGTAGAAAGGGTGCCAGGAAACAGCTTCAACCTGAAATTCAGTTCTTGACCAAAAGGCCTTTACTATGGATCATAAATCAATGAATGAATTAGTCATAGTCGGGGGGGGGCGACTTCCTTTCAGGTTGATATTACATAAGAAAGTAACACGGGCAGAAGCCCCACTTTTGAAAAAGCAAGGTCATGACTAGATAACAGACTAATGGAATAGGTGGTCTCAAGCCTGTGGTGGGATGGTGGCTCACCTTTGAAAGGGGTCAAAACAGAAGCTGGAAGATAAAGGGTTTAGATCTTAAGAAAGCTCATGGGATCTTACCTCCTCACACATGGTCCCCCCAGACACTTCCTTTCCAGCTCCAAGGAGGCAGGGAAGGGGCAGGGAAAGAAGGCAGGAAGGAGATCACGCCAGGCACTTGGGAGCAATATTCTTCATGTTTCCTTTCGTTGCTCTTCCCAATCTCCTTGCTGCTAGCATGCTGAAAAGACATGCATGAGGGATCTAGTAGGAGTAGGTAAGATCTCAGGGGATTTCTTGAGATATAGGTCTTCTCTGAAGGGGCCTACCTGCTGGGCATGGCTGGCTGGGGTGGGGCCAGGAAAAGCAAGGCCTTTAACTTAGCAACCACATGATCCTGCAAGTCTTCCCTCCCTCCCAGTTTCTGAGACAAAGGAGTAGAGCTGGCAGAGACACAGGTTATTGGAAGGAGCTGAGCTTTCAGATGCCTCTCATACCTTTGCTTCCTTTTGCCTAAGAACCTCAGATTTGATGTCCAAAGCCTCGTTAAGACTCATGAATTCATTATGCTTTTTGCAGCACCAGCCGATACACATTTCTGGTAAAACAGTGCCCCTGTTTTCAAACTCTTCTAGTCATCTGTATGCATACCAAATCCCAACTTTGGGTTCCTTCCAATAAGTGTGTAAGATCCAGGTACTGTAGCTCTATAAATAAAGCTGTCAAAACATTTAAGAAGTTGTTTCAAAAATGTCAAACAGTGGAACACACCTAACCCTTTTGAAATCTTTAGACAGAGAGATATTGACTGTTCCTTAATAAGAAAACCTTTAGACTAGTTTGGTGTAGTTCAGTGATCTTTTTTATGTGTGCTAGTCTGAATAATTTAAGTTATAGAAAATATAAATACAGATTTTTTAAAAATAAAAATAGGTTATTGTTTGTTTTAAAAGTGACACTGCTGCTCAATAGTATGTGTCAGGCATTTTATAGGACGTTACAGATGACCCCTTTGTTACCCTCCTGAACTTGATGTAGGGTAAAATTGTTTTTACAACCTGACAGGGTAACACAGGCTTACTAAACATGCACACTGTGCTACCGCTTGGTAAATGGTCACGTATCTAGCTTACTGACAAATGTTTGGGGATAAGAGAGATAATAAGGGGAAACTGCTATACACATATTTAGAAGCATTTTCTTCTTCTATTACTACCTCATGTATTCCAGGCTCAAGGCCAGCCACTGGAAACATTCAGAAACTCAGCCCTGGCTATTAGGACTCTCTGTCTTCTCTGAAGATTTCTTGCCATTTCTGGCAGCTAAGAACATAAAAGATGCTCTGCTGAATCAGACCCAAGGCCCGTCTTGTCCAGCATCGTATTCTCACAGTGGCCTACCAGATACCCATAGGGTGCTTGCAAGCACAGCACTTTCTTCAATTCTCCCCTACAGCATCCTGCTTATTGTTTTGACACTGAGGTCCAGCGCCGAGGGCCTTCTGGCGGTTCCCTCGATGCGAGAGGTGAGGTTACAGGGAACCAGGTAGAGGGCCTTCTCGGTAGAGGCACCTGCCCTGTGGAACGCCCTCCCATCAGATGTCAAGGCAATAAACAACTATTTTACTTTTAAAAGACAACCTGTTTAGGGAAGTTTTTTATTGTCTGATGCTGTATTATTTTTAATATTCAGTTGGAAGCCGCCCAGAGTGGCTGGGGAAACCCAGCCAGATGGGCGGGGTATAAATAAATGATGGTGATGGTGATGACACAGAAGAGATCACTTGGACAGTGAAGTCATTGATAGTCACTGTTTTACTTATTATATCAACTGCTCAGTGAAGAAAGGTTGCAGCATTTGGGACTTTGCTGATTGGAGAAAGGACGAGTAAGAAGTGATGTAACAGACATTATAAAATTATAGATGGCGTAGAGAAAGTGGGCAGAGAAAAGCCCACCCATGCTAGAACTTGTCGACCTCCAATGAACTAGAATGCTGAAACGTTAAGCACAATTAAAATTTAGTTACGTTATGGAACCTACTGCTACAGGACGCTTGCATATTTCCCACAGGCATCTGTTTTTATCCACTGTGAGAACAGGATGCTAGACTAGATGGCCATTTTCTTATGTCTCAGACAAGTCACCTTGTCACATATCTGGCTCTGAGCAATGCAGCAGTAAACCTGCATTATTGTGCACTCTGCCTAAATAATAGTGAGATTGTTTGGCACTCAGATATCACAGGAAATAGTGAACGTGAATTGGCAAAAAGTTTAATATTTGACAAAATGAACTGGTTTTGTGGAAAAGAGAGCGAAACTAGGGCTGCCATATGTCTGGGATTTCAAAGATGGAATTGACATCCAGGGGGAATCACCGAAAGGTGAGGCTTTGTCCTGGTTCTTAAGCAAGTTAATTGAAAAATCACATTTTTATTTGTGTTTTTGTAAAAATAAAAAACAGCACACACACAACCCTCAAATTTAGGGGTTTGTCTAAAAGAAAGCTCAGCTTAGGGGTCCTGGTTTCTACTTTTTGGAGTATGTCAACCCTAGCAAAACCGTTTCTGAAATAGATCCATCAAGATTCAAAACGTTCACCTGGTCTCAGAGAGCCCTCCTGTGTACATTTAAGTAGAGTTAGCTTTTAATGGCAAAAATTACAGGTAATTTTCACAGGCAGAAAGATAACTGTTTTCTATAATGGACTAGATGTTACTGATTCAGTGTCATTTATCTTTTCAGAGACTAAGCAATCAACCATTTCCCGTGAATCTATTTGTTCTGCTTCATACTGTATGTGCCTGTGATAACGCCAGCATTAATGGATCCTCTTCCTCCTCTTTTAAAGCAGATGAGAAAGTATGAGCTTGTTGTTATACCAGGTGTATTTTCATCTTCTAGGTGTTGGCTAATCCTGTTCTGAATTTTAATGGCCTTAAAAAGGGATATGGCAATTGAATTATATACTCTGCTTATCAAAGAACAAAGGACAAAGTAACTTGCAGGTAAGTTTAGGTGTGTTTAATTAAAATGAAAAACATTTAATGGACTTACTGAACATCTACACCAGTTAAAATGTAAGAATATGGATGTGCTGTGGATGTAGTACAAAGTAGTACTAATACAAAGAGGTACAATAAACCATGAGGAAGGTATGAGAAGAACCCTAGATTTCATTTTGCTGTGATTACATAGAAACTGCTTCATTTTGGCTAAACATTTGAAAAGCAAACTTTCAACCTCCAGAACAAGCTTTGCACAGAAAATAATGCACAGATGCTATTTTCAAGCTTCCTATATTATGGTTTTAAACCCCATGTGCCTTTGTTAATTTTCACCCTGGTTTTTATTATATTAAGAGTAAACAATCTTTTTCATTGGTTCTGTTAGCCTACAAAGAACTGTAAGGTTATCGGAACAAAAGAAAATCTTCAAGTCGTTCAGGTAAGTGTAGTTTGTGGACTAAATAAAGGCATGATCGGCCCAAGCATTTTCGGATACACAATCGGCACAGTTGGGCCAGCCTAGGAGGGCCTGGAGGAAGAGAGAAAAAAGAGTAGTGTGAATTCAATACTGTCAACTCAGAGATAAGTACAGCATATATCAGTGCGCAGAAATCTAGTCTATAAGGAGACTGTGAATCAAGGGTAGGCAGGTAATCCAGGTAAAAAGCTAGATAGAAAAAGCATCATCAATTCAAATTTAGATTTTAGCTTCCATTGGAATAATTGGGAACCTAGATTACAATATACAGTATGTTTATCTCACTAAATAATTTTTGAAGCACAATAATACATAACCTGGGCTTTAGTTAAACCAAAGTAATTTAATAAAATTTTCACTACTCTGTATATAGAGATGAATGCTACACTCTTGTCTGGTGGCTTCCCATTACCATTTTTGCTTTACAATTTAATGAAAGCCCCAAAGCCCCCAAAGTTCTGAAATATTACAGGCATAGGATTTCCCAGATTTTTACGCACAGGCAAAGCAGATCACTTCCTTTCCCCATCTCCATATATTTCATTTGTATAGCCATGATCTAATTGGCTCAAATTCTTTTAAAGTCATTCAAGGACATCCCTGTAACCAAATAACCCCTAAGAACCTCAGTGGACAACAATAAGACCTGACAATTTGCAAGAAGAATGACGGTGATAAATGTCTTGGCCATTACCTTCCCGAAGCAACAGTGCCCGTTCTACAGAGCTATTAGGTGCAGCAAGATCAAGAGCACATTTTAATTCAGAATTTCTACATTTCAAGCTGGCCCCGTAGTCTGTTAACAAGTTGACAATTTCTGCACTGGATTTTCTAGCGGCTGCATGAAGTGGTGTGTCCAGCCCCTTACCCAGGTTGACATTAGCTCCTTGGAGAGAATGTATGGAAATGAAAACAAACTAGTTAGCATTACATGGAAAGAAGACAAGAAGACAGCAATGCGAATTTTTACTTCCTCCTTTAATACTTTTTCTTAATGCTGGAATAAATTTCTTCTCTAAAAACTATTTCTATGTCAGCAGCTAGGTTTGTTCCCTCCCCCCCCCCCAGGGAACTGAGGAACAGATAAGAGAAGTAGGGTTGGAGTCTGCATTTAAAGGCAAACTTACTTTACTCACTTTCTGAAACAATATGTGAAACACAACTATCCTTTGAAATTCAGACTTCTTTGAATTTTGCTGTGCTCCAGACAAGTAATGTGCACAAAATGCATTTACTAGGGTAAAATGTGCATAGAAATGCATTTATTAATGGAAATAACATACCAAAATGCATTCTGTTAGGGAAAATTACTTGCAAAAATGACATCATCATCACAACAACAACAACAATATCTTAGCCCCTGGAACCAAGACTAGCTCCAGCCTCCAAAAGTGAGGTATACTGACACCAGTCCTCCTTTTCCTTCAGGCAAGGACAATTCTCAAGGCTTGGAGTAATTACCGGTAATATTATTTAGGGAGATGAGGGAGCATCCCACTGACACCTGTCTCTCCCAGGCACCAGGGCAGTTGATTTCTTGCAGTCTCCCTAGGCCCGGAGATACAGCACGACAACAAACTTCCCTCAGCATCTGTATTAGAGACTTGGCCGGGCTACATGTTCTGCCTGCTTCTAGGAAATGGAAGCTTAGGAACTGGAGGTGATAGCAGGCCAAGGTCTGCACAGAAGGTTCCAGACTTGCATATATATCTCCCTGTCAGCCATTTGGAGTATTTGTATTTATTTATTTGAGTTTCAACACTATTTACAAAGAGACAGTAAAAACAACTAAAGCAGTTTGTTTTAATAGGGGTGAAAAAATAAGATGGGTTTAAAAACAATACAAAATAAACACCTTTACACCCAGCTGGAAAAGCTTGTTGAAGCAAAAATGTCTTCAATGGTTTCTGGAAATTCCAAGTAGCGGACAGCTGCCGTATCTCAACAGAGGTGCTGTTCCACAGAACAGGGACAGCTGCTCTGAAAGCCTTGCTCCATCTTACGATGGAGTGTGTTCCTGAAATAGTGTTGGGATGTTTAGGAATGCAGGAGCCCACCAATCCCATCCAAGAAAACCCAACACACACCAGAGTACCTAGTTCTAAAAGTTTCTTGACACAGTCTGTCCTTTGATTCACGCAGGCCACATACAGTGCTGTTCCATGCTGTGGGTTTTCTTGGTCCACATCAACACCATTGGCTAAAAGAATTTCCATACACTCCCTGTGGCCTATGTAAACACAGAGAGGAGAAAACCTTGTTGAACTATGGGGCAGCAAGTGGCCTAAAGGTAAAGGGACCCCTGACCATTAGGTCCAGTTATGGACGACTCTTGGGTTGTGGCACTCATCTCGCTTTACTGGCCAAGGGAGCCGGCGTACAGCTCCGGGTCATGTGGCCAGCATGACTAAGCCGCTTCTGGCGAACCAGAGCAGCTCACGGAAATGGCGTTTACCTTCCTGCTGGAGCAGTAACTATCTACTTGCACTTTGATGTGCTTTCGAACTGCTAGGTTGGCAGGAGCAGGGACCGAGTAACGGGAGCTCACCCCGTCACGGGGATTCGAACCGCCGACCTTCTGATTGGCAAGTCCTAGGCTCTGTGGTTTAACTCACAGCGCCACCCGCGTCCCTAGAAACCCTCTAAATGCTCTGTAACTAGATATTCCTAAACCCCAGTGACCTGAATCCTGCCTCTGAGGAAGGATGTGGGACGGACTGCTTAACCTTTCCCCCACAGCCATTTTGCTACTCAAAATCTCCTCCAGCTGCTTCCCTTCCCTTTGTTTATGTGTTGTATTTCTTTGTGACACAATCACTGTTTGCCCACCAATTTCCTGCCCAAATTCCACACGCACCCTGTTTCTATTTACTTATTTAGAAAGGTTTTGTCCCCATCCTCTTCCTTGCTGAGTTCTACAATGGTTAACTCTGTGACTTAGGTGGAAGTTGAGGAAGCTGACAGACAGGATCCACTCCTGGGCTGGTTGAAGACTGAGGTTGTTGAGGCCGCCTCCAGTGACCCTGAGTCTCCCAGCATCACCAATGAAGCTTAATGCCTCTGATAACTGTTCATGGCTTTCTACCTGCTCTGCTCATCAACAGTCGCCCAGAATTGGGAGGGCAGGGGGAATGGGCTGGACCCACCTTGTTAGGCAGTCAGTTGGAATCTCATTTGGGACCAACAAGCTTCAGAGAATCTGACATTCTTGTATCTAGTTAAAATTGTCCCAAACCACTACTGTTACCTCTCTTGACAGCTTCATGAATTGGGGAAGCAAAATGATTCTCCAGTTGCGGCCGGGCACCAAATTCAAGCAGCATATCGACGCTAGGGGCACTGCCACAACGGCAAGCATTAAACAGAGGTGTGATCCCATCTAAAGTGACTGCATTCACCTGCAACACAGAACAAAGACAAGACTGAGTGGATGCCGTTAGAGAGCCAAACACTTCCTGTTAGTGATTTCTTTTTATGGTATTTGTGCCTACTTTTAACTCTTCCATTTTGATTATCTTCTTGGACATTCCCAATAATACAAAATGCACACAGTTACCCTGTTAGATCCCATTTTGAAGCAGCATCTCTCATACAGTGGTACTTCAGGTTAAGAACTTAATTCGTTCTGGAGGTCCGTTCTTAACCTGAAACTGAGGTACCACTTTAGCTAATGGGGCCTCCTGCCGCCATCGTGCGATTTCTGTTCTCATCCTGAAGCAAAGTTCTTAACCCGAGGTACTATTTCTGGGTTAGTGGAGTGTGTAACCTGAAGCATCTGTAACCCGATGTACCACTTTACAGGAAAGCAAAGGCGTAGCTACGGGGGGCTAGCCAGGTTTTTTGCTCTGGGTAGGCCTCCAGAGGGGCAAGCACTGAAGCTCCCAGCCTCTGTGTGCATACACAAATGCGCGTGGAGGGTGTGCCAAACTGGGTCTTTGACCCTGGTGAAATAAAGCCTAGTTTAACCCCTGCAGAAAGTCATGGTAGTACTCACCCGAGCACCATGTTCCAGTAACACTTTTGCACAAGCAACATGGCCACCCAAGCAAGCCTCGTGAAGAGCAGTAACATGGTCTATTGTAACAATGTTCACGTTGAACCCCTACAGTTGAGAACAAAAGGTATGGATAATAAGCAGTTCCAAAAAAAAAATAATGTATAGATTTAATATTTGCTTGAAATAAAACACCCTTTTCCAGTGGTTAGATTTGTGGTTCGGCAAAATGAAATCTGCAAGACTTCTCCCAGAACAAGCATAGTTTAAGCAATCCAGTTTCTCTAACTGAAGAGAGATTGGATGCAAGAGGTATAAAATATCAGACTGCTACACTGTCTTACCTACTTCACGGGGCTCTTGTGAGAATAAAATAGAGGGAACATGGATACCACTCTGCATTACTTCAAGGAAAGGTGAAATAAAAATGCAATTTTAAAAATAATTTTTAAAAACACTTAACATAGCAACATTACTCAGCATTGTGGAGCCTTCTCCACAATATGAACTATTTGATGTGCTCAGTTCCCCTCGAAACAGAATTTTGTGGGGAATCAGTGTGAAGACAGGTAAGTAGAGAATCTGGTAAGAAATAGATTAATAAATCACCCATTGTCTCCTTACGGATGCTGAACTGGTGTGAGCATGAGCAAAGTTTGTGAAGAAAAACTCCATTGGGAGAAAAAAGAGAACTATGTATGTGGCTGTTTCTAAAGAATTCATGGTTTTGGACTTCTGCTAAGCCAATACTTCAGGCTGCAGTCTATAACTTATCCCTCTCTTGTGTTGTTCCAAAAAATTGACACTTTAACCACTACAATAAACAGATCTGGAAAAGGAGGTGGATTTTTGTTTCTAAATCTTGGTGAAAACACCCTGGGCAACCTGCAGTAATTGTGTGAATTGGCCCTAAGTTTATTCCCTTTCATGCAATCTTTGCAAGCTCTGCTCAGTTCAATTTTGAATTTGCACACTCAACACTGAATTTATTTGTGTAGTCTGTATGCATTGCTGTGAATAGAATGTTTGGGGTGCAATCCTATACACACTTAACCTGAGGGCAAGTCTCATTGCTGCTCAGTAGACATGTAGGATTGCATTGTAAAATCAGGGAAGTATATTAGGGTTTCTTACCTGTGCTATCAAGGTTTTCAACGAGAGGAGGCGCCCTTGAAAGGCAGCTTCGTGAAGGGGAGATCTGTCTGCCCATGAGCCTAAAATAAGATCACTGAAGGATAAGTCTATAGAACAGAGATTTACAGAGGTGTAAATACAATTATGCCCCTTTTTATAGAGGTTTTGTTATTTGGGCATTTCTTGAGGGAAAATGGCATCCTCAAGTTCTCTCCTTTGCTATAACATGCAGGATCACTTTCTGCCCAGAAACCTTGGATAGGTAGTATATAGATTATGGTGATGATGATGATGATGATGTCGACCATCAAACACATATGTATTCCTCCACTCGCCACCATCAGTGGCCCAATGCAAAGGATTTTGCTTTAACATGGGGCAGGGAACAGTGTCTGAACCGAGCATTAGGCCGTTATCTCCCCCACCTCCCGCAAGCCAAATTAAACAAGTAGGTGGGGCCACTCACCTGTCGATTGCCTGACAACATAATGAAATCAAGCCATGTGGGCTACACAAAGCACTCTGCACAACCTGACAATCTGCCAATTGTCATGTCTCGCAAAACCTATTGCAAGACCCCAGTAGACAGCCATTTGAAACACTTTGCAAGACTCAGCCATCAGAAACTGGTGACCAGACTTCTGTTCCTTCACGGCCCATTTGGAGTCAATAATGAGAGAGAGAGAACAACCATGTTTCTGTTGTGATCTTGTGCATGCATACAGGGCCATCTTTACCTGGGGGTGCAAGGGGCACCAAATGTTTACCTCTCGATCGGTGGCAGTGAAAAGCAATGGAGCGGAAGTCCCCACGCACCTTCTGTTGCTCTGTTACTCCATAGTGTCAAACAAAAGCAGTTTTTTCTGCTGCACCATTGTTTCAGGTGAGTGATTCCCCCCCCCAAAAAAAAAGGTCAGCAACTTTGAGTTCACCCCCCTAAAAAAGGGGGCGCTGGGCGGATCTTTGCACCCCGGCGGCGCATGTGCTAAAGATGGCCCTACATGCATATCTGAGCACAGTGTGGCTTACTTCTGAATAAATAGGTGCACACAGTAAATCCATGTTATTTTTATTGTGATATATAGCAGTTGGAGCAGGGGCTCCAGTTACATTAAGCAGAACTGTGCCAGTTTTGTGATTAATTGACATCACCTTCCATTTTCCGTAACTGGGGTATGGCTCTCTTTGTACTCTTAAGCCATGAAGCTCAAAGGAGCAAATATTGCCTTACCTGTGATGCTGCAAACAAGAGATGCATTAACGTACAAAATAGTGTGAAATGTGAGGGTTAAATATAACCATGAAAACAAGAACAGGCCCAGGCTATAAATATCTGTACGTGTCCGTCTTTTAAGTGCAAGCTTTCTACATGCAGCTGCCTAATGTATTTGCACAAAGAGAGCTGTAGTTTTCTAAGCAATCTAGAACATACCTCCTTGAAACATATGACAAATGTAATTCCCATAAGGTACACCTCTTAAGGCTCCAGGTACTGAAGGCATCCCGGAAACGGTATTTTTCATGAAGCTCTGAGGGTACCGGTAAATGCAGCAGCGCTGGACAGCATTACTTTAAAGCTTAGCGGTAACAGTGTGTAAGTAATCTAATCGAGGTCAGAGTTGGTGGTCAGGTGGTGTTTTGAAAAACGATACTCAGTTTGACAGACTGGCAAAAGGCAACGTGGCAGAGAAAAAGAGCGTAGATAACCAACACCTTTTCATGTGCCCAAAGCTAACCATCTAAATTGGGTTTTTTTAAAAAAAATTAAGCCTTCAGTGAGGGAAACTGATGTGTTTGAAAATAAACATATGCTACCTTACAGAATTGCAGAGGTAAGTGGGAACTGCAGGCCATAAAATGTAGAAAGATTAATAATATCATTCATAACCATTACTGCTTCTGACAGATTTACTGACTCCGACGGGACAGCTCATTGATACTTATGTAGTCTAGACACAAATAAATTATACCTAATAAATATTATAATTGGAGCATTTACAGAGCATTCTGTCTCCATGACTGATATTTGAAAAGCCACATTGTTGCATTTGTGTATTTAAAAGCAGTTTTTCTCCCCCTGTTCATGTTTGACATTGCAGATTAAAATTAGTACCGTGCACAACTGTTTGTATTTGCAAGGCTATGAGAATGCCTAGGAAATAAGCCGGCGATAATGGAAGATTTTTGCTAATGTCAGTTTAAATGATGTTAAAACCCCCTGTACCTGCATTCTCCATCGTTTTATTGCCATGGATGACTCATAAATAGTCAGGACTGGGATGAACCCAGAAGGACATAAAGTCAACACATCTGGCCAATGACCCAAGCTTAACATTTTGTGACTCATTCACATATAGTAAAGTTGTAAACTTGCCGCCCTGCTTGGCAGAGAAAGCAGGAACAATCCAGTTTCATCCCTCCAATAAAAGCGAGCCAAGCCACGTGCAACTGCTGTTCAAGCAGACATTTCACTCTCCCAGCAAGTATCTTCTTTCAGAAAAGGCATATTCTAAATCTTTTGCATTGTTGTACGCATAATGATAGGGACGCGGGTGGCGCTGTGGGTAAAACTTCAGCGCCTAGGACTTGCCGATCGTCAGGTCGGCGGTTCGAATCCCCGTGGCGGGGTGCGCTCCCGTTGCTCGGTCCCAGCGCCTGCCAACCTAGCAGTTCGAAAGCACCCTCGGGTGCAAGTAGATAAATAGGGACTGCTTACTAGCGGGAAGGTAAACGGCGTTCCGTGTGCTGCGCTGGCTCGCCAGAAGCAGCTTGTCACGCTGGCCACGTGACCCGGAAGTGTCTGCGGACAGCGCTGGCCCCCGGCCTCTTAAGTGAGATGGGCGCACAACCCTAGAGTCGGACACGACTGGCCCGTACGGGCAGGGGTACCTTTACCTTATGCATAATGATGCAACAGACCCACAATAAGACTGCATTAAATAAATACCGAAATAGTTTAAATAGCAGCATTGCAGAATTCTGGCTTTTAAAATGATAACAACAATAAAAAGAAAACCTTATTTCCTATAACAAAAATAAGTATTACCTTATATTGAAGCACATTGGTTTTCCCTGCGAATCTTTAATTCTTCATCTTAGACATATTCCTTCTAGCTTATGCTTGTATTAACAAAATTATACACATATTTATATTTCCACCCGGCTTGATTACAATGCAGTCATGAGTACCAATTTTTGACAATTTCAGTGATTTATTTATTTTTTTTAGATCAGTTAGGTTTTTTAAACATTTATCTCCACAATTTTACCTGGGGCTATTCCATAGATCTCTTCTGCTATCCTTGCAGCCTCTTTCCTGTTCCCTTTCACAATATAGAAATGGGTCAGTAAAGCCAAAGAGATTTTGATTAAGAGCTTGAAACAAAACAAAGCAAAGATTGCAAAATAAATGTTATTGAAAGCATAGAGTATCGTACTGCCTTCCATTTTGTTTTGCCCTTTGTATAACTTCACAGGTCTCCTAAGTTACATTCACTATTATTGGTATCGTATGACATCTATTTTAAACTCTCCGGCCGCTGATGTTCCTCTGTTACCAAAAATACACCCTGTTTTTGTCCCAAGCAAGCTATTGATATTAAATAACAATGCTTAGGATTTTAAAAAGCTTAATGCTTTTCTCTTCCTGTTCAGATTTGTACAAATTCATGTTTATTTCATCCATGTTTATTTCATCCCACTGTATTCTATTTGTATATTCCATTTTAATATTTGTTAAAAGAGGAACAATCAGCCCTGTGATCTCACAAGGAAATGCAGCATTCAGCATTCCTAAATTTATATAGTAGTTTATTTAGGTTTGAGCTAATTTTTATGGACGTTTGCATGGAACATTTTCTTTTAATTCATATGTTTCGAAGTTGCAGTGTTTTAGGAACCTGTTAATAATGTCTCGACAACACTAGGTGGAGCTATTGGAATACAATATTTTCCTGTGTAATCTGTCACAGTGTGGCAGGCCAAAAGAAAGGTTTATACCTGCTTACCGTAGTCTAGACCAATTTACATCCACAAGACATTAATGAAAGTGGGTCAGTTAATTGCCCTTAACACTAAAAGGAGATTAGCCCACATATGATAATTTGCTGCAAGCTACTGCAAAAAAAATTGCAAGCCATTATCATTGCATGAATTTCAGGTCCACAAAATTGCCATTCTGCGAAAGCCATTTTCCAAATTGCATTTGACTCCCCCATCTACCTCATCATAAGTGAGTCTTATGGAGAAAGAACCATTTGGACAAATGTCAAACCACTTTGTGAGGGGGAAAAGGTTTAGTGCTTGTTTTTCCCCAGCCTTCTTTAGTGAAGCCAGAATTGAACCTGGGACATTTGGTACATTTTATTCTTTATATATTGAATTTATATATTGCCCTATACCTAGGGGTCTTACTACTGTGCCTTACTACTAAGATACAGTCCTTTCCCTTAAAGAAGCTAGTATTTGAAAAACACAGTATTGGCTTTCTCTGCCACCAAACCTTTAAACCAGAGGCAAGGAACCTGTGCCCATTCATGCTGGACTTCAGCTCCCAGCAGACCCAGCCAGCAGAGCCAAAGGCAGATTTCCGTCCAACTGCAAATAGCAGACTTGGGGTTGGGAGCAGGATCCAATTCCGATCATGGCTGGGGTGGAGGCAAAAGGTACAAGCTCCCATCCTCACATGGCATAGTCCTGATCTACGGCATTATTCTCCTTATGGCCTCGGCCCGTATATATCCAATTGATCACTCACACAGGTGAGGGAGGGCCTCCTGTAAATACCACTGTTATCAGGAGGTCCCTTCCACACAATGGAAGAATCAAGCCTTTAGTGAGTACTGTGGCACCTTCCCTTTGGAATTCCCTCCCCTTGAATATTAGGAAGGTGCCATTTTTTATGCCTTCTCAGTGCTTGCTTACAACCTTCTGTCCTGTTAAGTTGAGATCTTTTCTCATCCGCATCCATACTGGAATTGTTTTTAAGGCAATTTTATTGTTGCATCTCTTGTTTGCCATCCTAGGCTCCTTTGGGAGGAAGAGCGGGGTGTAAAGTAATAAAAAGGCTAATTGCAATGCAGATGAGTGATTTTGGAGAGGATTACATCTGGAGGGAAGGGTGAAACCTCCCCTCCTTCTCCCTAGCATCAAATTAAAAATCCCCTGCCACAGGAATAGCATTTAGCTTCACCCCAAGTGTTACCACATGAGTGGTAGAACAGACTTCTTTAAAAAGGAGGAGTGTGGGGACACTTTTATTCCATGTGTATGGAATGAAAGGATGCACATGAAAACCTCTAGTCATAGTTCATTCCTTCTGACCAAGCTTGCAATAGAAATTATACACGTCAATGCATATTAATTAATAACTGGTGCCTTTATTTTTCTATATACATTTTAAATATGGCACATCAGACAGTAGTTCTAGGATAAACCCAAATAATAAAACACAGACAGACAGTAGATCGAATCATTCAGTGCTGAACACATTAGGGAACCAAATTTTAGAAGGTCTGGAAAAGTTGGTCTAAAAAGAAATATGACCAATAAGCAGGTTGAAGGCATAGAAATATTCTCTGCATTTCAAAGTTATTTGGTAAAGATATCCCCATTGCTTCTAACATGCCACTTTCTTTTTCATACAACATCAATGAATGTAGGTCTTTCTGGTAGTCCGTTACAGAACAAGGATAAAGTTTGTTGTAGCATATATCAGCGGTCAGGTGGCAATGTCCTTGCAGATCCATTCGTCATCTTAATAACGAAGACAGACTGGATTTTAATTGTATTTTTTAGCAGTAAAGCCACCCGTATCCATGATTATTATTGTTTAACAGTGGGCAGCTACTTTGCAAAGCAGTGTGGTAGTGGTAGTACAGGAGATAACAAAAGCTCAGTCATGGTGTTTCTCTGCTTTGGGACCCGTGAGGACTTCTTCCCCCTCTTGGGCGGCAACAGTGCCTCGAGCACGCCGGCCGAGCGGTTGGGCACATTCTGGCTTGGAATGGGCATTTGTCTTCACAGCTATTTAAAGACAGTAAGTCAGAGAAGACAATGTGGTAAGTGCACACTTCTGTTCCATGGAGTATGTACAGGAACGCATGAAAACACTATGTCCATTGTGATCATGTGAAGGGAGGTACAGAATCATTACTTATGGCTCCTTGCACTCAAATGTAAAGGAAGGCTTACCTGCATGTTTCTGCATTAAACTCTTTGTGTTTCTGAAGGCAACTGTCTTGGTTCTCCGTACACAAGTAACAGCTGCAGTTCTCTTTGTTCTGAAATAAATTGCCAGTGCATTTCCATTTACAGATGCACTCGCAATTTTCCTCATCAAAGTTCATATTTGGTGCACACATTGCAAGTTCAGCAAGTGGAGGGAGTCCTGGCACATGTTTTGGAGGGAAGAGAGAGAGAGACAGAGACAGAGAGAGAAAGAGATTTATAAAACTCCTCACCATCTTCCGAAAATGTTGGCACCTCATCATTTCACTATACGTCACAGATATAGGGTGTCACTCAAAGGTAATATCCTGCAGGTGTACAGCAAGACTTGAACTTAACCTATAAAATGCACTATTTATGGCACTGTGCGTCCAGAAATCTGAACTCCTATCAACCTACAGTTAGAACTATGGAATCCACAGCTTGAAAACTATGATGAAGTTGATATTCTAGCAGAAATAAACAGAGTCTGTATGGATATGGACTTTAAAAGTCATGACAGCAATATACATACATTTCAAGTGTACCGTACACCCCAAGTATTCTAGGAACTGCAGTTCCCCCCTGCGGCACCATGTGTATGATGTATGATGTATACACAGCCATATGTTGTTGTTGTTTAGTCGTGTCCGAGTCTTCGTGACCCCATGGACCAGAGCACGCCAGGCACTCCTGTCTTCCACTGCCTCCCACAGCTTGGTCAGACTCATGCTGGTAGCTTCAAGAACACTATCCAACCATCTCATCCTCTGTCGTCCCCTTCTCCTTGTGCCCTCCATCTTTCCCAACATCAGGGTCTTTTCCAGGAATATACTAGGGGTTTTTTTTTCCAGTTGGGCTCTAAAGAGTTAGTTTAGCCTGGATTTGCAGGCTTTTTGCCTTCCCCCTTTGGAATAGAAGACCCTAATGACAATTTCACAAACTCCTCCTTAGTTTCTCCCACATGGTTTGCTTTGTGGCATGGGGCGGTGTGGTTGTTTAGGAAAAACAAAGTGCAAAGCACCATTGAACATCTGGCGCTAGCTGTGCAGCGCTTTTGTTCCAGGTCATTAATTGCAATCACAATTATCTGGAGTTGCTTCTCTTCCCAGGGGTGGGGCAGTATTTGTCTCAGCAATGGCTAGAAATCACTTGGTAAGTATTTTCTTCCCACCTGCTTTAAACATCAGGTTCTCATGCCATACCATGAGGAAATTGCTCTTGAAACTTGCCCAGATTTTACTATCTTTCCAGGTGCACATAGCCTAGGATAATCAATAATGATGATGACGACGATGATAATCCCGCTGCGCATGTAAAGTTGGGTGGGAGTATCTGGGAGGAGGACAAATGCTTTGCTTCAAATGAAGGAGTGTTACTTCTGTCTGACTGAGCTTCTCATTTCAGTTGATTCTAGAAAAAGCAAAATGCTTTTAACTACCAATCTGCCCAGATTCACTCTTTTGTTCCTGGATACAGAGTTACAGAAGTGGGGGGGATCACCTATGCCCACCTATTCCAGTTTGATAATGTTGTTATTCATAATGTTGTTACGTTGTTCTTTTAACTGGTCCAGATTTCGCTATTAAAGTGAGTATATAAGTAGTACTAGTATATATATACCTTCCCTTTTGCCAGGATGATCTTTGTCCAGAACACATTCACATTTATCGCTGTCCCACATCCAGCCACTATGACACAGTTTGTTTATTTGAGGACAACTAGAAGGAAACAAAAGGCCAAATAAATATGTTAAGAACACATTTAAAAAGTAACTGATGTATACACACCGCTTCGTTATATATTTCTTATGGAAGTGTGGTATATAAATATTCAAATATATACATGCAAAAATGGCATTTGAGAGCCAGCTTGGGGGGGCGGTGCTAGTCAAATTAATTAAAGGTAATGATAAAGGGACCCCTGACCATTAGGTCCAGTCGCGGACAACTCTTGGGTTGCGGCGCTCATCTCGCTTTATTAGCC
Source organism: Podarcis melisellensis (assembly GCF_964234715.1). Classification (NCBI taxonomy): domain Eukaryota; kingdom Metazoa; phylum Chordata; class Lepidosauria; order Squamata; family Lacertidae; genus Podarcis; species Podarcis melisellensis. Next base: position 39,504,669 of record NC_138531.1, read on the forward strand.
GAGGGAGCCAGCGTACAGCTTCCGGGTCATGTGGCCAAGATGACTAAGCCACTTCTGGAAAACCAGAGCAGCACACGGAAATGCCGTTTACCTTCCCGTTGGAGCAGTACCTATTTATCTACTTGCACTTCGTGCTTTTGAACTGCTAGGTTGGCAGGAGCAGGGACCGAGCAACGGGAGCTCACCCTGTCATGGGGATTCAAACCGCCAACCACAAGCCCTAGGCTCTGTGGTTTAACCCACAGCGCCACCCGTGTCCCTAAAGGTAAAGGTAAAGGTACCCCTGCCCGTACGGGCCAGTCTTGACAGACTCTGGGGTTGTGCGCCCATCTCACTTAAGAGGCCAGGGGCCAGCGCTGTCCGGAGACACTTCCAGGTCACATGGCCAGTGTGACATCGCTGCTTTGGCGAGCCAGAGCTGCACACGGAAACGCCGTTGACCTTCCCGCTGGTAAGCGGTCCCTATTTATCTACTTGCACCCGGAGGTGCTTTCGAACTGCTAGGTTGGCAGGCGCTGGGACAGAGCAGCGGGAGCGCACCCCGCAGCAGGGATTCGAACCGCCGACCTTTCGATCAGCAAGTCCTAGGCGCTGAGGCTTTAACCCACAGCGCCACCTGTGTCCCATACCCGTGTCCCTACGCTTAGTCAAATACATTAAACCAAGGTTCCTCAATTTGGTGCCTTCCTCATATTTTGGACTACAATTCTTAACACACCCAGCCAGCACAAACATGCTGGATGAAGCAGATGGTAGTTACAGCCCAGAACATCAGGAATATACCAGGTTGGGGAAAGGCTGAGTTAAGCAGACAGACGGCACATGGCCGTGGTGTATTGGGGCTCAGAGTCTGTTGAGAAGCTTCTGCATTTAGAGACGTGTCTTAGGAACTTCGACCAGAAGTCTCATTGCCGTCAAAGGAACAGTTCAAGGAATTACATTTGCTAAGTCATCAAACTGGGGCCTCGATACATTCCAACTGCCTGCTGTTTATTAATTTGCCACAGCTGCCTGTGACAGTTTTGACTCTCTTTTTTTTAAATGTAAATATTAAAGATACCATAGTAATTAAAAAATGCTGCTAGAAGAGAAGTCTATATGTTATGCAACATATTTCTACATTGTTTTTCCAAGCAATCATTAACTTTTCTTTGTAACATTGAAAAACATACTTTTTAAAAACATCGGATAACCACTGATCTTGGAACAAAGCATACAATTCATGAACACTTAGAAAAGCTTCATGACTGATTGTGTATCTTTTAAAAAAAGTAGGATAGAGAGACTGCCCATCTTACCTATCCTCTTCTGGATATTGAACAGATCTTCGTATGATGGTGTACGATGGGCGCTGAGCATTTGTTAAGCACTTGCAACCGGTGTGGTTTGCAATTTTGACTTGAATCGGATCTGGCACATTTGTTAAAGGAACTGAAATCTCAAAGAGCTGGAAAGATGAAATACAGCATTTTTACACTATTAAAACACATTGTTAAATAGCCTCCCCTCATTGTTAAATACCCTCCACATTTCCTGCTCAATAAAGCAAAATAGAGGATTGAGCTTCATGTTAGGAATCTTCAGTTACAATTCGCCCCTAAGGACATGCGATGGGCATGAGTCTAACATGTACTTGAAATCTTTGATAGCCTGCAGCTCCTTGTCATGTGTTCACGCCATGTCCTCCTCTTCACATTGTGGAGTCTATAGTTCTACAGACATGAGTGAATGTGGGACAGCCACACTTGCTCTGCCATAGTGAATAGATTCATAGCTATGGGCAACTTTCATGGCCTTGTTCTTCCCCAACATGGCGTCCTCTGCGTGTTTTGGGTTACAACTCCTATCAGCTGGGGTTGATGGGAGTTCAACGCCAGAGGACACCCCATTGGGTGGCTGGTCTTCCTACACACACTTACTTAGGAAAGAGCTATCTACGAGTCTATTCAATTAAGAGGGGCTTGCTTCAAAGTCAACCTGCATAGGATTTGACGGTTAAGGAGAAACAAACTGCAGAAGAGTAGAAAAAAGTCCAAATACCATTTTGGATATGTAAGATGTGCTGGTGTTCACGCAGCTTAGGCTCTCTTCATTGCAGCAGCCTCCGCATCTGTAGACGTTCACACAAGGAGGCTTGAAGAATTTATTGGTGGTCGTGCCCAGCTCTTTGGCAACTTCCACGCAGGTCTCCCTCGGCACGCACTGAGTCCTTTGCCACTCCTCATCTATGACTGGAGAACAAGGGAGCCATTCTAAAAGCGGCAGTTGTCATCACACAACTGGACTCACCAGCTCACTGGCCTGCTCTCTGAGTCCTGTGTGAGATGCAGCACTGCACTCTGACGGGGGGAAAGCAACATCATGACATCTGCTGTTTATTAATATAAATGAGCCAAGCGAGTTGTGCAATGAATGTGGCAGAGTGGAATGCTCCCTCCGCCATGGTATTTCATTCCCACCCACCCCTGAAACAGACATTCAACATTTCATGGCCATGCTCAGTCCTCACCGGGCTGTCTGATGGGCATGGTTTTCCCATGAGTTTTCCCTGCAAAAACCTGGCACTGCTGCAAACCAGTTTGTGCTTCCTTTCTGTGTTTGGATGGTCCCCTGTTGGCCTGCAGGGATGCACACTCACCTCTGAAATGGCAATTTGGAAAGAGAGGGATCATGATCAATTCTGAATTGCTTCAATCAAGGTGAGAGCTTTACCAACTGACCGCCATAGCTGATGTAGTTATAATTTCTCCCCTTATCCTTTCTGTGCTTTACAATGTGTTCTATAAAACCCAGATATGATAGATTCTGTTATCAGCCTGCTTAGAGGTGCAGGACTGACGTGGTAACTAACCTCATGATCTGCCAGATCCACACAATGCTGCCCAACACTGATGATCCAATGCCATCATGGGATCCAGCTTGGGGTGACATGAAGCTTATGAAGACCAGTTGCAAGGACTCACAACTGAGGAGAACATGGTGACCTTCAGGGCCTGCTTGTGGGTTTCTCCAAGACATCTGGTTGGGTCACTGTGAGTTCAGGATGCTAGACTGCACTGGGCCCTTGGGCTGATCCAGTTGAGCTCTTCTGATGTAACCGGCCAGAAAAGGGGTAGGAATAATGTCTGGCCTTCTCCTGACCTTTTAGCAAATATCTTATGAGCTCAAAGCGGGCAGGTGAAACTTTTCATAACATGGCGGCAGACATTATGACCTGCTCTTTGGTCACCTGATCAAACGGCTGTTAAAAGGGACAGCTATAAGAGCCAGTTCAGGAGTTAGCAACCCTCGGTCTAACTACAAAAATGCAGATGCCACAGCACACCTGTAGGGTATGACCAGAGCCCATGGCATCCTTTCCAATGTTTTGGTCTCTGTTTCTTTCTTTCTTTGTAAGAACAGATGTCCAGGAAGCTCCTGCCCAGAAAAGTCCAAGCAGATAAAGTGTTTTACATCAGGGCACACCTAATAAAAACAGGCATTTGAATGTTTCTGCATTTCAAGCTGCTGTTGGCACATTCCTTTTAAATATTGCTGTCTGTTTACATTTTTCCTTGCAGTGGAAAAATGCTTTGTATAGAGCAGAGTTGCTCGAACTGTGTTGTGAGCGGAAACAAAGAAAAATACCTAGTTTTGTGCAGAAAATCTAAAGAAGTCTGTAGCAGGCTTAGAGGACATTCCTCCTCTTTTTTGTCTCCTTTGGTACATAAGGCCACTGCCCATATTGCATTCAGCACACATGAGACAGAATGCCTGATACAGAGCTTGCAACAATGGGTTTGACACCTGTCTGCACTTCAGACTCAGAACTTCGATCAAGCACCCTATCAGCACATTGAATTTTTTGTTTTGTTTTTTTCAGGGTGTGAATTTTCAAGTTTGTAGACACCTTTCCAGGTGAGCACATTAAATCATGGAATAAATGATTCATGGCTTCTGCTTTCCTTCCAGGGATCCATGCAGCTTCTCCCAGGGTAGCACCCCAAGCAAAAAAAAGTCCATTGCTTTATTGCCGACAAAATATCATTTCCTCCCAGCCAAACAAGCACCACAAACACGATTGTGGGATGCTTTCGGTATAGTGGCTATACTATATCAATACATACTGGACAGTGTCTGTGACATCTCTAGACACATGGTGACTCCTAACTGTACCATTTTCAACTTCTTAAAATATTATTTTACTTTATTTTCAAATGGATTTTTTTTTTTAAAAAAAAGATAGCTTCCTGCTTATATCACTCAGAGCACTGACATAACCTTATGAACAAGGAGCAGACCCATCACCGTGTGTGTGTGTGTGTGTTTCAGGCACAAAAAACACATAACAACCTCCCTTTCACATAAAAACAGGGGCGGCCAAAGAGCTTTTGATACCTGAGGAGAAACATCTCGCAAAAGTATGGATAATTTGGATGGTTAAAACTTGGGTAAGTATTGATGTCCAGTTATTATTATTAGGACCCATGGAAGGGATGGGGGGAAAGTCAGGAGATTCAGAGCAATCTTGATATATGGATCTTGAATTATATTTTATATGTGTTTATATTTGTTAAAAATCAAATAAAAAAAACTTACACAAAAAAAGAGAAACGTCTCACAGCCGCCACCCCGCCACACACACACACACACACGGATGCGAGCGCAAACTCTGTAAGTCTTCTTCATCAGACCAGGGTATGGGTGGTGATGAGGAAAGAGCCTTTTTTGATTTCCACTTCCTGCCCAGCGGTGGAGTTAGCATTGGCTCTTCCCTTCAGGAGAAGCCAACCAAAGCCCCACCACACTGTCCGGTGAGGGGGATGAATCTTCCACTGACTTGTCAGCGATGCCTCTCCTCTCGCCAACTTGGTAGGAGAGGAGATGTTCTGCAGAGCTTTGCTGCCAGTCCCTCACAGCTGCTAGAGACCAGGGAGAAGACCAGTGGCTAAGCTGCGGGGTGGAAGAGGGGTGATGCTGCTTGCAGGATGCCACCTGAGGCAGTTGCCTCACCCAGCCTCATGGGTGGGTCAGCTCTGCATACAAACAAGACAGCAACCTGACATATGTCACTGTGGATCCAGAAATATTCAGTTCATAAACTGTGAGCCTACCTTTCAGTATCTCAATATCATAGAAAGCAGCGGCAAATCTCGTGGAGCGATGCGAGGCTGATCTGGAATCCAGACCGGCCATGCCCTTAAGCTTTAGCCGGCACTTCCAAAGCTTCCAGTCCTCAGAGTGGGTGATGCGAAGAAGCTCTTCCAGGCTAGAAGCTTTCCTGATCTGCTGCTCTGACCACTCCAGGGCGGAAAGTGATGTTCTCTGTAAGAAAGGGGGCGAAAACAGAAGATCAGTCCTGTGCCTACATATATAGACCTTAGGTAGCAAAGAGCACACATTTCTGTTGAATGTGCCAATGTAATACAGACAATAAAAATATACTTTAAAAATATATCAGGCTGGGTTAAATAATTACTCTTGGATTAAAGGAGGTGTTATTTTCTAATGTTTGTAACTAAAGAATTAGTTACAAAGGATCCCAGATATGGGATCACCAGCCCATGGTTTTTCTATTATTTATTAACTAAATTTATATACCACCCTTCATCCTAGCATCACAAGGTAGTTTACAATATAAACACACAAAAATACATAGCATACTAACAACAAAAGAAATAAAAGCCATTGGTTGTTTAATTAGCCAAGGGTCTGGTAGAAGAAGAATGTTTTTGCCTGGTGACAAAATATATGTAATGAAGGCACCAGGTAAGCTTCCCTGGGGAGAGCATTCCACAAATGGGGAGTCACCAAAGAAAAGGCCTGTTCTCGTGTTACCACCCTCCAGACCTCTCCTGGAAGAGGCACACAAAGAAGGGCCTCCGATGATGGTTGCAGGGTCTGAGTCGATTCATAAGGAGAGAGGTGCTCCTTGAGATACTGCTGGATAAATGATCCAAAATGTCAGGAGTCTGTCCCTTGTTCAAATCTGACCAAGAATTACTAATCATAGAAAATACAAAGAATTCCCCTAGCATACCAAGAAGTGCCTTGGGATAAACAAACATATATCCAGTCAGTAGAATCATGAAGAACTGACTTACAGTAGCCATGAAAAACATTCAACAATGTCCATAACATTTTACAGTTAATTTGATGTGTAAAGCATACTGTTGCATGCACAAGATGGAAGTGCTCACAGCATTAACACAGACTGTGTCTTCCGATTAGGTTCCCAGGGAGACTGAAAAGTCATAGCTTTTGGTCCAGCATATAACAAGAGAGCAGTGAGAGAAGAACTGGGAGGTAGATTTAGGAACTTAAGACTGTTCCTCCATTTCAGAAGACCCTATTGTCTCCTGAAGTTGCATCCGTGGTCTTCACACTCTGCAGCATTGACTCACGGGGAATTATGAATTATTTGAGGACATTTATCGAACATGGTTTGCTTTCAAGCAACCCAGGAACCAAGCTGTAGAAGCTCCTTAACCTGGCACACACGCAGAGGGTACAATGCCATGCCACTGGCATGTGGAAGAGGTTTATGACCAAGCAGTACCAAAAATGTCAGTCCGGGAGATACAAGAACCTGGCTGGTGGCTCCAGCCAAAATGGAATACATACAATAGCTGAAAGCTATTAATATTTCCTTAGCTACTGTGTCTTGGGATTTTTGTTTTTGATTTATTGTAACAGCTTGCCACATGATTAAAAACCAAGTAAAACACAGAATTGTATTTCTTGTGAACTCTGAAGCACTGGAAAGGGAGGGCATATCTTTCTACTCATTTTCATGAATAAAAAAGGCCCGGGGCTGGATAAAGCTCTCCAAGTTTCCTTTACCTTCCCCACTCCCCCTCAAAATGATAAGTACATCAAGGACATGCAGTGGGATGTTAAAAAAGTGTGCTTTTTATCTGCTCTTGCTGTTTTAAAAACATGGTGCATGGTAACAGCCTAAAAGAGAGGGCTCTCTTTCAAGATCTCCCAAGAAGAATGGCACTCCCCAGGAGAATTGATGGGATCAATTTTCCGGAATATTGTGACCACATTTATTTTATGTAGAAACCATTGCTCATCATGACTTTTAGTCACAAGGAATTGAAAGGAGCAGAGGGTTCAGAAAGCCAATAAATATGTTTATTGACAACATGTGTACTTTACAAAATTTCTTAACTCCTGAGGAAATAAATATTCACACCACATGCCATGAAATGTAATTTGTGGCGGTAGCCCTGGAACATTGGGCTGTGTTTCCAATTGCTGTATTAAATGAAAAATAAGCTTGATCTCTCATCTCTCAAATTTTGCTAATTAAGCAGGCATGTACATAGAGAATATCCCCATGGCTAATCAGTTGAGCTGTGTTGAGGTGGCCTGGCTATTTACTGGGTTAGAGCAGGGTGTGATAGCTGGCCACCTAGGGATGGGAGCAGAAATTAAATTCAGTGCACATTTAAAGGTGAAACTATCAAGTTTTCACTTTCTGAAACAATAAAAGAACTAAAACACAGACATCCTTTAAAATTCGTACTTACCTGAATTTTGTGATGCAGCACTCCATAGAACTGTAGAGTTAGAACGGACCACAAGGGTCATTTAGTCCAATCCCCTGCAATGCAGGAATCTTTTGCCCAGTGTGAGGCTTGAACCCATGACTCTGAGATTAAGAGTCTCATGCTCTATTGACTGAGTTATTCTGAGTTCCCACCAAACTACCGGTATGTTTACAACAAAGCATACTTAAGGGGAAGGTGTGCATGAAATGAATATATTAGTGGGGGGAAAGACAAAAATGATAATGTGGGGGCACTGTTTGCAAAAATGAATACATTAGTCAAAACTGCATACAAAAAAAATGGGCCACTTGACTATCCAAGCCTGGAAGTCCAATTTGGATCCCAAAAAAGTACAGTGCTTCCTTCTCCCCTAGGGCAGAAGAAACATCTTGAAGAACCGTCTCTTACAGCACCTGCTCTTCAGATTTGGCTTTGCCAAACTTCCCCTCGTAGCTCTTTCTGGAACAGCTGTCTGGGAGAAAAAAACCTCTCAATAAAGAGCCTGAATCTTCTTTGCTCAGTGCACACGTCCATAGGGTCAAGTACCTTTTTAAGGCAGATGGAGATTTACCGCAAACATCCTGGCTTTGGTCAAAGGAAAGCCTGGACATTGTCTCTGAACTCCTGCTTGGAACCAGGGAAGAAGCGGGGAATGAAGAGCGACATTGGAAATGGGGGTGGGATAAAGATCTACATTGGGATTCTCTGCCGCTATGGATCCTTCCACTTGAGGCAATCGCCTCACCTTGCCTCATGGGTGGGCCGGCCCTGGGTGTCACTGCCTTTCATTAGGTTCACAAATGCTAAGAGGGGAGAACCCTGAAGCTACTTTGCCCAGACAAGAGCCTCTACACACACACACACACACACACACACACACACACACACACGTTTCTTCTGCCTTGCTGCTTCCTGGAGATGATTAAATTCCACTTTCTCCCACCCGGTGCCTGCTGGCTACTCTCCCTACCCAACAAGAGAGGCATTGTTCTGTCTCTACAAGCTCATACCAACCTCTTCCAAAACTTCCTCTGTGGTCTCTCCATCTATTGGCCCAAGCCTGTGGGAGGAGCTCTGCTTGAATTGGGCCAAACCAGAGCAGCTGTCTTTACAGGTCAGGGGCACTGCCAAAGCAATGGTTCCTCTTCTTTCCCAGAAGGCGCAGTATCTGGCCTTTTGTGAAGTGATGGAGTTGAGTGCCAAGCCCAGCATTTGGGGGCTACAGGAACAGCAACACTACATAAGAGAGAGGCCAACTATATAGGCACTCCCGCTGGACTTGACTGATTCAGGTACGCAGCACCGAGCTGTATATAAACTCCAACACCTCTCTGGTCCTAACGCCACACACACAGGCAGATCCTCTCTCTTTGTCTAATGAAACACAGGCTTCAACTTGCTGTCATACTGGGACCAAGCCCATGTTAGTTAGGCAGGTTACAGTCATTGTGTAAAGTTCAGGAAATCTCTCTCTCTCTCTCTCTCTCTCTCTCACACACACACACACACACACACACACACTGCTGTTGTAATATGATACGGTGAGGGAAACCAACACTTTTTGCCACACACTGCTGGGAAATTTTAAAACAGGGCCCCCCAAAGGCAGACCAGATGAGTCTTGGGGTGTGATCCAGCAGGGATCTTCTTATGTTCTTAAAGGGAATTCTGCACATAGATGTTTCAAGGCACTTGCCCTACAGAAAGGACATAATTTAAGCTTGGGCTCTTCTCTGTAGCATAAGATCCCTGCCAAGAGGATAGTAAAGCCAGTCCAGTCCATCAATCTACTTCGCACCAAGCTGCCCATAGTTCTATGTGAAAGAAGAGCTGCTTGATGTCGCTGAGATTTAGAATAACCTGCCGCTCAAAATGTTTCATAGCACTTTTGAGCCACAGGCTGCAATTCTGTACTCACTGACCTGGAAATAAGCCCTCTGCAATTCAATGGGGCTTTCTTCTGAGTAGGCAGGTATAGAATTGCATCAGCTGAAATATATTCCAAACTATAGAAAAATCAGCAAATAATAGGTAATTGGTGTAAAAAAATAACGATTTCAAAACCTCCGGAGATTTAACAGAAAGCACAAAGTAGCCTTTTCTCGTTCCTATGTAGAAATCATTGGTAGCCCACTCCTTATGCAAGGACGGTCAACAGTGGAGCCCACTCCCAAGCAATTATGCATAGCATAAGTTGGCAGCCTTAATTTTATTAACAATAAATGCATTTTGATAAGATAAAAGGAAATCATTTCATGGAGGATACCAGAAAGGCTGACTTCTACTCTAGCACGAAATAATGATTACCCTCTCTCTCTTTTTAGTTGACCTACACAGTATATCCATGTTGCTTCTGCAATATAATTGGCATTATATCATTGTACTGCAGAAATACCCTGGGGCCTGGCTGATTCACATTTTTGCCAAATGCCAGCAGTTGCATTCCCCTTCCCACCCCTGTTAATTTGAACATAACAGGATTCTTGCTTGAATCTTCAGTTCAGTTTTCTGATTTACTGAAGAAGCTAACAGTAGAATGTAACAAGTTAAGGAAATGAGGAACACTGATACCTTTTCTAAACTTTCAAAGTCTCGTAAATATGCTATTTACACAATGAAGTTGTAAGGGAGGCTAGCATATTATCTTTTGAATGTTTACACCATGAACCAACCTTAGAAGGCATTTCTCATATCAGATCTGGCAAAGAATTACTTCTCAAACCATACAGGAATTCAGCCTTAATTATTCAGACTGGATTGGTACATTATACAGCAGTAAGGAGTTTCTCTAATCACACACACATTTGACAATGTCCTGGAATGACAAAAACTTCTAGGAACTAGATATTAAAGGGCAGTAGCAAATACGTTATTTGGGAACAGTATTTAAAACCTAATTATTTTTAAAGTGGATCCGTGCAAAAACAGAGGGACTGAAGTCAGCCAAAAGTTAAATACTATTTATTTCAATGGGTTAGTTGAACATGCACTTTAGTCTTCCCCTTGGAAATCTGGCAGGTCAGAAAAATGCTTAAATTGGCTAGACCGTGCTGTTAAATCTTCTCTGACGGTATTACATGTGTCAAAGTTGTTTATTTATGCAATACTTAAGAGTCACCCCAGAAAGAACTTTAAAAGGTGCCACTGTAGTCCAAAGATCGTTTCAGACAGGAAAACCCATGTGGTCTCGAGACTCCTATTGATGCAGACAATTCCAAAATAAAGCCCACTTACCTTTACAGATCCATGTTCAGAACCTTGCAGCAGATGTAGAAAAGACACTATAAATATGTTTACAGTTGTCCACGGCTTGTACATCCTTGTGGTTGACGTCCACACTTTGCTACACAGTTGAAGTCACACAGCTGGAGAAGAACGTTTCGAAATTCATTTCTCTACGAACTGCTAATGTTTTTAAAAATGCATACCCAGAATCTTACTCTCCATGTAAACTTAAAGTGTATACACGAGATGTAAACAGCACAGTTAAAAAAGAAGAGTAAAATTCACTTAAACAATGCCATCTCTTTCTTGTAGGTACTTTTTAGATATAAAAATACAAAAGTGAAAAAATATTTCCAGAAGCAGGCAACTACAGGTCCCAGTCTATTAAAAAAAATAATCAATCCATCTCCCACCTGGACATAAAGAGAAACTCAATATTAATTCATGGTCCAGGAAAGGTTAAAATCTGCTGAGGGGGTTTGGTCTCCATGTTACAAGCTTCCTTTTAAGACGGCAGTAGAACGGCCGATGCTTTGAGCTAGAGAGAGCTGTAATCCAACTCTCTGTATTGAAACTTTTTTTCACAGCCTTCATGGAAGCCTGCAGAAGCCTGCGTCTTAAATCTGATACAGACACTGGCAGAAAACAAGAGTCACATGTTGGCTCCTATCCCATTCTGTCCCTACCAATGGTGTAGCATTTACTAAACTAACCGATGCAATGTGTGCCACCATTATTTTAAAAGGTATTACCTGAAACATGAAACTTCAGCACATGGTCTTACAAAGTATACATACTACAATAGGTGCACTCCTACAGCTACACACACACAGACACACTCATACACCGCTTTCCTTTACATTTTCTGTGTTGTAAGGGTTTTGACAAAACCATTTCATTTATTAAAACAGTGCTTTTACAAAGAAAGGGCATGAGACTGTACGTTTTAGATGAAAACGCTTTTTATTACAGATAAACAGAATGTTTATATATCATGTATATCAGAGAGTAATAAAAATGCAGCTGTACCCATCTACGACACTCTAATAGCTAACTTTGGGGCTAGGCATACTAGAAACATTATTTGGGCTCTATGTGGCAAACCCGCATGATCAGTACTAATGAAGCAAATGGAATCAGTAAATGCAGTAAAGATCAAGGTGTACAGCTGCACACGTATTTTTAAAAAGCCAGTCAGCATGGGTTCTGCTACCCCACGTCATTTGTTTCCAATCTTTGATTTCCAAGTGGTGGCTCTCTCAAATCCATTTCTTGCATTTCTGAAGTCATTAAAGGCTTGTTGAATTTCTTCCTGTGTATTCATCACAAATGGACCTAAGATATAGATTGCAAAATTCAGGATAGTATTTAATTATTGCGGGCTTCAGTGGCGTAGCGTGGGGGGTGCAGGGGGGCCCGGCCGCACGGGGCGCAACATCTGGGGGTTAGTGGGTGCAAATCCACGGGTTAGGGGGCGCAAATCCACGGGTTAGGGGGTGTAAATTACTTGCCTTGCCCCGGGTGCTGACAACCCACGCTATGCCACTGGCGGGCTTTAGGCTTTCTGTAGATGAATTCAATCTCATTCCTTCTCCTTTCTCCTCCTCCTTTTTGGTCCCCAAATTCATTCCCAAGGGCTCAGCTGTGTTGAAGGTTGGCATAGAGGTTGCCCCGCATCAAAGGATTGCTGAGTGAGCAATTGAGCAAGGATTGCTCAATAGCATTTGACGGCAGGTTCTTCTCTTCCCTTCTTCACATTAAAGGGAAATCTTGGGGATTCCACACATGCTAGCGGTGGAAGGGGAAGATCTGACTCTATAAAATCAGGGGCATCTAATCAATACTTTGGGTGCCTCATCTGCCCCCTGACCCCACTGATTTTGGCCACTGCAACAGAAAGAGGGGGAAATGAGGTAGACATGTGGGTGGAGCACAGCGCCCTGATGGGATGCAAACTGTCCCCTCCCTGGTCATCAGACTGGTTGGTTGATAAGAAGGAGGGCTGTGGGGTGAGCACACCCACTACTTGTATGCAGCCCCATATGGACTGGCCATGGGTGACTGTGGTCCTTGTACCGCAGACTGTTAGCCACCATGCTGTAAATGATGGAGGAGTTTGCCACGTTTTGCATCTGGTTGAGAGGGCATAGCAAGGCAGAGGGAGGGACACATTGCTTCCAACCTTCAAGTCTTCTCTAGAACTGTTTCCACAGACACTCACAGACAAAGGCCTGCAGATGCAGGTGAAGCCGAGGGTCCCCCCTCAGGCCACAGGACACGCAAGTTCTCAGTCACTTTACATGTGTGTGCATCGAGATCATATGCACTCATACATCATGTATTTACTTGCAGGAATGCATGGACTCAACCCAACTAACACGTACAAAACATTATTCATATTGTCGTTCATAGCCATCCCCACCCATGCATTTATGTGCCATGTACAGCACTGCATCAGTGCAGATGGCTCTGAAGATGGTAAGCAAGTTACTGAAATCCCATGGGAGTAACAGTCTCGGTTCTTCTTCACCAAACCCGTCCTCCCTTTCTCACATTTTGCCTGCCAGTAGCTTTGTGCAATGATGGTAAGATATAACTAGTAACAATGGCAAGGCCTGGCAGCTTTGAGTCCCTTTGCTAGGAGGCTGGTAACATTTATTTACAGTGGTACCTCGGATTACAGATGCTTCAGGTTACATATGCTTCAGGTTACACACTCAGCTAACCCAGAAATAGTGCTTCAGGTTAAGAACAGAAATCGGGCTCTGGCAGTGCAGCAGCAGCAGGAGGCCCCATTAGCTAAAGTGCTGCTTCAGGTTAAGAACAGTTTCAGGTTAAGAATGGACCTCCGGAACGATTTAAGTAGTTAACCCGAGTTACCACTGTACGTACTTTGCTTTCCAACGTTTATGCACTTCTTTTCAAAAATTTATTTACAAATCTCTTAATGCACATTGTAACATGATACATCCTTTGACCAGGGAAATAATCTGAATGATCTGACTGCTCAAACCACAGCCTGTTTTTCCAAGAGCAAAACACAACTGTAACAAAAGATTCCAAGCAAGGCCTCTCAAATACAGTGATTTACAAATAGGGCATATCCCTATAAATACTAGTGGAAGGCCAAAGCAGCAAGTCACTGATGTTCAGCTGTAGACTTTTCAACAGAAGGGCAGGGGGAGATATTCCAGAATAAACGCCTGAGGTTGAAGATGAAAATACGTTCCGTATGCCCCATTTGTTTAAAAAGAAGACAACTTGTTAAACAGATATTTACCATGTTGCACTACTGGTTCCTTAATGGGCTCCCCAGCCACCAAGACAAAATGGCTCACTTCAGGATCCTAAAAGGATGAGCAGAAAGCATCCATCAGCAGCATATAAATTACATTTTGAGATTTTGAGATTAGATACCCAAAGCAGGAGCAAATTACAATACAGTAGATCACAAGTCTGGTGCCTCAGCATACCCTCCAAGTGTCCCGACTTTCCAGGGACAGTCCCAGAATTATGAAAGCCTTCCAGGTTTCTGATTTGACCCTGGAATGTTGCTGTTTTCCCCACTGCTGCAGAGCTCAGGGAGAAGGATGAGCCAGCGCTTGTCCCAAGCGATGACCCATGGCCTCTCCATGTGGGATGAACAAATGGTTAGTGGGAAGGCGAATAAACACCAAGCAAATCAGGGTGGATGCAGTATAACTGCCCCACAAAAAACCAGAATCAATGCTCAATAAAGACCAGGTACAATCTAACCTTTTGGTAAGTTTTCTGCAAGCAAGTCAGCGTGAAACCCAAATAAGCAGGTCATCTGGAAAGGGCCCTGTGCCTAAAGTGGGATTTGGATCCTATCTAAATACAATACTATGGACCACATGCAAGTTGTTATTAAATATATGGTGAATTTAAACATGTAAACAAAGGCGGCAGTTCTGCGAATTTGCTTGGTGAGAGCTAAAGGCCAAAAACAAATAGACAACGCTTCTCCACCCAAGATTTTCCACAAGGGAACTTCCCCATCCCAACTCTTGAGCATCCCCCAGCATAACTGGGCTGAACATCTGTTGGAATAGTTTCCAGAGAGGTAGCAGAAATTGTCACAGCAAAAATAAGTTCTCCAGCTCCTTCTGGTGTGTAGGGCCTCCCACTGGAACTGACAGAACTTTTTACTGTGCTGTGGCAGTTCTCCTAAGGATAAAAGAGGCATCTTAAGAATCCCACTCCTGTGTTATGGCATGTTGTAGCTTTTAAGGTAAACTACCCTGTCAAAGCAGCATTGTCTCTTCAGCAGAGGCTCATAGGGTCTGGCTGCACTGAAGATAAATTGCTGGATATTATGTAAGAAAAGAATTGCGACAGACCTATTGTAGTCTTAGTATTGCAAAACTGTCTTGAGACATAAGGGTGTAGCTCGTACCGAAAAATAAACAAGACTTTCAAATCATGTCAGGTTCAATTTTTTTAGGAAAAGCACAAATGCAGAAGTGGATATATTTTTTAGAAAGCAAATTATAACTTCCTATGATTTTGCTCACAAAATAAACTGCTCTTTCCAACAACCTAGAATATAACCTATTTTTCCAGCCTAGAGACGGTTAAACATACAAAGAAAAGTTGGATTCAAGGGGCATGCAAAACAAACAAACAAACAAATAAACTATCTTAACTCCCCAACATGAATTATACAATGGTTTGTTCTTGGCTCACTGCTTTGAGATTCGTCTCTTTGCAATTTGGCAGAAGAAGGAGCCAGGTCCCTGCCATTTGAGTTGTATGTCTGCCACGGCATGTGAATGAGGCCAATGGAAACTGCACTCTCCTATATCAGTAATAACTTGAACAGATTGAAGGAGGTGCTTTTGATTCAACTTGAGTGAACACAGGAAGCTACCTTCTATTGTCAGAACACAGGACTGGTTACATCAGTGCTGGCTAAAACTTTGGTTCTTCAGATGTTGCTGGACTAAAACTCCCTTAACCCTTCAGCCAAGCTAGCTGGAGCTGGTGGAAATTCAAAGCCAATAGCATCAAGAGGGCCACTCTTGTGTGCAATGATTTGCAGTGGCTGTCTAGGGTTTCAGACAAGAATCCTTCCCTGTCCCTACCAGGAAGGGGCCAAGGAAAATTCAGCCTCAGTTCCAGGGGATCTGGGGAGCTTTTTTAGTACATAACAAATATACAACATTGTTGCTGCCTCTGTTCCTTGCTCACTGCTCATGAGGTCAATAGAGTCCATTGGGCCAGCACTGGGGCACAAACCTTGTGTAGCTAGCTCCTTGCTTCATGTACAATGATACGTCTAGGAATAAGCCAGGCAGTTACTATGTGCTCAGTAATTCTCAACCTGTTTTGTAGGGATCAGTCAGGCAATTTCTTTGTCTGGCTGTTCTTTGAAGGCCGCTATATCATAACCAGCATGCGAGAGACTGCCTGGAGAGCTTAGATATAAAAACACAGCCCCTCATATGCTCCAGTGTAGCTGAACTGAATATCTGAAGAGAGGGGTGGGCAAAGAATGGATCTGTATTATAGAAGTCGTCGTCAATACATTTGTTAAAGGACACACTGCTATTCAGGGCCACCTTGAGTCAGAATGTATCCCAGAATACACCTCATTTCCATTGTAGAGAACACCTGAAAGCACTCGCAAACTGCAATTTAAGCAGCTTGAAGGGTGCGGGGAGTAAAATACAAAGAGTAAGAATAAATGAAGCCGATGAAATCCAGTCCACTTACTCTAGTTCCACAAGAGTCAATGGGCTGTTGCAGAATAAGAGCTTCTCAAGAATTGCAACCAAGCAAAAGACACTTAAACATTTAGTATAGGAAGGGAATGAAGACAGGTTCAGCACTTCTTTTAACAGTTTAATTGGGGGTTCTTGCTAAGGCGGTTTATTTGGGATTCATTCTGACCCAGTCTACTATTGTTAAAAACCTACTGAAAGCATTCTGGGGGTGGAAGTGATGTTTTGGAGCCAGACAGGTTAGTTGCAGAATACCTTGTTTTCAAACTGAATACAGTCTCCATCGTCCAGCACAGCAGTGTGGTGCGGTTCTATTTTTTGTTGAGCATCAGAAGGACCTGGAAAATAGTGTTTTTTTCAAGAGGGGATTGTGCTAACATTTCCAAATAGCTACTGGCTAATTCACACTGTTTCTGAAACTTATATGAATAATTAAACCTTTCATGAAAATTTCCAGGCAGATAGCTGATCACAGAATAACTTCATTGCAAGGTAAGACTTACGATGCCCAAGCAGGCAATGCTATAACTATTTACCTGATTAAGCCTCACTGAACTTGATGGGTCTTCCCTCCGAGTATAGGATTGTTCTATAAGGGGCATTTTACAGTTCTCCTTGCAATATCTGTTTTCTACTTTGAAATAAATGCTTCAGCTGAGATGCCTCAGCCAGAGCATGAGACTCTAATAATAATAATAATAATAATAATAATAATAATAATAATAATAATAATAATAATAATAATAATTTATTATTTATACCACGCCCATCTGGCTGAGTTTCCCCAGCCGCCCAGAGGGTCATGAGTTCGAGCCCCACATGGGGTAAAAGATCCCTGCATTGCAGGGGGTTGGTCTAAATGACCCTCACGGTCCCTTCTGATTCTGTGAAAGGATATCTAGCATCACTATGGTCCTCTGCAGATAACCGCTTCATTACCCAACAAAGCCTTCTCCAACCTGCCACAACTAAGGCAGCTCATTTGCGCCACGAGGACCCTCAACAAGGGTCAACCACAGATTTATTGTTTATAGATAGGTGGGCTCACAGGCGGAGCAGCAATCTCTAGGAAATACTGTGCAGAGACCATAGTAGGCTTTATAGAGCAACCCAGTGTCATAAACCAATAGGAAGCTACCTGCTAATCTTTAAAAGCTGCAATTTTTACAGAGCAAGCAAATGCTGCCTGTTTGACATTTACAACCGTCTGAATACCAGTTCACCCCTAAAAACAGATCGTACTAGCTTTTGAAAATAAAAAATGGTTCTCAAAAACAGAAGCAGTTTCCAGTAATCAAAACAGGGTGGAGACAACAAGCAACTTACCAACATATACATTACCAAAGAGCGTGTAAATAAACGCTGTCCAACCTGAAATGTAAAAGGGCAAAATACTGTCAGATACATAGAAAGTTTAAACATATGGAGGCCTGTATTAGGCCATGCAAAGTTGTAATTTGAAAGGTATAGGTGTGACTCTATCCATGTGTAAAGGTTCCATTTTTAAAACCATATTTTACTTATTTTCAGATGTAACATGACTAATGAAACAATATTATTACCAACCTCCCACACCTCCCCAAAGTAGAGAGAAATTCACTACAGCAAAATACATTGGACTTTCCAATGTATTCATTAACTGTTCTGTTTAACAATAGGATAAATAAGTAAGTTATTCCATTTTAAGAGGCTTACTGGGAGGCAACTTTTTTAAATATATTTTTTAATTAAATTTTCTATTTTACAATCTCAAATAAACATTTTACAAACTTTAAAATATCCAGTGTCTACCCTTCTTCTCTTCCCATGGTTGATTTTACATAACATACATCCCTACATATTTTACTATAACCATTCAAATCAGTTTTCCACTTTTACATCCATCAAAAATTATTTACTCTTTTGAATTTATCTTAATGCTGTCAGCATTTTTAGCTGTATATTTCAGCTGAATACTTTCCATATATTCAATAAATGTTTTCCAGTCTTCTTTAAATGCATGTTCTTCTTGCTCTCTTATTCTAGGTGTTAAATCTGCAAGTTGTACAGATTCTGTCAACTTAAGTTGCCAATCCTCTTTAGTTGGGGCCTCATTCAATTTCCATTTTTCAGCTAACAAAACACAGGCCGCAGTTGTTGCACACATAAATAACCTTTTCTGACACCTGGGAATTTCAGTATGGGTTATCCCCAACAAAAACGACTCTGGTTGTTTTTTGGAAACTAGTTTTAAACATTTTTTTCAGTTCATTATAAATCATTTCCCAATATGCTTTTAACTTTCTATACTGGGAGGCAATTTAAGACCTGTATGTCACATCTAGCCCACCAAAGCCTCTCCAACAGGCTGCTTAGCCTTTTACTACTGTCCATTTATCCTTCAGCTGCGGTTCTGTAAGAAGGAGACACAAAATGGACCTTTTCTTGGGAAAGACATTTAACTGGTGGGCCCAGTCCATTGTTTGGTGGTTTGCTGCTTCATAGCCCAGTTGTAAATGTTTTTTGCTCAGATGGAAATCCTACTTGGTTTGAAGGGAATTGTTTGCTTTAAAAGTACACAATGATGCAGCCACCAGAACGCCAGCTAGATGAAATCCTTATTTGCTAAATTTGACCACCAGCTCTGCTTCTTCCAAGCTCAATGCCTAGCATTTTGACGTGGATGAAAAAAAATATTGCCATGTAACCTGATTAAAACTCTGTTCTCTTTATCCCAGTTGGCACCTATATTGGGTCTGAATTGATTTTACCTATGCACTGCTGCTTTAAATGGCTTTTTAAAACATATAATTGTTTTAAAATTGTTTTTAGATATGCAACTGTTCTACCAGCTTCATAAATGTTTTATTGTCAATTGCTTTGGGATGCCTCATGGGAAACAATTCATAACATAAATAAAGGGCGCTCATCTTTTCGTTAAAACGTTAGTGCTCAGTCTGCAACAGTTAGTAAATGTGTTCTTTTAAATGCAGATGCACCTCTGAAATAACCACATGGATTTCAGCCACAGCAATTCTACTTTCAAGGTTATATCCTTCTCATTCTCTGGGCACATATCCCAGAACAAGCAGCAAGCCTCATCATTTCGACATGAAAATCCCAACACATTAAGCTCCAATTAAATGACCACAATTTTTCGCCATATATAGACAGAGTTTGGAAGGTAGCCTTAAAAAGTCAAATTTTGCGGCTATATAGTTATGCTTAAGACTTCTTCAGAAGTTAAACAGTGGGCCGATAACTGAATTTGTGACATTTTACAGCAGCCATTCCAAACCTGCCCCCTTTATTTCTCTGCTTCTTGGGGTGAGTGGTGTTACTTATATACCTAAAACCTCCCACACAAGCATCCAGAGGCTCAGGGGAACACCAGGATTTGCAGGAGTACAAGAAACAAAACAAAAACATGTTAACACACAAAGGAGGCAAACTCCCTTCCAAAGGCCAAAACACAACTGCATACGTGTGCATGGCCTGCCTGATTCATCCATGTCTGTTGCCATAAAAAATATGTTGGAACTAGGGCTTGCGTGATAAGTTTCCATTGCCCAGGCTCCTGGCTGTATCTGCTAGGAAGACAATGAGTTTGGGGCAAGGGGAGAAGAAGGAGGAGGAGAAGAAGAAGAGGAGGAGGAGGAGGAGGAGAAGGAGGAGGAGGAGTTTGGATTTGATATCCCTCTCTATCACTACCCTAAGGCGTCTCAAAGCGGCTAACAATCTCCTTTCTCTTCCTCCCCCACAACAAACACTCTGTGAGGTGAGTGAGGCTGGGAGACTTCAGAGAAGTGTGACTGGCCCAAGGTCACCCAGCAGCTGCATGTGGAGGAGCAGGGAATCGAACCTAGTTCACCAGATTATGAGTCCACCGCTCTTAACCACTACACCACACTGGCTCAGAAGGAAGGAAAAAGATTAACAAGATGAGGGGAAGCAGACCCAGCAGATTAGAAGTTGATGGTGAAAAATTATGAAAGCAAAAACTGGGTTAGAAGAAAGTGAACAAACTATGAGCAAGAAGATTACGTAGCTGAGAGCAAGAAGCAGGAGAGAGAAGGGAAAGGAGGAAGGCTGATGAAAAAAACCAAGACATGACTTGAAAGTGAGGCGGAAGGTGAAGAAGCAAATCAGTGAACACAGGATAGGAACAGATGTGGAGAGAGGGGAATTTCATGGTAACTGACACAACAAGAGTATGGGACAGGGAAGGGATGCAAAATGGAGGCACAGCAAGAATGGCAGAGTGGGAGGCCTAGAAAGGTGGAGTTGTCTGCAGCACTAAACCCAATCATTAACCTACATAACGTTTTGTTGCACTTGCCCATCACAGATTCCTAAGGAAGACTGCTTAATTCAGCTAGAAATCTAGCTTGCATTGGAAAACACCAGCTGATCTGATCTGAGATGACCCACTGGAGCCACAGAATACCAAGCTGGCTTGTTTTCACTAATCATAGTTAAGATTAACCACAGTTGACAGTTTCGGCTGATATGCTAAACTGTGGTAAAACTAAAGCAGAAGCAGAAACTTCTGATCTCTCCTTGTGACTGCACTGAAGAAGAGCAAAGGGAAAGCGTGGGAGCTTAACAGGGCAGACTTCTTCTAGCACATTAAGGACTATGTTGTCTCTGAAATACAGAATGACACAACCTTCAGTACATGTTTCCTGGATCTAACAACAATTTGCATCCAGGAAACCATGTCCCATTGCTCTTCTCCATTCCAGCAGGTGTCTGTAATGGACACTATATGGTCTCCTCTAAGACCCAGTACTCCTGCTCACCAACCTTGGCCTGGAATCTTTTAGCCTTAGCTATAGCTCTCTCAGGCTATTGATGGTCCATGATGGTTATGCATTCCCTGGACTCATCTTCTTCCCTTCCATCTTCCCTCAGGGCAACACACATCATCTTAAGCAGGAAGTGGGGGAGGCACTGCTCTCTATAGTTCTCTCAAGCTTCTGCTAATCCCCCGAGGAACTAATGGTTCATTGTTTGCTAATGTTCTGTAGCAAGGGATTGTGATCTCTTTATGCTCATCATATACCTCTTCAAAAGGAGCCAGCTCTATAAATACCTAAGAGAGAAGCCTGTAATTCTCCTTCCCTTCTTAAATCTTCAGCAACCTTTTAGAAGTGTTAAAAATGATTTACTTGAACTCAGGATATAGTTCAAAAGATAGCAAATGAGTATTTATTGATATAGTTATGTGTCAGCTCCTTAACTCTTCAGTGGTTATTAGTATATTGCTTTAAAAGGCCAGAGTTTCCATAAATTTGTTTACATACAAACACAAATGTGCAGAAACAAACATCCGTCTCTCACAGAAATGGCTGAAAAAACTTATGGAGCGAATTTGCAGCTAATTCTTTGCCCATTACCTAAGAGACAAACATGTGTGGCAAATGCCAAGGAATTTTGCAACTCCAGATCCTGAGCTCATTTAACAACAACTATAAAAAAAAATACCTTGGCAATCTTTATTCAAATGAGCCTTACCAAAGTCAGGATAGCATATGTAGCAAGATAAGTGTGTGCATAAGTTTTTTGGATCCAAACTCAGATTCTTTGCAACTGAGGCAGAGCATTTACAATACATAAAAATCTTACTGACTGGCCTCAGTATCTAGCCAGCAGCCATCTGTTTTCTGCAAGAACTGGGGCTGAACTACGTGTTCATGGGATTGGATTGTCTGCCATTCTGTCTTTAAATGAAATGCAGCCATGAGAGGCTACCAATCTGATTAGAGCAATGGAAATGTGCGTTTTTCATTCTCCCCACCTCACCCCAATTTCTCCAATCAGCTGCCCCTAAAGGGTATTGTACTTTTTACCTCACTTGGCAAACCACAGTTTGAGAGTATAATTTAGACTGGGAAAATGGCACAATGGAGAGAAAAGGTTAAAAAAATCTCCCATAATCCAACTGCTCTAATCGAATTGGAATGTACTACAGTGGTACCTCGGGTTAAGTACTTAATTCGTTCTGGAGGTCTGTACTTAACCTGAAACTGCTCTTAACCTGAAGCACTACTTTAGCTAATGGGGCTTTCACTGCTGCTGCGCTGCCGCAGCACGATTTCTGTTCTCATTCTGAAGCAAAGTTCTTAACTGAAGCACTATTTCTTGGTTAGCGGAGTCTGTAACCTGAAGCGTATGTAACCCGAGGTACCACTGTAATGGCTGCATTAATAAAAGCAGATCACAGATTTCCCACATACCAAACACTTCGACCCTAAATCAGTGGAATGCGTATTTTTCCTACAAGAATGGAAGTGAAGCCATTAACTTGCAAAAGAGCTACTGGGCAATGTGAGTAGTCACAGGTCCAGAGCATTTGCCTATTTCACTATCATCCTATTTACTCAGTCCTCCTTTCACGATGCCCAAAACAAAGGGTGTTGCTGTCCTTGTTGCCCTGCCTCCTCGGCTTCTGGGCCCAGCGGCCCTCTACACATTAGAGGAAATGGTCTGAAATGGGGGGCCTACTCTATGTCTGGAGGCTCCCCGCACAATTCAGAAACCAGAAACCACACAGGGAGAGCAGGCTGCTGGCTTCAGACCTCACCGCTGCTGGAAATGTGACAGGGAGGGCGGGGCCAGCAGCTGCATCCCATGGAGGGCATGAGATGGTGACCACGTGATGGAAAAATGACTGAACAGGGCTTATGGCTATTCCTGGAGGGAAGCCACACGCCATACGCACCAGCACAACAGACGTCTGTGTGCACAACAGAGATTCCTCTCCTGTCCTCTTCAGTCCCCGCACCCAACCTCCAAATTGGCTCCAGAGGGTTGGGGATGGTCAAAAGCAGATTTTAGAAGTGCACAGAGGGAGGCAAGAAACCAGAGGCCCTGCTGCACCTGTGAGAATACAGCACTGTAGCTATTAAGTCTTTCAAGCGTGACTATGTACTTACTGGGACGCGGGTGGCGCTGTGGGTTAAACCACAGAGCCTAGGACTTGCCAATCAGAAGGTCGCGGTTTGAATCACCGCAACGGGGTGAGCTCCCGTTGCTCGGTCCCAGCTCCTGCCAACCTAGCAGTTCGAAAGCACATCAAAGTGCAAGTAGATAAATAGGTACCACTCTGGTGGGAAGGTAAATGGCGTTTCCGTGCGCTGCTCCGGTTCGCCATGCTGGCCACATGTCCCGGAAGCTGTACGCCGGCTCCCTCGGCCAATAAAGTGAGATGAGCGCCGCAACCCCAGAGTCGGCCACGACTGGACCCAATGGTCAGGAGTCCCTTTATGTACCTATTCGGCCATACCTCTGACGTGAGTTGGCAATCCATGTGGAAAAAAGGTGCTATGCACAGAACATACCCTCAGATATTTCGCCATGTAAAAAGGCCCAAGCACATAACCAAAAATGGGAATGGAAGTTAAGCCCACGCTAAGAACTCATGCCATCATAAGGTACCATTAACAAGATCCAAGCATCACCATTGAAGCTGCTCCAAATTCCATTTTTGACGATATGAAGGAAATGTTTCCTACCTTTGGGAACAGCCTGGGTGTGTTTCGCTCCTTTGTCTAGCTTGAAATCCAGATACAGCGTGGGAGTGCGGGTATACACCTTAGACTGAAGAGCAACAGGGAAATTTACATCTCAGGAGGAGGAAAATGGGCTGGCAGCATAAAACACATCAGAACAAAGAGGGAGTTCACCAGCAGTGCATTTCAATGGAGGATAAGGCTATCAATTGTAACTTCATGATGACTAAACACTACCTCTAGAACAGTAGCAATCCTATACATGTCTCCTCAGAAATAACTGTCTGCCACTGAGTTAATTTAATGCAAGGGCCTGTAGATTGTGCATATGTATATATATTTTAGGCTGCACTCTTCAAACAATTATAATCTGCCTCAGCACAACTGTTCAAAAGAATATTTGAGAGGCTCTTTTTATGCTAGCCACAAACCCTAAAGAAATTGCATGGAGTCAGAACAACAAACATGGTAACGAAGTAAAAACAAAAAAGATAGATATTTACATTCAAGAACTGGAAAGAAGGCAGAGGGGGGTGGGGGGGAGTGAAAGGCTAATTCAACTCTGAATAAGGAGACCTCCTGCTGGCCTCAGTTCTGAAATTCAAAATTCCCACTCCCACCCCGAATCCAAGGAGGTAGCATAGAAAAGTGAAATGTATGAGCAAGATTCACAGCCTCCCATTCAAGTAGACACCATATTCGGACTGTTGCCTTCAAAAAATATAGTTCTTTCAGCATCAGTGGCTACCTTGCCTGCATTTAACCTAGAACTGGGATTGGGAAACTGTGGCCCTCCAGATGTGACTGAACTTCAACTCCCATCAGACTCAGCCAACAGGGGCAACCATCAGGGCTGATGGGAGCTGGAGTCCAACTACATTGGAATGGCCACAGATTTTCCATTGCTGACCTAGAAGCTGAGAAGTCAAGTACTGTGAAGTCTCAAGGAAATGCTGAAGAATCGTAAAGCAGAGAAAGAGTCTTTATATGGATAAGTAGCACTGATTAAACCATTTTTAGGATGGGTGGGTGCAGTTCTGCACCATACACGATTGTATTTCAGCAGACTTTATCATACCATCTTATTACTCCTATTGGAACAGGTTCAGGTATGAACATTTCTCTTGGTCCATATGACAAATATGGCATTTTCTCCTGACTGTTCTCTTTCTGATAAAGATCTGCAGGATTTAGAGAGCACTTCGTTTAGTTCTCCTGCAGATACGTTTTTAAAGATTTGCTTTGCTGTCAAGCTCGTGGCTTAATGAAGAGAGACTTCTAAACAGAGAAGGGGAAAATAAAGGAATACTCAGTGTGATAGCTCTGAAAAAAAGCAAAAGCCATCCTACGGATTATTAGGAAAGAGACTGAAAATAGAATTGCCAGCATTTTGAATGTGGCCTAAAGTTCAGGTCACTATCTCAAAAAGGACATTGAAGAGCTGGAAAACTAGAACTGGAAGAGAGCAACCAACTTAATTGGGGAATATACAAAAGGAAGTACTTTTTCACCCAAATTATAGAATTGGCTGCCATAAAATGCAATGATAGTCAATAGTTTGCCTAATCCAGTTTTAAACTTGTCAAACTCATGAAAGATAAATAAACTAATGGCTACTAACCCCAACATAACTGCAGAACCAATAAGCAATGCAATTAATTTTAACATTTTTAAATATTATGTGGAAATATTATACTTTTGTGTGTGCAAGTCAGTCCTATGGGGCATGTCTGGAGAAAATGAATTTCCTCTAAACAAATTTAATCGGCAAAGTGAGCACAAAGCTATTTCTTTCTCTGTCTTTGCCAGTGTTTTAGTAATCTAATCCTCCAAACCCACACAGACTCCATGGGGCTCAGCAGGGATATTAGGGATTAATTTAGCAAAGAGAGTAACCTCTCACCCCTGGAGGTGTCCCTTTCGGGTAAGACCTGCATTGCAATCACGGACTAATGCAAAAGGTCTTCAGACATTGTGGTCAGCATTTTTTAAATGAGACACGAGAACTGAGATATATCCCAACACAATGTAAACAAAATCTAGAAATCTCTCTGCTCTACAATCATCTTTACAACTCATAATTTCCATGTAATCCATACTACCATGGTGTGCCTGATACCAACAGCCATTTCTTATATGACAAGAATGTAAGATCTACCCTGCTAGGGCACACTTAAGGTCTTTCTAGCCAGTTCTCCCAGTGGTCAACCTGTTGCCTACAGGAAGCCCACAAGGAAATGAGAGCAAAAGACCTCTCCTGCTTGTTGTCCTCAGCAATTGGATTTCAGAGACAGTCCACCTCCAATTCTGGAGCTAATACAGCTATCTTGACTAGTAGCCACCAATAGCCGTATTCCGCATGAATTTGTCTAATCTCCTTTTAATGTTGTCCAAGCTGGCTGCCATCATTACATCTTGTGCCAGCATAGTTTAGGTATGTGCTGTGTGAAGTCCTTCCTCTTATCTATACCGAATCTCCCAACTAACAACTTTATTGGATGCCCCAATTACAAGGAAGAATATCCTCTCGCAATCCTCTTTGCTACATTTCCCCAATGAATATCCTACATTGCCATCACTCAGATGCCAGGGATTTTGATTATAAGAATTAGTAAAAGCCCTTTATAACTCCATGTGCAGACATGTCCTAAAGGCATCAGATGAAATGTAATGAAACACAAACTGCATTCTCCAACAGTGCTTGCTTCCAATTATTTTACAAGATCCCCGAAGACCTTTCCTGCTTGTTGAACCTGCCCTGTGAACCTATACTAAACAACAGTTCATACAACCCAAATCCATGTTGCCTTCTTGTTAGAAAAAGGAATGGCTATTCTTAAAATAAGGAACAGGAAAACCAGTTCCCCCCAAACATGAAATTTCAAGCAGTGGTGTCTTGTACCGGAGTCAATGTACAAATTGCAATCTTGGGTCAGGAAATGAATCAGAAGTGGAAATGCATCACGTTGAATTTTTAAAAGGGTGCCTTCCGGAAGGCAAAAAGAGGCATTAAATCAAAAATGCCTTTTAAAACAGCACTGCAAAGTACTTATGGAAAGATTTGAAGCCACATGTTGAAAGAATTTATGACTACTTTGGTATGCAAACCCCACTTTGGCTCATCTTGCGTACATTTTTTTCAGGTTATTCGTGGTAATAAGGCACCAGCATTAAAATGGTTCAACAAAGCATCTTCAACACGCAGAAAGAGAATTTACGACCGATCTGAAGGTGGTGGGTTTTTCTGTCTTTTATACCTGCACTAGAAAGGGCAGCAACTTCCCCTTGGTATGGTCACGATTTCATTAGGCCATACAGCTTACATGTGGCATTGATTTGCCTTCATAATAAATAGCACGTTTGCTAATAAAAACAATGGGAGGAATGCTAGAAGGTGATAAAAGACATGCAATTGGAAAAGCTTCAGAAAAGTATGCAATGTGAAGTCATCCCTTGAGTTTGCAAACAACATTTACTGTAACTGCAGGCATTATCTTCATTTTTAAATGCGGGATATATGAATATGGTTAGAACTTGCTGCATAGCAGTAGCTGGGCAATGAGCCATGCTTACTAATATTACTCAGTCTGTATTCACAGACTTATAGAAGGGACCCCAAGGCGCATCTAGTCCAGCCCCCCTACAATGCAAAAATTACAGCTAAAGAATTCCACACAAGTCTAAGTAGGTATTATAATGAAAACGAGTAACTCAAAATATGACCCTGTGATGATTGTAAACATATTTGCTGCTATATTCAGTGTTGACATTTGTGCAAAGGGTGTTTGTGCCGGTGGCAATGCGGTGATGAAGCTTCTGACGTTAACTGGCTGAACTGATGAGACAATGTGAAATGTCTTCCATTGGTGAAGCACTAGAAACTGGAGTAATGAGCAGCAGCTGCCTCAATGGAAGCAGCTTCTAAAATCACTGTTAAAGGTGGAAAGCGAAGTAGAGATTCTTTCATTCCTCCGTCAGAGCTAATGTGTAAAGATAGACCATGATGCCTACCTTATGCCCCCAGTTTATCTGCCATCAGAGTATAGTATTTCTGCCATGCCAAATCCTATCTGTCAACGCTGTGTTGGCAGAGTTTTGGGTATATCCTATCCCAAGCACTTACATCATGCCTGCACAACTGGCTAAGCCACCAAGCCAAACACAGCCCATCATTTATAACTGTGGCTCAGCAATGGCTTGATGAGCCTTTTTTAGCTTATCTGTTTGAGACTATAAAAGACAACTAATAACAACAAACCCCACATGGCTCATGGATTGTGTTCAGTCTGATGGATGCCAAAATTGAGCACAACGAATTAGTTGTTGTGGCAACAATGCTTTCAGTATGGGCTCATTAAACGCATGGAAAATGCTACAAATAGTATTTAACATGCACAAAGTGGATTAAGTATTTCCTTTATGGGTGCTATTTACCCCAGGAACTTACAAATACTGATCTAATACAGTGGCACCTCTGGTTACGAACTTAATTCGTTCTGGAGGTCTGTTCTTAACCTGAAACTGTTCTTAACCTGAGGTTAAGCTAATGAGGCCTCCCACTGCCACCATGCTGCCAGTGTGCAATTTCTGTTCTAATCCTGAGGTAAAGTTCTTAACCCAAGGTACTACTTCCAGGTTAGCGGAGTCTATAACCTGAAGTATTTGTAACCTGAGGTACCACTGTATAGTAAAATGAAGTTTGCTAGAGCGATTGCTTTTTCTAAAGTCCAACTTTAAACATACTCTTTTCTATAGTGTAGAATATTAGTTTCCAGGCAACTCAGGATTAACTGAGCCACAGTCAAGTGCTCACCCAGGGGCTCTCTATTTTAATTGGCTCCTCACCCAATTCACGCAGCTACAGTAGCCGTTCCCAGAATTCATTGCTGCTGGACATGCCCATGAGCATCTAAAGCCAAGTGCTGACATCTTAGGTGAGCGTGCTGAGTCTGCAGAAATTTTCATCCGAGTAGGCATCCGCCACCCCTCTGCATCTGAAACTTTGTACCAAACTTCTGATCAACTGACTCCACCCAGAAGTACGGCATCATCCAGCTGTCAAACTGCCAATGGTAGGTTGCAAATAGGATGCAGGTTGTTTTAGTGCTTTAGGTTTGCAAATAGCCAAAGCTTTCATTTCCTCATGAAACTTTTTCGAGTTCTTCCACCTGGAAGACTTTCAGCAATTGTTTAAGGAATGAAAAATGCAGTGCAGGTAATCAATGTAAAATCAGAGTAATGTGTCTCTCTGGTATAGCGTGTCTACATAAATTATTTTAATGCACCACAGAATGTGTGTATTTTCTTCATCTTGCCAGGTAATATCAGACTGATAAATCGGCTATGCTCTTTCTAGACGTACCAGACTAGGCTTTTGAAAATTGTGGTCCATGAGGAATCTGGCCCGACGGGTACATTTTACACAGCTTCGGCCCCAGAAATAGAGCATCACCTAAGAAGCTGTGCTGTTAACTGTTGGGGACAACCTTGGCCAACCTCTTCAGATATGAGGCTGAATTATTGGGAAATAAAAATTATACAGACTCTGGAGTGGGGGGCTGATTAAAAAAGGATGCCTTGTGGGAGGAGAAACCAGATTATACATTATTATTTTATTTGTACTCTGCCCATCTGACTGGGTTGCCATATACAAACACATAATAAAACATTAAAAAGTTCCCTATACAGGTCTGCCTTCAGGTGTCTTCTAAAGGTTGTATAGTTACAACCTTGGCTTCTGAAGAGATGGCGTTCCGCAGAGTAGACCCTCTGCCTGCTTCCCTGTAACCTCACTTCTCACAGTGGGGGAACTGCCAGTTCCATGACGAAAGGTTTTAAGGATACAGGAAAACATAGGTCTACTGGGCCGGACCATTGACTCTAGGTTGGTGGTTCTCCAGGGTTTCAAGACAGGGGAAGTTAGCAACCCTAACCTGAAGTGCCGGTCATTGAGCAAAGCAGATGGCCCTTCCCCATATTGAATCTCCCACTCTAGCCTTGCTTTGACATTGTTATTCCTAGAATTTTCACCAAATGCCACAACTGAAATGAGAAATAAGGCTGAGCAGCCTCTAAGCTAACAGTGGGCTAGGGAGGAATGCCTGGGCAAGACAGCCCATCTGCTACTCTGCTTCTGCACAGGCAAGGGCTCAGTTAATAAAACAAAGAAGTGGAATGTAGAGGCAGAGCCCAGGGGTCAGGGGTCAGCTCCGAAAGTGTGGGGTGGGCTTAAGTGTTCTGTGTGGGGCCAGCTGGAACTGGCTGAGCAAGCTGTGCGGCTTGTTTTCCCTCTGTAACCTTTCCTGATTGGAAGTGGCTGTTGGTTAACTGCAAGAACAAAGGCGTCCGGCTTCCTTTGCGAGACACATTCCAGTATATCACCAAGGCATGCCTCGACAGTATATAGGATGAGACTCGCTCACTTATTTTATGTGCTTCTAGATGGGCCACAGCAAGGCAGCTTGTTAAAAAGAAGGGGGGGGAACCCAATAAAATGCTTGCTTGAAATACCAAGATTATGACCCTTGAGACTCAACCTCCTCCGACAAGGCCCCAGCTCCTTTTCTCCCTTGCTGTAAGAACAAACCATGGCTTGACTATACAGGCACTGCTTCCAGAAAGTGAGATGCTATTAATAATAATTCATACATCTCACAGCATCTCACTGACAGTAAAAACACTTTCCAGACAGGTAAGCAAAAGGGATGACATCCCATACAATTACATCCTCTTAAAACTAAAGGCTCAGTCATTCAGATCCCTACAAATGGCAGATGTAGCACGACTGGCCTGCTTGTTTTCCACTTGTCTGACCCTGAGGGGTTACATAATTAACTAGCTGAAACATGTAACTTCAGTGAATTGGAATTTTAAGCATATGACAGGTTGAGGGGAAACATGCAGCCAGAAAACATTTGCTAAAGACACTGACGGTGCCTGTAGTCTCCACCCCCATTGTTCTGCCCAGACACTGTGGTCCAGCTCCGAGGGCCTTCTAGTCGTTCCCTCACTGCGAGAAGTGAGGTAACAGGGAACCAGGCAGTGGGCCTTCTCAGTAAAGGTGCCCGCCCTGTGGAACGCCCTCCCATCAGATGTCAAGGAAATAAACAACTACCTGACTTTTAGAAGACATCTAAGGCAGCCCTGTTTAGGGAAGTTTTAAGTGTTTGATGTTTTATTGTGTTTTTAATATTCTGTTGGGAGCCGCCCAGAGTGGCTGGGGAAACCCAGCCAGGTGGGCAGGGTATAAATAATAAATTTATTATTATTATTATCTAGCATAAGTCTTGGATAGCCACCCCCAACCTGGTGCTCTCCTGAGGTCATTGGACTCCAACTCCCATCACCCTAAGCCATACTGGCTAGGACTGATGGGCCTTGTAGTCGAAAATGTCATTTGGTTGGGGAAGGTTGAACAGTACACATCTTTTTGTGGCAGTAGGGCTCCATTGAAGGAGCACCGTGTGGGAACTGCCTTCAAAATCGCAGTGTGGCTTTCTTTCCAGCCAGCGGCTCTGTTCAGGAGGAGGAGGAGGGAGAGCACAGCTTCCTCCATCACTGAGCTGGCTGCAGGCCTTTCATGCAAACAAATCTAAGCGCATAGGTCACAGAGTTTCTTTGCAAGCAGATCCTTTTGTATATAAGGGCTCTTTCCATTCCACTTTTTCCAAGGAAATACAGTTGTGTGGACTCCTTCCCCAATAGCATGTGGACTACGTAAACACAAGGAGTACACAGTAACTTGCCCCGTAATCTTACTGCACCTTATCAGAGAAGGAAAAGTCACTCACAAACACCCTCATTTTGCTCTGCCATGGCTTGACCTCCCCCTCCCCCCTCCTGAAGGAATAGTTAAGACAAGGGACTCGCTTTTTAAAAGGCTGCAGGTTGTGCTAAGCCATAAGATAACTATCAGAACTGTTCACAGTTTTTTTTAAAAAAAGAGGCCTCTTTTCACTAGTTTGTCAGCAAATGTGTTTACCTTTACGCCCAGCGCCTCTCCTGAAATGACGGACACACTCACGCCGTTCTGTGAAGGCTTGGGGACTTCTTCCTTTTTGAGTTCTTGGTATTGGGGTTCAATCATTTTCTCAGAGCTTCGCAGGTTGACCCAAAGCTGCAGGCCGTGGGCTGGCTCCTCAGTGCATGGCATCTCTGCATGGAGAATGCCACGGCCGGCTGTCATCCACTATATGCCAAAAGGTAAAGGAGCAGGTAAGAGAATTGAAATATTTTGCTTTGCAGAAGCTGAAGTGAAGCATAAACTCAGTTCCTAGTCCCGTCCCCCCAAATTGCACACACGATCTAGTGTTGTGCTCAAAGCTGGCAACCCCACCTCGCATTATTTAGCCAAAGCGCAACAAGATGCAAAAATACAGGTCTAATAATTTGTTATGCTATTAGCTAAAAATTATCCACGAGTTTTAAACACTTAGGAAACAAAAAGTTTCATGGCGGATTGTGGTATGATGGGAATTGACCCAGAATGTAAATATCCTAGGGCTTCAATAATCCTATGCACGCTTACCTGGGAGTAAGGCCCCATTGAACTTCATGGGGCGTATGTCTATATCAAGGTTTCCCAAGCTTGGGTCTCTAGCTCTTTTTTTGGACTACAATTCCCGTCATCCCTAGCTAGCAGGACCAGTGGTGAGGGATGGTGGGAATTGTAGTCCAAAAACAGCTGGAGTCAAGTTTGGGAAACCCTGGTCTAAATAGACATGTAGGGTTGCATTAAAGGTCTTTAGAATAATTACAGATAGGTAGCCGTGTTGGTCTGCCATAGTCAAAACAAAAAATATTCCTTCCAGTAGCACCTTAAAGACCAACTAAGTTAGTTCTTGGTATGAGCTTTCGTGTGCATGCACACTTCTTCAGATACCTGAAGAAGTATCTGAAGAAGTATCTGAAGAAGTGTGCATGCACACGAAAGCTCATACCAAGAACTAACTTAGTTGGTCTTTAAGGTGCTACTGGAAGGAATATTTTTTGTTTTGGTCTTTAGAATGTTGTATTAGAATGAATTGGATTTGGAAGCTTTAACATCATCTGTAACAGGAACAGGCTAACCTGTGACACCCCCCCCCAGATGATGCTGAACTCCAATCCTAACCAGACTTCTCCAATGACCAAGGATGATGGGGGGGGGGGGGAGGTTGTCGCAGGCTAACTACCCCTGTCTACAGTATCGGTCTTGACTCTTTTCAGATCTAGGTCCCATCTTCAATCCCAAACTGAAGCCACTTTAATTCTTTTTCTGTTTAGGATGACCAAATGCAAGGGAAGGCAGAGCTCCTATCTGGAGAGGTTTATACAGAAGAGGATGTTTAGGCCGGGTAGGAAAAACCGCATCTCGCAAAACTCCCTCTTCTGCAAACAATTCAAGGCAGGGGAGCTCTCCTCTCCTCCCGGATACCTAAATAGCTCCCCAACCTCATCTCTTTCAAACAAACTTAACGGAGTGGTGGTACCACCACTGTAACCCACCTCAAATTGGGATGCAGGGAATCCTGAAGTCCAATGGTTTG
The DNA here is from genome assembly GCF_964234715.1 of Podarcis melisellensis. Classification (NCBI taxonomy): domain Eukaryota; kingdom Metazoa; phylum Chordata; class Lepidosauria; order Squamata; family Lacertidae; genus Podarcis; species Podarcis melisellensis. The sequence continues at coordinate 39,538,196 of NC_138531.1, forward strand.
CCCCAGGAGGGAGGATCCTGTGACACTCCAGATGTTGTTGTACCACAAACTCCCATCGTCCCTGACCCACTGGCCATGGGGGGCTGCTGGCAATCCGAGTCCCAACAAAATCTGGAGGGGTGGAGAGGTCACAGGCTCCTCAGTGTACAGTGGTACCTCAGGTTAAGTACTTAATTCGTTCCGGAGGTCCGTTCTTAACCTGAAACTGTTCTTAACCTGAAGCAGCACTTTAGCTAATGGGGCCTCCTGCTGCCGCTGCGCAGCCAGAGCACAATTTCTGTTCTCATCCTGAAGCAAAGTTCTTAACCCGAGGTAATATTTCTGGGTTAGCGGAGTCTGTAACCTGCAGCGTATGTAACCTGAAGCGTATGTAACCCAAGGGACCACTGTACTAGGAAGACGACAGAGCGGGGGGGAAATACATTGCAAAACTTCTAGTCTTCAAAACCAATTTCAAAGTGAAAGGGCAAGACAGGGCAACCTCCGTTCTCATCACTTCACCTTACCTGCAAATCTCCTGGATTCAGTCTACCTGCGTGGCCACAGAAGTCTTCATGGGCCATGGAGCCACCTGCCAGTAAGTATGTTACCTGAGAAAGAGAAGATTTAGAGCATCAGGGAAGCCCAAGCTCACAGCAGGTTTTATAGCCTCATCTGACAATCATGAAGGCATTTGTTCCAACAGAGTTTGTAGTCTGAAGCCCAGTGAACTGTAATCTAAATGACATTGTTTCTTTCCAAACATGGAACAAAGCCTTATGAGACTTACAATAACATTTCCAGTAAAAATACAGCTTAAAACATCAAGCAAGCAAGAACAACAATAACAAACCCACAGAGCAAATAAATATTGGGTATAATTCAGCCAGTTAACGTTTTAGAATCTTATTGATTTAAACAGGAGAGTTAGACAGACCGTTCATGTTTTCCCACTGAAATCAATGGCACTACACTGTACTGTATTGATCCCCATGGTATCTCGTGGTACCCCAAAGACAGAGACATTGTTTTTCATTTAAACTAGACATGGTAGAATGATATCTTGCATACTTATTGTACAAACTAAAAGCAACACTGGAAGAGGGGGAGGCATAGATGAGGGAACTGAAAGCCAATAAAATGAATGTACTTTAAGGGACAAATCATATTGCTAGTGAAAGAATGAACTGGGAAAATAGGTGTGATTTTCCCATAAATATTTACATGGACTGTATTCCACATTGGTGAAATCCCAATAAATTCCTGGGTGGTTTTTGTGTTGTTGTTTTTTACTTTTGCGTACCTATAAAGGTATTCCCTATTACCCACTGGATTTGATAATGCATCATTCGCTTAAAAAGCCGGTGATCTTTAAAGAGATTTTCCCTGCAAGTCTCGTTTTTCACTAAGAAATCATTTTGCCCTGCACAAACTCATCCTTGCCTCTACTGCTGCTGAGCAGTGCCGCCTGCTGGCGGGATGTAAGAAATGTTCCACAATCTGTCACAGCAAAAGCATTAAGAAGAGTCTGGCATGACCTTAAAGATGAGCAAGTCTTTTTGTAGCATAGCCTTTTTCAGACTCCGGATCACACAGTCAGGCCACAGTAGAACTGCTAAGTCTTTAAGGTACTGTAAGAGGGTTGGTGGGTTTTTTTGGTAATTCTAGAATTTTTACAGATATTTGAAAGATTTATACACTGCTATTCAGGGGAAACCTCACTAAGCGCTGTACATAATAACGTTCGCAACAGGAAGCATCCATTAAAACTGTAGAATAAGACAGCAAAGACACGGGCTGTGTACACACCATGTACTTAAAGCACAAGAATCCTGGCAAATGTTTGCGAAGGGTTCTGGGAATAGTAGTTCTGTGAAGGGTAAACTACAGTTCCCAGGAGTCTTACGGGGGAGCCATGTGCTTGAAATGTAGGACGGTAAATGTATTTTACCGATTTTCCACTGTAATTAAAAAGAAAGAAAGACCGTAAACAGGAATACAGTCTGCCATAATTGCATGTGCATTTGTGGGAGAGGCCACTCAACAGAAAAGGCATAAAAGGGTGCAGCGTTTCTATGAAATTGCTTGCCAGACGAAGCTTTCATGTGTTTAGCTAGCCTTTCCTCTAATGTGACCTTTTGTCTCCATAGGGAGATAATCAGACTTTTCCGGTTTGGGGCTATGAGTTGCCGTGCCACTAATAAAAGAAAGAGAATTACTTCATTGTAAAGATGATATCTCTGTTCGTTCATAGCAAGGTGCTTCTTGAATAGCCCGGGCTTTCTGAGAGGGCAATGTAGGCCACTTCAACTGGAATATAGGAATGAGAGACATTGGGCAGCCTCTGTAGGCTCTTCTGTTTTCTCTCTTCTCCCCGCAGGGGAAGAGATCTCACAGAACCAGCCAAACAACCAACTCTTTAATGAGTCTCATGTGAGACCTGTCATGGGTTGAGGCCCAAGTCGGCTGGCCTCAGGAACATAGCAAGCTGCCTTCTACAGAATCAGATCGCTGGTCAGCTAGCTTAGTATTGTCTACACTGAGTGACAACAGCCCTCCAGCGTTTCAGACAGGGATTCTCTCTCCCAGCCTTACCTGAAGATGTCATTGGGGACTCAACCTGCTACCTTCAGCATGCAAACCACGGGCTCTATCCCTTGAGCTGTGGCCCATTCCCAAACTATGTACTATAGCAATGGTAAAAACCGGCAGACATAGGCATGCACGCCGTAACAACTTACAGTCTCAAAACCTCGGTGAGGGTGATCAGGAAATCCAGCCGGTTTTCCTCCTTTGAACTCGTCAAGCAGCAGAAACGGATCCAGATTTTTCAACTGAAAATTAAAACAGCAAGAATTTTACAAAGTTGTGGTTTTTTTTAAGTGACTTGCTTGAGAGAGACCATGTACAACTGAACTTGTGTGGTCCTGTTCTCCAAGTCACACCCACTTGATGAGAATGAAAGTGCTTTTTAGGAAAGTTGTCAAGGCTTTTGGGGCAAGCCTCTCACCCCGACTCAGTGCCAACTCTTGTTCTGACATGCCCCCGTGTTTAATCCATGCTAGTATTTTATTGTTATTGGTGTCGTTTTAGTGATAATTTATTTTATTCAGATCACAAGCTGCTCTGTAAAAAATGGGTGATAAATCTGTTGGGTGAGTTCAATGCTAAATCCTATGCAGCTGTGGAACACAAAGATGTTGGACACAGTGGGTTTACATTGTCATAAAATGCATAATAATAATGATGATGATAATGATAGGCAGAGTTTGTGGTATGGCACAAGGGTCTTAGGTTGCAATCATAACCCTACCTGAATTCAACAAGATTTATTTCTAAGTTAACATGAAAGTTTATGTCAGTATACTATGCTTGCTCAAGTCACTCCTGCCCCAATTAAGTGACATTAAGTTACTGAAGTCAATGGAGAATGCCAAATGATTGCACCCATTCCTTCTATAGCCCCACCCATGGGAGTTCACCTGCAGGCACTCAAGGCACTCCACTGATGTTCACAGACTTAGCCAGGGAACACCTAACTCCTCTATCAAGGCACATAGCATGGGGTTACCTTATTTTACCTACAGCCCCCAGGTAAGCATCTCAGGAGAAAGATGCTTTGCTCAAACTGTCTGCAGCAGCTCCAGGTAAAGGGTCTGAAGTTGCAGGGTGAGAAGATCCTCTGCCTCAAAACCAAGCTACAAACTTGGAGGAAAGTCAAGTGTGTTGTAGTGGTTAATGTGTTGATCTAGGCCCTGGGAGGACAGGGTTCAAATCTCCCACAGCCATGGAAGCTCACTGGGTTTATCTGGGGCCAGTCAGACACTCTCAACCTAGCCTAACTCGCAGGGTTGTTCTGTTCAGAATTCAATTCGAGTTAACTGGTAAAGAATTTGGGAACTACCGACATAATTGCCAGAAGGGGAGAGTACCCATGCTGTTAAAGGTAAAGCTAAAGGACCCCTGATAGTTAAGTCCAGTCACAGACTACTCTGGGGTTGCGGTGCTCATCTCGCTTTACAGGCCAAGGGAGCCAGCGTTGTCCGCAGACAGTTTTTCCAGGTCATGTGGTCAGCATGACTAAGCCGCTTCTGGCGCAAAAGAACACCAAAACCAGAGCAGCACATGGAAAGGTCATTTACCTTCCTGCCGGAGAAGTACCTATTTATCTACTTGCACTTTGGGCGTGCTTTCAAACTGCTAGGTTGGCAGAAGCTGGGACCAAGCAACGGGAGCTCACCCCGTCATGGGGATTCGAACCGCCAACCTTCTGATCGGCAAGCCCTAGGCTCTGTGGTTTAACCCACAGCGCCATCACACCTAATGTCTTTCAAGTTATCAGTGGACCCTGGAGATGACAGTATAGAGAAAAGAATCTGCTTTACACAGGGAGGCCAATCCTTTTTTGGGCTTGAGGTGCCACACACTTGCATGAGCATGCCGATCACCTGAGGCAGAGGCTATGGCTCTCCTCTGCTCATTATTGATACGATGACAAGGAGGGTGTGGTCTTCGTATGAACCAGGTTGCTAGGTGGAGAGGTTTAAATCTCCTTTTTTAAAAAATACACTTTTTTGCTGCCACTGTGAAACCTGGTAGGATTTGAGGGAGGTGGGGATAAAAATAAGCTGGGGGGGGGGGGCTTCATCAGGTCCCGGACTTAGCCACCCCTGTGTTACGCTCCCCATCAAACACCCTAACATACATACACCAATAGCAAGGTACTTAAAGAACCCAAGGTACAAATTTGTGCCTACAAGTTTACTATTATCTATTGGACTTGTATCCCACCTTTCTTCTACAAGGAGCTCAAGGTGGCGTATACATGGTTCATCTGCCCCTCCTCATTCAATCCCCACAACAACCTTGTGAGGTAGGTTAGGCTGAGAGGCTGTGATTGGCCCAAGGTCACCCGATGAGCTTCATGGCCAAATGGGCATTTGAACCCTCTAAGGCTGTGGTTCCCAGCATGGGGCACACGACCCACAGTGGGCCAATCTGATTTTTAAAGGGGGCAATTCAAGAATGAGTTATTAACAGTTAATGGACTTTTAGGCTTCCTCCACATTTTTGAATAATAAGAATTATATGTCACAGGGAGGGGGCATCAGGATTTTAGAGATGCTTAGGTGGGGCATGGCCAAAAAAAGGTTGGGTACCACTGCTCTAAGGTAAGTTTTTAAATAGAGAGAAAGTGCAAAATAGGAATGGAAAGGGATAGGCAATGAGGGAAAGGGGTGACACAAAATATCTGGAGCTCAGTTACCCTTAGCCACCCCTTAACACCACAAAGGCGTGACAATTTTGGATGACCAAGAGCTGGCTAGGTTGATGGGAGTTTTAGTCCGAAATGACTGGTGGGCACCAAGTTGGCCAAGGCTGCATTCGGGCATCATGTGAAACAGAAACAACCAGCGCCTTACCTCAGGCCTCCCAATGCTTCTGCGAACCCGAGCGCCAACTCCTTCCGCCTGTTCCCTGCTCAGCACCGTTTTGACAACTTTCCTTGCAGCCATCCTTGGGGAAACAGCACCAAGTCCTAAAAAGAAACCTCACACCACCTGCCCAAAAGAAGACGTGCATCTTAAATAGCGTTCAGCCACAATCTCTCTGTCTGAGCCTGAAGGCATCAGAGTCAGGCAAACGGGCGACACGCTCCCTTTAGCAAATGGATTTTCTTTTCAACTAGTCAATAGTTTTAAGCTGGCAATCCTATGCACACTTTACCTAAGTTCCTACGGAACTCACCGGGACTTACCCCTGAGGAGCAAATGCCTAGAATCGCACAGTTTCTTTGCTCCCCTTCGCAAATATGCCCATCAGAAGTTTGCTTTGCTTTCTTAATTCCCTCCCTCCCACAAATAAAGTGACCTTTATCATGGTCCCGCAGCTGTTCCCTTTCTTCTTCTCCACTATCGGTTCCCTACCTTCTCCCCGATCTGAGATGGACAAACCCGGCAGAAAACGCTGCTTGCTGAAGTGCTGGGGAAAACAGCAAGCTCGGTGTGACTCAGCAGATCACTAGACTTTCTTTTTTACAAAAACATAATGTGTAAAGCAAACAAACGGGAGGGCCGGATAGTGCAACTACAATAGCGCTAAGGGCGTGGGCGAGTTGCATAAAGCTGCGAGTCGAAGCAGACTCTGTGTTCCAACGGGGCTTACTCCCGGGTAAGCGGTGCATCGGATCCCGGCTGCTCTGATGGGACTAAGTGACATTTACTCCCGAAGAACGAGAGAGGCGTTTGGGATTCCGCTCCAAAGGCGGCGCTCGAGTCCACCTGCCACCGCGATCATTATAAAGCGCAAATATTATTATGCAAAGACGGGATCGCCGTTTCCAAAGGATAGGAACGCCCGGAAAAAGTGCGCCCGCCCATTTCTAAAATTGGCTGTGCCCTGCCCCTTTTTGTCCAAACGAGCAGGGCAGCCACCCTATCGGCTTTTAAGAGGCGGGACCTCCGAGAGCCCTTTTGTAAACAAGGGAAGGCGAGGAGGCGTGTTTGTGATTCCCTCCGTTGCCCGGGAAGCATTTCCGGTCTGGAAATTAATCCCCCCTTCTCCCAGCACACAGCTGGGTTGCATAAAGGAGACATGCACCAGAAGAAGGGATCTGGCAGGATCAGATCCAGTCGCACGCAGCACAAACGCAGTCCCAAAGCATAGGTGTAGGGTGGGCAGCAGCGCAGTGGTCACGCATTTGTTTTGCGTGCAGACGGTCCCAGGTGCGACCCCTGACTTCTCCAGCAAGGGCAGGGAAAATTTTTGGCGGAGAGCCTTGAGGTGGGGGCCACCAGGATTTTCCTGGCCCCGGACACAGAGGCACACGTTCGCATGTACACTTTGCCCTCTGGAAATTAGAGCTCTCTTTGGGATGCAGGACCCCAAAGCAAAATGGTGGGCTGAAAAGCCATTAGTAAGATTACTGGTAGATAGAATATTGACAGGCGAAGCTTTTGCTGCAATTGCGTTTTCCAACTAGGTGAGGCTAACCCTGTTTCATGGCTACCTTCCACACAGTTGTTAAAGACACAAGAGTCCTGCACTCCCAATGGTGTCAGCCGTAATCCATGTAGATGACTCAGAGTAGAAACAACATAGTTGGGGAATATTTTTAGAATATATACACGTACGTATGTATAGATGAACATCCGTAACTGTAAATGAATTACATTCACGGGCAAAATCAGGTGATAAGAAACAAAAGCCCAAAGCTAGGAAAGGAAGTATCTTCCCTGCCCTCGGTGGTTCGGCTGCTGTGTTCCATTCCTGATATTTTGCACCAAAAGGCAGACAAACCAGTTTTATTATCTCAATAAACAACAGTTGATTGTTGTTGGGTCAGTCAATAAACCAGCCTAATCCACCTTGCTGCCATAAACCATAGTTTTTACTATTATTAAAGCTTTTCAGATTTATACATTTCACTAATTTTACAATCATTTTAACATTTCAAACTTGACTTCCCCCTTTTTCTGCGTTTCCTTAAAATTTATTTTTAATATCTCCTGCATGTCCAAATTAACTTAATTTGGCTCATTTATTCATCTACTTTAAATACGTACTGTTATGAAACTGCAGGTTAGTACAATAATCCTGATAATGTTCTTATCTGTTTACAATTTTTTCCATAAATATTCAACAAACCATTTCCATTCTTTTATAATAAAAAAGTTTGTTATCTGGATTTCTTATTCTTCCGGTAACTGCCATTGACCATAGTGGTGCATCTTTGTACTACAGTGGTACCTCGGGTTAAGTACTTAATTCATTCTGGAGGTCCATACTTAACCTGAAACTGTTCTTAACCTGAAGCACCACTTTAGCTCATGGGGCCTCCTGCTGCCGCTGGAGCACGATTTCTGTTCTCATCCTGAAGCAAAGTTCTTAACCTGAAGTACTATTTCTGGGTTAGCGGAGTGTGTAACCTGAAGCGTATGTAACCTGAAGCGTATGTAACCCGAGGTACCACTGTATCAAGGATCAGGCCAGGGTGGGGGACAACAGGCAGCCAGGTAGGCCTACACTTGACATGAGCCTTGCAGGGTGGGACAGGGTTTCCCGCATTTTTTGTTTGAGTTTATAACTTTATTCTAACAAGACTTCTGCCCTAGGCCTCAGATAAGCTATGCATGGGCCTGTCAAGGACTATGCCTTTTTGGGTGGGTGTGTCCCCACCCCCTAAACCTGGTCTGCAAATTAGTACAGCTCCAATCTGAATCTGGTTTGATTACTGCAAGCCTACACCCACTACACCCATTTGGGAGTAAGCTCCATTAAACACAAATATTTGCTTCTGAATAGGTATGTATGCCACAACACTGTAAGTTAACAATACAGTGACTTCACCTCTGCAAACTTTTCACATTTTACATTTGCCATGGGGTGAGATTGACCGTATTTTTCGCCCTATAGGACGCACCGTCCCATAAGGCGCACCCAGTTTTTTGGGGGGAAATAAAGGGGGGGAATTATTTCCCCCCCAGGCGCGGGGCTGGGGCGGGGGAAGCCCGAGCTTCCCCCAGTCCCCAGAACAGGCAACTCTCCGCAAGCCGTGGGAGCCCGGTGCTGCGCGAAGTCTGGGCGCGCTTAGCTCAGCGCACCCAGGCTTCAGCATGCAGGCAACTCTCCGCAAGCCATGGGAGCCCGGCGCGGGCTCCCACGGCTTGCGGAGATCTGTGCGAAGCCTGGAGAGCGAGAGGGGTTGGTGCTCTCCAGGCTTCAGCGAAATCCTGCATTTGCCCCATAGGACGCACACACATTTCCCCTTCATTTTTGGAGGAGGGAAAGTGCGTCCTATGGGGCGAAAAATACGGTATTTATTTTTAACATACCACATACTTACTGTGTAGTAGTATTTGTGCAAAATTACTTTTGTTAAAAGAAAAACTGTTCCCTGAGCGCCCCCGGAACAGTTTTTCCTTATAACAGTTCTGAAGCGGTATCTGATTTCAAAATAACCCAACAGAGGAAAGCTGCATCCTGGTTGCTTGGAGAAAAGGAAGTGCAACAGGGTACAAGAGGAAATGAGGTCTTTACAACTATGGAAACTCCAGAACTACAAAATGAGACAGAAGCTGGAAGGAGCTAATTTGTGAATTCAGTGCTGCTCATGAGTGGAATTTTTTCCAGCGTCCACATGGTACATTCTTAATCAAAATGCCACCTCGTTTTCCCCGCTCCTTCCAATTTAAACCAAATTTACCATTCCTACTAAGTGTGGGGTTCTCCTCCCCCATTTATTTATCAGGTTTTCTAGGAAGCCTGGATCAAACTGGATTAAGGGGGGAAATATGGGGTGCCATTTTGATGAGGATGATGTTGTGTGGATGCAACACAAACATGCATGCCTGAGCAGCACCACATCCACAATAAACAGCTGTGTGGAAGTGCCCTAGAAGAGAGATAGCAGAGAAGTTGGAAGAAACAAAATAAATATCACTGAGTGTGATTTTTTAAAAAAATAATTCTCATAATTAATATTTCTACCTAGGAAATAGTTCAACCTTCCTTAAAAGCACTACGCATGTGAAAATCAAAATGGGGAGAGCGTTGTCTGGTGCAGCAGTCCTAACTTCAGTTATCCAGATTTCTTGGGAGGGGGGGGGGGAACTATCACATTTGCACAGATAGGGCATTCATTCCCACAGTGGCAGACAAGCAATAAAAACTCCAGTTGTGTCGCTTTGTGAAATCGTACCCTAAACAATTCATTGGAAAATATTTCTCTTAGTACAAAAAATGGACAAACTAACAAGAGACAGGTGTGTTATAACTGGGAAAGGGGATGTTGGACAATATGAGTTGTATGCAAATAACATCTGAAAGACATTCCTATATTTGGTAAATATGTAAAAGAAGCAATAAGAAGGATACTTCCTCTTGAATCCATCATGAGAAGAGGAATATTGTCTCCATAGGAAGTTCCTTGTTGAGGTAAGCCTCATTTTTTCTTATTTTATTTTATTAGTATTAGTATTTTGTACGCCTTATAGCAACACATAATGAATTCTACTGCCTTTTAGTATTCCTGTACGCATATAACCTTTTTAAAATAAGTTCAAGTTATGTTTTTGACATTTCCAGTGATATTTGGGATTAAGCCTGGGAGCGTTCATTACGTCTGTACAATCTAGGAAATATACCGATGTTTCCTTTTGTTGCTCACTTTAATTTGTTGGGTTTTTTGCTTCAGAATTGCCATCTTGCACATAATTTTGCTTGGGTTATATTTATAAATGCATATTTGAAAGTCAAGATCCACTGGAATAAATGGGACTATTTACAAGCATTATATTTTAGTCAAAGGAACTAATGTTTCTATGTTGCTGTTTATTTTGAGAGTAGGTAAATAATATGTAACAAGGGCTATGTTCTAGACTCAGATTTGACATTGAATTATTTTAATTGCAAATTTGATTCAGTTTTGCAGTTGGTTAATTGGTGCTCTCTCTAATTTCCTGCTCTTTTAGTGACCGTAAAATGGAAACCATGGAGAACAGAATCATTCTAGAAGAGTTGCTGATGAAGAAGTCTCAGCAAAAGAAAAAAATATCTCCAAATAATTACAAAGAACGACTCTTTGTTCTTACGAAAACAAGCCTTTCCTACTATGAATATGACAAAGAGGTGAGAAATAGATTTCTTAGAATGCAGTGTAAGTGGGTAAGAGATTCTTGGGTATTCAACCTCTGGCTAACGCCTTTTCACGTTATGTATTCCTTCTTATGGGTGTTGGAAACTTTCTCCCTACTTCCTTTTATGTTCTTAGAAAAAAGGAACCAGAAAAGGATCAATTGACATTAAGAAAATTCGATGTGCGGAGGAAGTGAATCTAGACGAACCAGCCCCGCCAGAGAGGCAGTATCCCTTCCAGGTAAAACTGTATACAATAAAATATTTTCGGTAGCAAATTCATATTTTGCTGGATGGTGCCTATAGTTTGAATGCCCCTCCAAAAAGAGAAAGCCCTGCCTCAGCATGTTGATGAATATATACTGGTGGCCCAAGACGTTTCAGCCAAAAGACCTCCTTCAGTGGCTTGGTATACTTGTTCAGTCAGATATCTTGAAAAAAAGCCTCCTCCAATAACTTAAATGCAGCAATGCTGAAAGGAAGCCTTTACCAGATGTTTCGGCAAGTTTGTTGTTATGAGTTTAGGGTGGGTAGACTGTATGCCTGAGCCCCCTTTAATTCCTGGATCCAGCACGGATTCAAATCCTGGAATAGGCAGGCTAGCTTCCTAGTGAGGTAATGGTCCTCTAAAGTATGGGCCAATGAGGTAACAAAAGAAGTGGCTCTGTGCCGGATAACAAATAGGTGGGCCATCCTCCTTCAACTCACTGGTAGGCAAAGGCCAGTGCTGGGAGTTGGAAAAGAGAGAGCTAGAAAGGAGAAGGGGCAGGCAGCAGGCTGGGCTTTTGGGAGAGACAGTCATGCCTGATTCCTGTTTGAATTCAAGGAAGAAGAAATACCTTTTTGGGGTGTTAATGCCGTTAGCCCTTCCATCGTAGGCTCAGGTTGTATATATGTATAAATAAACCATACATCCTAAAAACACCACAGTCTCCGTTTCCCCTCAGTCCCGGGAAACTGAACCGAGGGCAAGCACCTGGAACCTTGCACTGCGTGGAAATTGGGATGGCATGCAACAATATAAAGCCATCTTTTTGGAGATTTGCTTGGTGGATGCTTCCTGGTGTGTTTTACGGTTTGAATGCCACCAAATGACTTGTGATTCGGAGGAAATGACCAAAAAGTTAACATCATCTAGGAGATGAATTATTTGGTTTCCACAGAACATCTGTATTTGGAACACCCTTTCTAGGGCAGTGGCCTGTCTTGTTCCTACCCAAATAATACTTTGCTGCAAAGTATGCTTTGAAATATCATTTGAGGCATAGGGAGCTGTTTTAAACTCATTTCTGCTGTTATTATGATAAATGCTGGGTGCAACGCTGCTTTTTGATGACATGTTTTTGTTTTATTTGAAGGTATATTCAAGGTAGATGAATTAATTCAAGCTGTGCATACAACAGATTTGAATGTGTATATTTGGGAAATCAGTCTGAGCTGGGTTTAGATCTGAATCCAGAATCAGTATCAGCATAAAAATTAAAAATAAAATGATAAGACGCAATAGAATTTTTATGCTGATACTGATTCTGGATTCAGATCTAAACCCAGCTCAGACTGATTTCCCAAATATACACATTCAAATCTGTTGTATGCACAGCTTGAATTAATTCATCTACCTCCCACGCCATGCACTGTAATTTATAACTCTCTGCACATGGCAGAGTCTGAAATTATACTGGTTTCACCCATATCACGCATGAAATACACCAGCATCTGGCAGGCCAGCAGTGCATTGTTTATTTTAGTGCTCAGTAACTACAAAACTGTTTCCTCCTATGCATAGATTGTGTACAAAGGTGGCCTCCTGTATGTTTTCTCTGCAAATGAAGAGAGCCGGAGCCGATGGCTGGAAGCTTTGCATAAAGGTAACAAGCTGTTTCATCAGACTCTGAGGACTCTTTAACGTTTAACAGCTAACCTGAAAGGATTTCCATTCCAAATACAGTCGTGCCTCAGGTTAAGAACTTAATTCATTCTGGAGGTCCGTTCTTAACCTGAAACTGTTCTTGATCTGAAGCACCGCTTTAGCTAATGGGGCCTCCTGCCGCCGCCGTGTGATTTCTGTTCGCATCCTGAAACAAAGTTCTTAACCCAAGCTACTATTTCAGGGCTAGCAGAGTCTGTAACCTGAAGCGTCCGTAACCTGAAGCGTCCGTAACCTGAAGCGTCTGTAACCCGAGGTACCACTGTAGCATAATGAAACTTGGTTGATTTAAGGAAATTGATAGTGCCTTTGTGAGAAAGCTCTTTACAGAACAGCTTGAAGAAGAAAACACGATGGGAGGCTTTCAGAGTTCAGTCAACCAATTGAACTTTTTTTTTTTTAGCAGATTAGCCGCTTTGAAATTGAAAACTATTTTTTGTAACAATCTAGATGGCATATGTGTTTTATGGTGGCTGGCTAGTCTTTAGTAGGGCCGTAGCTAGTAGATGGTGAGGTGGGACCCTGCTAGGGGCGCAGGCGAGGGGGGCCCCTGCAAAATCAGCTGCCAAGACCCTCCACCAGGCGCCCTGTCCAGCCTGCCTACTCTAGAGTCACTTGTCTCTCTCTCTCTCTCCTCTCGCACACCCTCCTTCAAGGGTGTCAAGTTGAATAAAATGTATGGGGGGGCAGGTAAGTACCACCCTGTATAATCGAGATAGAGTGCATGCTTGCTAATTGAATGGCAATGCCCATTAATGGGGGGGGGTGCGGCCTCCTCAAATATTATAGGATGAGGCGAAGGAACCCCAAGGAGCTGGCTCCCATGCCCTCCTCCCTATTAAAGTGGGTTGCTCCTCACTTTATGCAACTTCACTTATGCACGCAGGGGCCCGGAAAGTAACCTGCACATAAGTGGGGAGATGCCTATATACCATCATCTAGGTCAGCCTTCCCCATCTTGGTGACCTCTATCTGTTTCAGCATCCTTCAATCAGAATTCATTACAAAAAAAGAATTCATTACAAGGTGAAGTATGTGAGGAATTGAATGGGTGCAAGGGGCATGGTTGGAGGAGAGGCAGAAAGAAGGGCCAATTTGTCTGTGGCTAGGGGCACAATCTAAGGGACGCGGGTGGCGCTGTGGGTTAAACCACAGAGCCTAGGACTTGCCGATCAGAAGGTCGGCGGTTCGAATCCCCGCGACGGGGTGAGCTCCTGTTGTTTGGTCCCTGCTCCTGCCAATCTAGCAGTTCGAAAGCACGTCAAAGTGCAAGCAGATAAATAGGTACTGCTCTGTCGGGAAGGTAAATGGCGTTTCCGTACACTGCTCTGGTTCGCCAGAAGCGGCTTAGTCATGCTGGCCACATGACCCGGAAACTGTACGCTGGCTCCCTCGGCCAATAAAGCGAGATGAGTGCTGCAACCCCAGAGTCGGTCAAGACTGGACCTAATGGTCAGGGGTCCCTTCACCCTTTACCTTTAGGGGCACAATCTGGATGGCTCTGCCAGGGGCGCAAGATCACCTAGCTACGGCTCTGGTTTTTAGCACACATAGTGTTTATGCCTGCACCCAAGTTCAATGTCAGTGCTTCTTTGACATTTTGAGGGCTGATGGACACACACACAGCTCCCCTGTTCATTCCAGTAGAAGCAGAAAGTTTCATAAGGAAGGGCCAGAGCATCTGCTTTGCATTCGGACAGCCCCAGGATTTTCTGGTAGGGCTGGGGGTATCCCCTGCCTAAGCCCTTGCAGAGCTACTTTGAGTGTAGGTAGCACTAAGCCCGATGGATCAATGTTCTGACTTGGTATTTATTCATGTAATTTATACCCTGCTCTTCCTCCCAAAGGAGCCCAGGGCACCAAACAACGAATGACGAAACGTCTTTACAAACACCTTTGAAACAATTCAAATACAGATGCAGGCTGGGAAAGATCTCAATTTAAAAGGCTTGTTGCAAGGCACACACATGCACACACACACACACACACACACACACACACACGTGTAAATAAGGCATTTCCCATGTGTGCAAAACTGCCCCCTTCATGAAAGAGATTGAGGAATTCCAGCTCAGGTTGAAGTTCAGTGTGAGCAATAAAAAAAAAGAAGTCTGATTTTATCCGTTGATTTTACCTTTGTGTTAGTGTCTTATTTTATGTTTATGCTGTACATTACCTTGAAATTTAAGGTGATGTAAAGTGGCATATAAATGCTTTAAAGTAACAGAGGACTAGGGAGCTCTGAACCAGAGGCTAAAGCTACAATCCTGTATCTGCTGACCTGGGAATAAGTCCCATTGAAGCTTCCTTTTGAGTAGAACGTATATAGAAGTGCAATGTCAACCATTTCTAAACTTTTAGTACAGTTAACACTGCACTGATACACTCAGTTAAGGCTGGTCCACAATATTGTGCAGCCTGAGCCGAAAACCAAAATAGAGTCCCTCCTGTTCCATGAGCAAAAGTTGACCGGACCCCTGGCTGAATCTTACTTCGAGACTTGCAGCAGGACAACATCTTCCACTCTTTCTGAGTGTAGCAACCTAGGAGGTGCAGGCTAGGCCCTGGGGCAACCACAGCCCTATCCACTATGACCTCGCCACTGGTTTCCATCCCTGAACATTTGCTTGCTGAGGCTGTTGCCTCATCTGCCTAATGGCAGGGCCAGCACTGACCTCAGTCCATATTCTCAGCATTCGCACCTTGTTCCGTGTGAATTGGCCCTACATCTGAACTACTAGTCTAAATGAGGTTATTGTTTTATAGCAGAAAACATTTTCAGTCTCTTCCTCTCTCTCCCCTGCCACCCCCCACCTCCTCTGTTTTCTATGCTTTCCAGAGATTCTGGGCAATACAGATTTACTAAATAAGTACCACAGCAGATTCTATTCCAACGGGAAGTTCCTGTGCTGCAATCAAACCTGCAAAGCGGCTCCTGGATGCATAATCTGGGGAAAGTGTAATGTGTTGTTTCATCTCTTTCTATCATTCATACAATGGAAATTTGAGGCTTTTTGTGCCCTTTCCAATATTATTTATTTTATTTTTATTTTCTTAGGCATTTGCATTTCTTTCTTTCTTTTTACAAACTGCCCTTTCATATAAAATATCACAAGGCAGTAGACAGACCAAAACCACACTTTTGCAATAAAAGCAACAAAGATGTCAGTAACAGTAAGCCCATGTGAAGAGTGAGTGACTGTTAAAGCACTCTGGGAATTGTAGTTCTTGGAGTGGAATAGAGGTTTCCTTAACAGCCCTCAGCATCCTTAGTGAACCACAGCTCCCAGAATTCTTTGAGGGGAACCACCATAACTGTTTAAAGTGTTGTCCTACTGATGTGAGTAATTATTATGGGTGACATTCAACTCAGTTTAGCCCACTGAAATTGTTATGATCTATTATTTATTCAATTTATATACCGCCCTTTATCCAAAGATCCCAGGACTGTGTACAACATTAAAAACATAATTGACATAACACAATAATAAGAAACAATAAAACAGTCACAGAAAAAAAATCATAACAGTCCCAATGGTACCAGGGAGCCATCACAGGAAAGGTCCTTTCTTGTGTTGCCACTCTCCAAACCGCTCAGGGAGAGGGGACACAGAGAAGGGCCTTCTTGGTAGTGGCACCCGCCCTGTGGAACGCCCTCCCATCAGATGTCAAGGAAATAAACAATTACCTGACTTTTAGAAGACATCTGAAGGCAGCCCTGTTTAGGGAGGTTTTTAATGTTTGATGTTTTACTGTGGTTTTAATTCTGTTGGGAGCCTCACAGAATGGCTGAGGAAACCCAGCCAGAAGGGTGGAGTATAAGTAAATTATTATTATTATTATTAGATGACAAGTGCAGGGTCTAGGTCAGTTTGTATGGGGAGAGGTGGTCCTTAAGGTACTGCGGTCCTGAGCCTTTTCGTATGACTAAGTTAGCGCCATTAATTTCAGTAAGTCTGCTCTGAGTATAACTTGGTTAAATACTGTACTGCCCTCTGTATCTGGGGCGTATAATTTCAGATTGCAGGTGGGGGTTTACATGATTGGATGCTCCTGCTCCATTCATTCATTCATTCAATCTCTCAGTCAATCAAATCCGTCCATATAGAAAACTGGCATATTGGAGGAGAGTGTTCCAGCCTAGCTTTTCCCCTACCACAGGCACCCCCAAACTTGGCCCTCCAGCTGTTTTGGGACTACAACTCCCATCATCCCTAGCTAACAGGACCAGTGGTCAGGGATGATGGGAACTGTAGTCCCAAAACAGCTGGAGGGCCACGTTTGGGGGTGCCTGCCCTACCACATGGGCTTATCTGAAGAAGAGCAACCCGCTTGCAGATGGAAGTAGTACTGCTCAGACTGAGCCTTTCCCAACAGTGAGGGGGGAACCACAGCAAATTTGCTGGGAAAGAAATAAGCAATGCCCTGTTGTTTTTGCAAAGCTGCAAATGTCAGTGAGCTGAAGTATTTCCAAAACAAACTATCTACATGCAAATATTGCTCTCCGTCCGAGTTCTTGGCACAAAACATCACTGTTTTGTTTGCCAGTTAATTTGTGCAGTTAGATGAGGAGGAAGGAACTTTTCCCAACCACCCTTTAGACTCTGAGGTTTTCAGCACAATGCAGTTAAGTACTGCCTTTTTCAAACAGTTCAGGCTTTTAAAGAAGCGTGTTTATACCAGGCTTGTTTAGAGTGTAGGAATATAAATGGATTAGACCAAGGTCCACACTGTAACCCCACAGTCTGTTTTCAACCAGATTTTGCTCTCAAAAGGTAATGAGGGAACAATGCAGCCCACTCTGGGTTAGTCCATTACTCCTATGGTAATAAACAAAGCTGCCTGATAAGAGTTTTCCAAAGTCTGCTTGTCAGTGGAGATTCAGGGCATTAATTTCACCCAGCCTTTCCCCCCTTAATTCTTGATATAGATTACATTCTTCACAGTGCAAGCAGTGCAGTGAAACCGCTTCCACCAGTACCAGGAACACAGGTGAATAAAACTTTGCCACAGTGAATATGGGTTGTTTATATTCTAGATATGCTGCTTCCATTAGGATGAACAATGTGGGACTGTTTGAAAGAAGATGGGCCCTTGCCTCATCTTTCTCTTGGTACAGATGGAAAGAGTAGACTTTTTTAATCACGTAAACGGTGAAGGATATTCATGTAGGGTCGTCTTCTCAAAACTTGTAAGGGACTGGACCAAGCTACTCAGAACACACCACGAATAGCTACTAGATAATTTTATTCCAGAATTATTACAGTAAAGAAGATCGAAGGTTATAGCAGAAAGTTAACATGCTTACACGTACAAAGACATTTCCTAAAATGGGACTCCTCACAAGAATCAGATTATTAAGAGATGGCCATGAATGTGTAATTTTATAACCCCGCAGCTATCTATGCCAAGCCCCACAAAGGGTCATTTGTGATATCAAGCTGTTTAGCATCTCTATTGGCCAAGCACAGATAAGACCACCAGACCCACCCCCCATTAAGTCAGTTTAGCTGGCATATGCACTGATTCTGCTAATAATCTTGAAACTGAGTCAACTTATTCAGTTTTCATGAGCCAGCATCCTAGCTTAAATGTCTGCTCTGGGCATCTAAAATAGTTCAGCCGCCCCTAAGTCCAGGCCAAAACATACAATCTTAGATTATATCTGTGCCAACTGATATATACATCCTGTATATAGACAGGATTTTCAGTGCGTTTGACCATTTCAAGGCTAATTCTGTACTTGCCATAAAGAAATGCAGTGAACTATCAATGACCTAAACCTAATCAGAAGGGTGTACCTTTCGCACTGGATCCCCTTGACCATGGTAGTCATTCATAGGCCATCTCTTCTGCAAACCCAAGTGGTAGCTGGTTTGCTTTTTTAAAAAAATAATTTTTATTAACCGACCCATCAAATCAAATCACATCACATAAATTCCGAATTACAAAGCCGAATTTTAAATTTTAGTTGAGGGGAGGGACCCATATTTCAAGATCCGAAGGGGGATTCTGATCATCTTCTTGCTACTGCGTTAATGTCCAAATCAGTCCAAATAAAGTTCATAATTCTATCCAGTCTTATCTTGCTGTTTCCACATCTCATCTTGTTCGTATATTTTTTCTTTTTTTCTTTATGATCTCTTCTGATAATCTCCTTAAGCAGATAAACACCAATTATATCCTGTGTGGATTTTCCGTTCATCCAGTCCTCGTATCGAGATGGTTTCCATATATCATCACTTTCATAAATAACATCGCTCTTTCCATCATTAATCTCAGGATCTGTCGTTCTTAAGTCCCACTGAGGAGTCACTCACAATATAAAAGCATCTC